>NC_091438.1:61864503-62164503 GCF_964237555.1 Oryctolagus cuniculus
TACAAAACTGTATGGGACAACTAAAGCCTCAAAGAGGTAATATTTAAAGATAAAATGTTAATAACTTTACACTTAGACATCAACACTACAGAAATTCCAAGAATGGCTGCAGCTTGTAAACAAGGAAATTATATAACATTTTAACTTGAAGGAAAATGTCACTAAATGAGTTCATTCTAATGCTATGACTAGTGATGACTCACTTGCATGAATCAAAGTAAACACACAAAGTCCAAAATCAATATTATGGGTAGTTCCTTCTTTCATTACGATAAAATAAACCTTCAGTGTAAGCCAATTTCTAAGCCACAATGCTTGAAAACAGCATTTTTTTTTTTTTTTTTTTTTTTTTTTTTGACAGGCAGAGTGGACAGTGAGAGAGAGAGACAGAGAGAAAGGTCTTCCTTTGCCGTTGGTTCACCCTCCAATGGCCGCCGCGGCCGGCGCGCTGCGGCCGGCGCAGCGCGCTGATCCGATGGCAGGAGCCAGGAGCCAGGTGCTTTTCCTGGTCTCCCATGGGGTGCAGGGCCCAAGCACCTGGGCCATCCTCCACTGCACTCCCTGGCCACAGCAGAGAGCTGGCCTGGAAGAGGGGCAACCGGGACAGAATCCGGCACCCCAACCAGGACTAGAACCCGGTGTGCCGGTGCCGCTAGGCGGAGGATTAGCCTAGTGAGCCGCGGCGCCGGCCGAAAACAGCATTTAATTAGGAAAAAGTTTGAGAATTTCTTCTGAAACCAGTAATAGTTTTTTTTTTTTTTTTTTAAATCTTTATTTGAAAGGCAGGGAGACAGAGAGACTCAGACAGAGATCTTCCATCAGGTGGTAAACTCTCCAAATGCCTGCAAGAGGGCCTGGACCAGGCTGAAGCCGGAAGCCTGGAACCTAATCCACATCTCCCATGTGGGTGGTAGGAACCCAAGTACTTGAGCCATTACCTACTGCCTCCAGGGTACGCATCAGCAGGAAGCTGCATGGAGAGTGGAGGTAGAACTCAAACCCATTCCGATATGGAATGTGGCTGTCCCCAGCAGTGTTTAACCACTGTGCCAAACACCTACCACAGTAACCAGGTTTTAAGATAGAAATAAAATTTTAAGACAGAAGATAGGGAAATGGGTATCTAATCTAGTGGTTAAGACACCCACATCCCATACTGGAGGGCATGGGTTAGATTCCCAGATCCAGCTCCTGATTCCAACTTCTTGCCAAGGCAGATCCTGGGAGCCCGCAGTATTAGCTCAAGTATTTGGATTCCTGTTACCTACATGTGAGATCTGCACTGAGTCCTTGGCTCCCAGTTTGGATCCTGGCCCAGCCCTGTCTATTGCAGACATTGGGGAGTACACCAGCAGATAGGAGCTCTTTCTCTCTGTCTCTCAATTAATTACTTCAAAAATATATAGCAGATAAGACTTTCACTGATCAATTTGCTTTTAACATTTGCATCCCTATTTTTTTATGCTGTTTCTTTGCCCCAACCTATAATCATGTTCACATCTCTATCCTAAAAATAAATACGTGAAATAAAATTGCTGTTTTTCTCTTTTTAGTTAATTCCACTTTTCTTAACAAACCTCCCAAAGAACAGTTATTGTCCATACTTCTACTGCTTCACCACCTGCTCACTCCTTCATTCCCTGAAACCTAGTTTCTGCTCGTACAATTCCCTTGAAACTCCTTTCTCAAAGACTTGCTGATTACCAAAGAGAGCAGCCCTCACACGACTCCATCTGTCTACACTATGGCAGAGCTGAGCACCCTCTCCCCCAGCTCTTCCCTCACTTAGCTTCTGTGACACAGTATTCCTCTCCAATGTTTTGGTCTACTTTTCCTTAATTAGGTCTTTTTCTACCAAGGTTCTATTCTCTGGCCTTTGTGTTTTGTTCTATATGCTGACCCAGACTTCAATATTTTTTGCATGTGATTGCTTTAAATTTGTGGTCTTCAGTCCTGACTGTTCTGCTCTGCTTCAGACATAACCTCTCAGCCACCTACTGTATAGCATCATATCCCTTGCTTGCATCTTACATTCAAATGTTCAAGCTAAGGAGCCCAGTATCAGAAACAAAAGGAATAAATAGGAAACAACAGAAATATCCAAAACAGAATTGTTAATTCATGAAAGTATATTATGTATTGAACTTTATATATAAAGTTTTTAACAACGTGGAAAGTGCTATTAATACAATGTTCAGGAAAAAAAAAAAACAGGAGAAAAAATTTGTATGCAATTTGGTTTCAACTGTGCACAAAAATGAATTGCAAGAAACTGGTTTATATATATATATATATATACATATATATATAAAACTGGTTATATATATATATATATATATATATATATCCCAAAATGCAAACAGTGGTTACCTTTCTTTCATGAATACAATTTTCTTCTTAATTTGTGTTTATTTTCCAAATTTTCTATACTGATGTAGTGTTAAGTTAACTCATTAACTAATTAATTCAAAAGGCAGAGCAACAAAGAGAGAATCTTCCAGATGCAGGCTAACTCCCCAAATGAGCACAACAAACTGGTCTGTAGAGTAAAACGCAATGTTCAGATTGGTCTTCAGTGCACCCTTCTGGCCTCGCCTTCACCACAGCCTCCTCACCACCATGGTCTCCACAGTGTATTTATATTTATGGTGCTGTCTGGGTGTTTATCAAGTCTGCTTTTCTCCTGTATCAAAGCAGAACAATTCAACCCTGTAGATCATTGCTCCTTAAACCTTAGAGGGCAATACTCAAAATTCTATCTTGGGTTAGTTAATAAAGAAAAGAATTGCGTAAGCCTTTTATCCAATCCATAATGAATATTATTGGTAGCAATACTAAACATAAAATTCACTGGCTAAAATGGCACAGCACAATGTTTACACTTGACTATAAACTGCTATGGAAATTAACAATTCTTAACAGAATTTAAGTATGTAAAATGCAATCCTGAAAATTGGACTTAATAATGATAGGCACCATACAGATTAGATTAAGGAAAATTAGGGGACTGGTGCTGTGGCATAGTAGGTTAAGCCTCTGCCTGCTGGGCTGGCATCCCATAAGTTTTTAATGTTAATTTACTGTATTTTCATTTTATTTGAAGGGGGAGAAAGAAGAAGAGGGAGAGGAAGAGGGAGAGGGGGAAGGGATTCTGGGGGAGAGAGAGTGACAGGAAGAATAAATGAAAGAGAGACATCTGGGCCAAACTGAAGCCAGGAGACAGGAACTCCATCCAGGTCCCCTTTGTGGGTGGCAGGAACCCAAGCCATCACTTGCTGCCTCCCAGGGTGCACATCAGCAGTAAGCTGAGTCAGAAGCAAAGCAAGGACCTGAACCCATACTCCAGTATGCGGTGCAGGTGCTCCAAGCGGAAACTCTGCTATGCCAAATGCCCACTCTATGTAGATTTTTTTCCTCCAAGGAGTTTGGATTAGATTGTAATCGAGGAAGCTGGAAATTAAAGGGAATGCAAAGATTCAGGAGAATGGCAAGAACAGGAGGAAGAATGTTTCATTCTCTCCAATGAGCGCTAAAAGACTGGGGAGGGAGAGGAGTACGAGCTAGAGACACAGGTAACAGTAGGAGGCAAGACTCATAAGAAGCAAATGGTAAGACCTAACATGACTTCATTCTTAAACTCCTTAAGCAGCAGCTGGAGAATGAAAGACCTAGTCACCTATTCTCCCTATTCCCAGTCTACTCTGTTCTATGCTTCTGTTCTTCCTAACTCTGACTCATTCTTCTATTGGGTGTTCTCTTTTCCAACCCATTCTATCATCCCACCTGAAACCCTTGTTCTAGGGTTACACAAACTCACTCATTCACAATCTCCTTGAAGAACACGGCACTCACTGCCTAACTGAAACCTGGCTCTCTTGAGGACACTACTTGTATTGTATCCCTGCTCTTTCACAAGCACAGGAGGTAGTGCCAGCACTTTGCTAACTCTTCAATGCCACTTATAGGCTGTAACTCTTCTACGGTCAAGCTGCAGGCTTAAAAGCTTGAGGCTCATGATACTTGGCTATGTCACGCTCTTTCTCTCCTAGATGTCGTCACAGGGAAGTATCTGCTCTGTAATCTTTCTTCATTCCAGCATGACACTCATACTGGCTATTTTAATATCATGCAAATAACACTCTAGACTCTCTGCCTTGTCCCGGTGTTTTTGTTTGTTCATTTTTTTTTTAAAGATTTATTTATTTATTTGAAAGGCAAAGTTTCAGAGAGAAGGAGAGATGGAGAAATCTTCATCCTCTGGTTCACTCCCCAAATGGCTGCCACAATTGGGGCTGGGCTAGGATGAAGCCAGGAGCCAGGAGTTTCCTCCAGGTCTTCCACATGGGTGCAGTGGCCCAGGGACTTGGACCATCTTCTGCTTCTTTCCCAGGCACATTAGTAGGGAGCTGGATTGGAAGTGGAGCAGCTGGGACTCAAACCAGAGCCCATGAGGAACGCCAGCACTGCAGGCCACAGCTTAACTTGCTGTCCCAGTCTTTACAGCATTGCAGCAACACTCATTCTCCGAACCTTGCTGACTTTCTAGACTGCTTCACTGAAGTAATCACAAGCTTTTCTTTTTAAAGATTTATTTTATTTATAAGTCAGAATTACAGAGAGAGAGGGAGACACACATACACACACAAAGAGAAAGAGAGAGAGAGAGAGAGAGAGAGAGAGAGAGAGAGAGAGAGAGAGAGAAACTTCCATCACTGGTTCACTCTCCAAATGGCCACAGCAGCCAGGCTGAACCCAGAGCCAGGAGCTTCTTCCAGGTCCAAATGCCCACAACAGCAAGGCCTGAGCCAGGCCGAAGCCAGAAACCGAGAATTCAACTGGGGGTCTCTTGTGTGGGTAACAGAGACCCAGGTACTTGAGCCATCATCTGCTGCTTCCCAGGGTGCATGGTCAGGAAGCTGGATTGCAAGTGGAGTAGTTCGTACTCAGAACCAGGCACTGCAGAATGGGATGAGGGTGTCCCAAGTGGCAACTTGACCACTGCACCACATACCCACCCACACTTCTTTTTTAGAGATGAAAATGTTGATCCTTGGAAAGTAATTTGTTCAAGGTAGAAATAAAAGTTATTTGGAAAATTGTCCCATTAAGAGGGAATAAAATTGGGCTTGATGCATCAGAGAGCAGAACGAGGACCAATGGGGAAATATAAAAAAAGACATATTTCTACTCAGTATCATATTAGAAGAAATACTATTCACTACCTCAGTACTACCAACAGCTGAATAACCCTGGCCATTTGTGAGAAGTTTATTCTTCATCAGGAGGTTGGGTCACCTAGATGATGACTATGGCTCTTTTTAATGTCAACCTTTTCTAATTAAGCTTTTAGTGTTCCTTCCTAGGATCACTCTTCCTAAACCATTCATTTTAGCCAGGGATGGCCAGTTTATGTTACTAAATATGTATGCATTTCTGTCTCCTTGGTATCCTACCTTTCTCCCACCTCTTCATCCTTCTTCTTTTAGTCAATCCAGATCTTAAATATTCTTCAAGATCTAGAACAAATATCTCGTCAGCTTTATACCTGCACCTGTCACAAGTACTCAAATGTTAGCTAATATTATTACAGATATTATAATAATGTGAGCTGATGACCTCATTTCTGGTTAGGATATAAAGAATTATTTTTAAACTTATTTAAAGTATAAACATATAAAAGTTGTATATGTTTACAGTGTACAAATGTGATGTTTCAATATATGCACTTACTGTGAAATGATATAATCAGGCTAATCAACATATTTATCAACTCATATACTTATCTTTTTCTGTTAGAACATTTACAACCTACTCTCTCAGCAATTTTCAAGCATACAATACAATAACTGTGGCACTACACCGAACGATAGGTCTCTGGAACTAATAACTAGAACTCTGCATTTCCCCAGCCCTTTATTCCTGGCAATCATCATTCTCCTCTCTGCTGTTGTGAAGTCACCTTTTTTATACTCCACATACACATTTAAGATTATGCAGTATTTGTCTTTCTATGTCTGGCTTATTTCATTTAGCATAATGTTCTCCAGGTTCATTCATGTTGTCACCAAAGACAAACAGAAGTAGGAAATTCTTCTCTTTAAAGGCTGGGCAGTATTGCACTGGACAGATTACATTTTCTTTATCCATTTTTCTCTTACGGACACTTAAGTTGTTTCTACATTTTGGCTGCTGTGAATAATGCTGCAATAAAGCATGAGAGTGCACATATATCTCCAACATACTGGCATCGATCCTTTGAATATATACCCAGAAGAGGAATGCCAGATTCAGGTAATAAAGAGTTCTGTGCCATACAGTCAAACACCATTTTGTAATACTGGTCACTTCTGATATTTGCTATTATTACTAATTTTTATCTTAAAAAAAAAACAATTTAATGCACAGAAGCACAAGTTGGTAAGATACAGCAAAAGCCTTGTGACTCAAATCCATTTCTAAATGTTAATCTTAAATAATAATGGATGTGTCCAAAACTTGGCTATAAAGATGCATACTGTAGTTTATTTATAAAAATATTAATAAAAAGGAAAGAAGGCTATTGCACAAGCAATGTGGGTCCATAAATTATGGAAATGCATAATAGGGTAGAACTATATCAAAAGAATTTTTAAAAATATTTATTTATTTGAAAGGCAGAGTTACAAAGAAAGGGGGAGAGAGAGAGAGAGAGAGAGAGAGAGAGAGAAAGAGAGAAAGTCTTCAATCTGCTGGTTCACTCCCTAAATGGCTGCAATGGCCAAAGCAGGGCTGATACGAAGCCAGGAGCTAGGAGCTTCTTCTGGGTCTCCCATGAGGGTACAGGGGCCCAAGCACTTGGGCCATTTTTCCACTGTTTTACCAGGCCATTAGCAGGGAGCTGGATAGGAAGTAAAACAGCTGGGATTCCAACCAGTGCCCATAATGGATGCTGGCACCACAGGTAGAGACTTAATCTACTATGCTACAGTGCTGGTCCACTATTACAATAATTTTATAATTGAATATTTAATGATATGGGAAATATTAAGTTTAAAAAGTTCAATATTCAGTATGATCTCACTTTGGTTAAAAAATGATGTGATAACAGTGTGAAGGAGGATGGGTATATATTTATGTAAGTGAGTGGATCAGTAAAGGTTTCTATACCAAAATAGACCAAAATATCAGTGATAGTCATTATCGCTCATTAATGGGTAATTTTCATTTTCTTTTTTGCTTTTCTAGGTTTTCCCCATGAATCTATATTACTTTTGCAATAAGGAAAAAAAATCACCAAAAGGATTACACAATGTATGATGAATTAAAATTTTGAAAACATAAATGTACTATGGTCAAAAAAGAAAAAAAAAAACAATCCTTTCAGCTTGTTTACCAAGTACAGATCCAGTACACAGATGTGCTTACTAGTTTCCTGGACACTCCCTGAATCCACATGTGTTTTTGCCACAAGTGCATGTGAAACTTAGAAAAGTATTTAGCTATCAGAAAAAAAAAAAAAAAATAAGGCCAACTGTGAAATCCTACAAAAGTGTAGAAAAATGTTTTCTTATTACTTCTTTATTTAATTAGACCAAAACTGTACTTGTTCTCAAAGTCTTAATAAGCCTCAAAGGTAATTTGAATACTATGTCAAAGGAAGAACTATAAAAAGAATTAAATAATGTAATATTCTGCCTTTTTGAAAGATCTTCAAAAACATTTTATTAGTAAACTATTTGTCTTCAGTTGATTAGACCACTATAATTGCACAATATATTTTCCAAACATTTTAACTATTTTACATAAAATCTAACTTTTCCTGATTACTTTAGTAACATTTATTACAAATAAATACCAATTAGCCTTAGTATTTTTTCTAAACCTTTCATTTGAACAACCTTTCCAGGAAAAAATGGATACTTCTAAAATTACTTTACACTAATCATCTATAAAAAACCAAAATGGTATAAGGCAATTCTAACAGAGAAGTTCAGTAAGCAGGCTTGTATGGTTCCAACAGACTGGAATCCTCATTCTGTAATTTATATTTCTCTGAACAGGCTATCTATCCCCTCAGCTATAGTATGTTATATGTAAAACTTAACTCTTCATATCCTCCAGTAACATAAAATACCCCCTCAAACAAAACAAAAAAGAATTTTGACTTTTTTACTTCTGTATGGAATCACAGCATCTGTCATCATTCTTTAACCACTTGCTTGAGAAACTTGAGTTCAGGTTTTCATTAGCTCCATCCTTGGTTATTTTAATTTGCCTCCCCATCTCTAATCTGTCCCAACTTGAACATCAGCCTGCCGGCCAGTTTAAATACCACTTCAATCACATTACAACCCAGTTCATGAACTTAGATGGAATTTTATCCTACATGCAGTAGAAGCAAACTCTACAAATGGCATTCAAAACCTTTTTTTAAGCTTAGCCTCTGCTTCTGTTCAACCTGAAATCTGCAATCAGGCTGATTTATCACCAATTCTGTTAACAAGGACTTGCTTAAGTTGTCCTCCCATGCTCACCTCCTTTAGGATGCAAATCCATGCTCCACCACACTCAACTGAAATGTTAATATGGTTTTCAATAACCATTACAGCTGTAAATAAACTCTTCCTTAAAAATTTCAATAACATTCACATATTGTCTGATCCACTGATTAAGTATTAAGTCACACTGTCTCCTTCTGTCAAACAATTATATGGGTATACCTAAAACCTAATTAAGTAGAGGTAATTCCCTTGTGCCCTTGACGGATGGCTGCAAATTTGGTAAATGTTCAATTAATATCTGGTGACCAAAGAATGATCTGCATGTTTAGTATTTATACAAACACATATAAATATGTGTGTATGTGTGCATAGGTCTTCAAATTGTTCATAAAAATGCACATTATCTTTTCATTATGTTTTCCATGGACTTCTTTAAGCTCCCTCATATACATTCACATATATATATTTAAAATATATTTGGTTTTACACATGGGTATGCATATAATAATTATATTATATAATTTTCTTTCAAAATATTTATTTATTTGAAAGGCAGAATTACAGAGAGGGAGGTCTTCCATCCTCTGTATCACTCCCCATATGGCCGCAATAGCTAAGGCTGGGCCAGGCTAATGCAAGGAGCCAGGAGCTTCATTTGGGTCTCCCACGTGGATGCAGGGGCCCAAGAACTTGGGCCATTTTCCACTGCTTTCACAGGTACATTAGCAAGCAGCTGCACTGGAAGTGAAGTAGCCAGACTCAAACCGGTGCCCATATGGGATGCCAGTGTTGTAGGTGGTGGTTTTACCCACTGTGCCACACCAGCCACTATTTTCTAGGTACCTCAAAGACTTCTAACAAAATGAATGTTGTTTTACATAGATTCATGCATGAGGGTTCCTAAGACCATACCTCCAGGTTTGATAATTCATTAGGAAGATGCAGAGGACTCAACACATGCATGGCTTACTCATGGCTAAGATTTATTACAGCTAAAGGTTACAAAACAGATTCAACACACACTTAATTTCCCTAATACAAAATTATGAAAATATGTACAGGGGCTGGTGTTATGGCATAATAGGTTAAGCCGCTGCCTGTACTGCTGGCAATCCATAGGGGTGCAAGTTTGAGTCCTGGCTGCTCTACTTCCCATTCAGCTTCCTGTTAATGCTCCTGGAAAAGTGGTGGAGGATAGAATACTAGGGCCCTTGCACCTATCTGGGAGAACGGGATGAAGCTCCAGGTCCTGGCTTCGGCCTGGCACAGTGCTGGCTATTGCAGCCATTTGGGGAGTGAACCAACTGGATGGAAGATCTCTTTCTCTATCGCCCGCCCCCTTCTCTCTCTCTCTCTGTAGCTTCTCTTTTCAAATAAACACAGAAAGAAAAGAAAATATGTGCTGTCTACCAAGGAAACTCATTAGAGACTTGGTGCCCAAGATTTTTATTAGAGTTGGACACTGATGCTTCCTTTGTCTAGCATGGATGAAAATTCTAGCCTCTTAGGTGTTTAGCATAAAAAACACTGTACAGACTAGGTAAGCCACTCTTATTTAGGTAGTCTGGGATCATGTATGGAACTATTTACTATTCAAGTTCCCAGATACCAGCCAAGAGTAACTTTGTAAGTAGGTTTTTCTAAGGACAGCAGCCTTGGGCTTGCTATATGAACTCTTTCCTATGTAATTCATTCCTGATTTTTTATGGGAGAAATGGTAGTGTTCACTCTATGTAAACTCGAAGGGTCACATAAAGTTATTTTTTAAAAATTAAAATCTAGTACTTAATTAGAGAAGCTCTGCCTAGACAGGGAACTACTAATTAAAAGTTACGCAATTCTGCAATAATTTACTTGCTTTAGATATTTCAGGTTTTCTCTTTTTTTTCCTTGTAAAATGAGATACCTTTCACCAACCAGTTCTTCTGTAGTCATCAGGGTAAAGGAATCCGCATAACATCTAAAGGAAACAGATCTTCTTGGATGAGTTACTGGTCTTCTCTTTGAAGAAGAGAAGTGCTGGGTGCCAAAGCACTGATGGGTGTTCCAGGTACAGCATCTTACCAAACCCTCACAATGACTCCACATGTAACTGACTGTTTCATGTTACAGACGGAAGTTCTAAGAGGCTTCCTTATGCCAGGCTTCCCCACTACAGTGTACTCAGGATTAAGGCTTAGACTCACCTTCTTCCAAACCCTTGCTCTTAGCTTTATACCAAAAATCTCTACCAAACTTGAAAGGCACAGGCCCCTTGCTAAGAATCATTTCCCTCTATCAGTATATCTTTATTATTATTATTATTATTTGGTTATGAGACACTATTCTTAACAGGATGCAGTGCCAGTACCCCATATGGATGCAGGTTCAAGTCTCGGCTGTTCCACTTCTGATCCAGCTCTCTGCTACGGTCTGGGAAAGCAGTACAAGATGGCCCAAGTCCTTGGGCCCCTGCACCCACATGGGAGATCCAGAAGAAGCTCCTGGCTCCTGGCTTCGGATCGTCGCAGCTCTGGCCATTAAGACTATCTGGGAAGTGAACCAGAGGATGGAAAACCTCTCTCTGTCTCTACTTCTCTGTAACTCTGCCTTTCAAATAAATAAATAATTTTTTAAAATATTATTTATCTGGATTAAAATCAGATTTTAGTCGGAAGAGAATGGGATCAGGATACTTGACTTTTTCATTTCCAAGTCTTTCAAAACATATATCACACCTCTGGCTCATTAAAACCATTAGGAAGCTTCTTGTTCAGAAACTTCTTCACAACACACATTTGTTTCCCTTTATCTGGCATCACCCTTTTTGGGGTCAGACAGACCTGTACCAAAATTTTGGCACTGTACTTAGCAGCTGTGAGAGCCTTGGGGAAATCAGTCATGCTTTCTATACCTCGGTTTATCCACAAAATGGGGATCCCCATCTCACAGACCTGCTACAAGAATTAAATCAAACAGTACATTTGAAAGGCCCATGTGTGTCTGCTGAATAAATGCCTGCAACCGTGAAATAATGGACTTGTGAGAAATAAGCCAAATCAGTATTTGGAGGGAGGAAGAAGGAGGTAGTGGAGGAGTGTCCCAACCACCAGGTGTCACCACTGGTCCAGGAGCACTGGTCTAACTGTCCCAGCTGGGGTGTGGGACACTGCAGGGAAACTGCCTAGGCCTCAGGGGAAGGCTGTCACCTGCACCCACAAGACACTGCCCAGCTACCTTAGGCTCTTCAATGTCGTTAAGAGCTGGAGCCATTCTAGTTTACACTGTCAGGTACATTAAAAATAACTATAATATAATTAATTAGTTGGATTGCCACAAATTTATCATCACAGCTTAAGGACAAAAGCTATCCGTGGAGGACTTTCTTAATTTTGAGAATCAATAGCGTTTCATATCTCCTTTGGCTTAGCCAATGAGATATTTTCGGCATCTACAGGCTTCCATAATGCCACTGCCAACAATCTTCTGGCCCCAATTCCACAACTTATTGACATTATTTCCTGTACATTATTAATACGATGACAAATAAAAGTAGAGGCTTTTTAGGGTAACAACGAAGACTATGCCCAGTATATTCGAAGACAAAATAAACATTAACTATTAATCCTCCTTGATCTCAGGAACTCTAAAGGTCACGTTAAAAAAAATGCTTTTGAAAATCTTCTTGGAAAGAAAAACACCTTTGGGGGTAATCTGTCAACCTGTGGCTAGCCCTGAAGTTACTCAAGGGACAGTGCCACACTGGCTCATTCTGTAACCTGCTCACAACCCCCTCCCCTCTCCCCGGGAGTGAGCTCCTTCCTCAATGAGGGCAGGGCCCTCTGAGGCTAAGCCCTCCACACCGAGCCCCACTAGTGGCCACTGCCAGATGGGTAACTCACGGAGGATGCGCCGCTGCACGATGAGAGAGACTTGCGTCGCCCGCCAGGAACAGTTGACTCAAGTCAAGCCTGACCAGGCCAAGCCTGGCCTCGAAGTGTGCGCCCAAGTCCCCGCCTAACCCACAAGGGACAGGCAGTTAGGCTAAGCACAGGCTCGGGCAGTCTGCGATATTTTTTGTTTGTAACAACAGCTCAACCCCCTCGTTGCACTGCACCAAGAGAACACAGAAGCATCCTCTCCCCGTGGCCATCGCTCCCATTCCTCGTGAACTTGGGAGGGCACAGCGGCCACCAGATGCCATCCCGAGGGAGGAGCGCAGGAGCCAAGGCCATGGGGATGAACCCATCTGCGAAAGCACTTCGTGCCGATCAATAACTCCTGATTCCAGACGGGTCCCCGCCGAGGGCGGCGGGCTCCCGAGGCTGGCCGCCCTGCTGGAGCAGAGGCGCCGAGGTTCGAGATGCTGCCCTTCCGCCAAGCCCCTGAGGGCGGGCGGCTCGCGAGAGCTGGGGGCGCGGGGGGCGCCTTACCTGGAGGACTCGGCCGTGAAGCTGCCGCCGTCCAGCAGCCGCATCTTGCAGAAGAGGACCCCATTGACGAAGGGCACCGAGGAGAGCTCCTCGAGCTCGAAGTCCACCTTAAACTTAAACTTCTTCTTCTTCATCATCATGAGAGCCAGGCGCCGGCGAGCGGGGTGCGGGGGTGGCCCCAAGGGGCGCGCAGGCAGGCGCCGCCGCCTTAGCTCGGCCGAGCCCCGGATCCGCCCAGCCCCATGGCCGGGGCCGCGAGCTGCGCGCGGGGGCGCGGCCGGGGGGCGCCGCAGGCCGGCCGGGGCCGAGGCGGCGGCCGCCGCCGCCGCCTCTCGCGGCAGTCCGGGCCGGAGTGAGGCGGCGGCTGCGGCGCGGACCCCGGCCGCCCGCGGGGTCTGTTCGTGCTGCAGCTCGCCCGGGGAGGGGTGCGCCTTTTCGGTGCTCAGCTCCCCGCCGTCGCCGTTCGTCTGAGAGCCTGGAGAGGAAAAGCTCGGAGAACGGCCACCACCGCTGCCGCCGCCTCAGCGCCTCGGGGCCTCGGGCGCCCCCAGCGGCCGCGGCCTGCAGTGCAGCCTGGGGCGGAAGCGGGAGGGAGGGCGGGGAAATTCGCGGCGGGCGGACGCTTCGCGGGGGAAGCTAACCCGCGACGGCAGTTAACACGTCACGCCTCTCGGGGGTTAAAAAAAGACAAACTCAACCAAAAAAAGCTTCCTTCTACTGCTTCCTGTCCGCCTTTCCTTTCAGCTTCTGCACCGCCTCTTTCCTCTCCCTCCCTCTCCAGTGATTCTTTTCCCTTGGGTTTGAGAGACCTGGGTTAGGAGGCGCAACCAGGCTCCACAACATTGTTTTAGTACAATGGAAATCCTAAAACGAAAATTTCCCTCAGGTACTCTAAATTCACCAGCCTTCGATGCAGATGAGGCCGGGAAAAGGAATGGGATTAAAATGTGTTGAGGTCTTGCCACGTCCCAGGAACTGTGCTGCTACAGGCGTCTGTTCTTATTGTATCCTGTCTCCTGAGACAAAAGTACAAAAGGAATTCAAATAATATCCTCTTTTTAAGAATTTATGTGGCTATGCTGAGAACTGGAGTGTCTGAAATCAAATTCTGCAGGGCAGGCTTAAAAACAACAACAACAAAATCCACCTCTCCCTCGAAGAGCAATTATCTGTCTTCTGTGAGCCTGTACAGTATCTATTATTGCAATCATGTGGTTTAGTTGGTTACATAATGTGTTGGTTTTTAAACTGAATTTTTGTCCTTTTAACGCAAAGGTTGGCTGGTGGTAATCTCTGAAAGTGTGACTGAAAAGATTATCCTCTCATTTATTCATTCATATAAAATATTTTAATTGTCTAAAATGTCAGTCACTGGCTACACCCAATGATCAAAAAAACAACGACTTCCCTGAAGGATTTTACAGTATCAGTATTCCAAGTTTTTGCCCCCTACAAAGGTAAGAATTCAAAGCAGAGGCATACATACAATGCGCAAGTGAGAGCAGGATTTATCTGAAAGAGAGAGAGGGAGTGAATATACATTCACGCCTGAGCGCGGGCCACCCCTGGTGGAGAGATGCCTGTCATGAGTGGGCCCGAGGGTTGCCTATGAGGAGACAGGGGGAGGAGGCCAGAGAAAGACCCATTCACACGGCTCAGAAGCAAAAGAAAGACTACTCCCATATTCAGTCTCTTTTAGGAGATAGGGGGTGGGGCCCTATTTGAATATACAAATTGTGTGGAGTGAAGTGTGTGTAGGGCTTTTTTGGGAGTTTCCTGGGCTTCCAAGTGGAGCTTAACTTCCACGTGGCATCTGGTCCCAGGTGAGATACAGCTGCATCATTGGAAATTGGGCTTTCTGGATTGACAGGTCAAGGGTGGAGTTACAATGTAGAGTACACAGAAATTATGAAAAAAATGTACCAGCTTGATTTATTCCCACCTAACTCCCTGCTTAGTTCCCCCATATTGTGAAGATCCAGAGTCAAGGTTTAGAAGTTTGGAGGGGGTTGGCGCTGTGGCGTAGAAGGTAAAGCCGCTGCCTGTAGTGCTGGCATCCCATATGGGTGCCAATTTGAGTCTCGGGTGCTCCATTTCCCATTCAGCTCTCTGCTATGACCTGGAAAGCAGTGGAAGAGGGTGACCTTACACCTACATGGGAGGCCCTGAAGAAGCTCCTTGCTCCTGGCATTGCAGCCATTTGGGGAGTGAACCAATAGATGGAAGACACCTCTCTCTCTCTCTCTCTCGGCCACTGCCTCTCTGTAACTCTTTCAAATAAATAAATAAATCTTTAAAAAAAAAAACAAAAAGTTTGGAGGTAAAGAGACAGTAGGAAGAGGCGGGGACTTTGGTTTATAGCTTGGATACCTGCATGGACGTTAGTTAATTCTGTTCACTGAGCTGGAAGAGGAGGGCAGATTGGGAAAGGAAGAGAGAAATGGGTCTTTATCTGAACTGCTTCCCAGGAGAGAGGGGCAGCCGTATCTCAGGTGAAAGGTTAAGACTGAACATATGCATTGGATATCAGGGAGAAGCTCAAAAGATGGGTGAGAATGAGTTCCTCTGAAGAATATATGTAACAGGTAGACTGAGGAAGAAGAGATTGAGAAGACCTCTGAAAAGGAGTCAGAGAAACAGATGGCCTGGAAGTCAAGAGAGAATTTTAGTCGTCTAACGTTCAGCTATTCTGACCTACTGAGTGCTAGGCACTATGTTGGGGACTAGAGACATACATAGACACACAGGGCTTGTAATCAAAGGGAGTTCTGCAATCTTCAAGTAAAGCACTAGGAACTCTCGCGAGATCCTACGCCTGCCTCGTGCGCCCGGGAAACCCCGTCGCTCCCTTTCCCCTGGCTGGCAACGCGGAGCCGCACGAGGCCTGGAGTTACCATAAAGGACATCAACCAGCAGGAGTTCGTCAGAGCTGTGGCAGCCTTCCTCAAAGAGTCCGGGAAGCTGAAAGTCCCCGAGTGGGTGGACACCGTCAAGCTAGCCAAGCACAAGGAGCTTGCCCTCTACGAGGAGAACTGGTTCTACCCGCGAGCGGCTTCCAGAGTGTGGCACCTGCATCTGTGGGGCGGTGCTGGCGTTGGCTCCATGACCAAGATCTACGGGGGTGGCAGAGGAATGGCATCATACCCAGCCACTTCAGCCGTGGCTCCACGAGTGTGGCCCGCCGCGTCCTGCAGGCCCTGGAGGGGCTGAAGATGGTGGAAAAGGACCAGGATGGGGGGCTGCACACTGGCACCTCAGGGACAAAGAGATCTGGACACAATCGCCGGACAGGTGGCAGCTGCCAACAAGAAACATTAGAACAAATGATGCTGGGTTAATAAATTGCCTCATTCGTTAAAAAGAGAGAGACACACACAGAGAGACACCCCCAAAGAGGGCAGATGAGTGAGTTTCAAGAAAGTGCCGCAGAACAGTCCTAAAGGATTTGGGCTGAACAACTACTGAACTGAAGATCTAGGAGGTCACTGTTACTCTTGCTTGGCAAGAGACACCTCTGTAAAATAAGGTGGCAAAGTAAGATGAAAATGATACAGGAAATGAATGTGACTGAGGGGTGAGTGACTTCTTTTCTTCTGATTGTTGTCAGAGGCTAGAAAGGACAGTGACTGGAGGAGGAGGGGTCAAGCGTTTTCAGTAACATTCAGGAACAGCTCAAGAGTTAGTCCTTGTCCTAGATCTTGCAGTCTGTTGGAAAAACACAGAGAAGCAGGCAGTTCCAGTACAGTGTAACATGGAGTGTGATTTGTCTATGGTGGTGAGTAGAGGCTGCTGTGGGAGAACATTATAACGTCCTACCAGGATAAGCAGGATTATGGAAGGCTTTCTAGGGTAAGTGATACTTGAGCTGAGGTCTGATGGATGAGAGTGGGGGTGGGGAGCAGTTTCCAGGAAGAACACAGAGCATGTGCAGAGGCTCAGAGGAAGAGCGCCTGTGTTGCAGAGGGAACTGAAATTAGTTCTGGCTGGCTGCAGTTCAGAGTGGGGTGTGGTGACAAGGATAGACTAGAGAGCCATTGAAGTTTTAATGCAGACTGATATATTCAGCTTTGCATCTTATAAAGCTCTCCAGCTGTAGTTAACTGGAAGCGGGGAGACAGTCTGTTACTCTTTTAGAGCCAGGGTTTGATTATTAAACACCTGGTATGAGTCAGGGTCAAGGCAGGAAACAAGTGTCAAAATTAAGTGTTTGAATGAACAAAGTTTAATGACTCGCTGCAGCATTGAGAACAGGGCAAGGGGCCTACGATCCAGCCGGGGGCTGAAAGGAGAGGAGGATACATATCCGGATCTTTCTCATGTCTTACTTTCTGATCTCCTGCTGGTGCCTCCTGAGATCTGGAGCCAGAGGACAAACCCTGGAAGATGGGGTTCCTGAAGAACAGCCTCCTGGGCCACCAGGTGGGGCCCAAAGAGAGCGGGCGGAATGGACAGAGATTAGGGGACAGAAATCTGCCGGCCCACATCTGCCTTGGTTCACTAGGAATCGGAAGCCACTTTGAGTATTTCAAAAAACAAAGAGATTTCATCCAAGTATTTCATTGCTTCTGAAATCCTTGGATGAGCCAGAGCAGAAGTCAGCAGACTCTTGAATTCAAAGTCACATCACTTGAGGTAAATATCACCTGTGTTAACTAGTAGCTGGACTTCCTTTACTTCCTGCGCATATGCGAGTTTTCATTTCCCAATCTGCTTGCTGTTCGGTGGGACCATGTGATTAGGTCTAGCCAATAAAATGTGAGAAGAAATAATGGGCTGTTTAAGGTTGAGGCAGGGAGAAGCCCTTGAGCAATTCTTCCTGCCACAATAATCATGGAAGAGACCCAGGTTAAGATGTAGTGGCTACAAGACTGAAGCTGCCCACATCTCTAAGTTAGCCCATGGAGAGCCACTGCCTACTCCTGCGGTAAGCATTTTGCCTGTGAGAAGGAAACTTAGTTGCATAAGGTACTGCTGGGGACTGCTTGTTATTGTGGCATAAAGGTAGTTTATTTTGATTAAAACACAACATACCTGGAATGGGAAGCTGACAATAGGACTGGCTACTGCTGCCCCATCACCACTGGCTCACATCCATGAAAGCTGAGAGGAACCTGAATGTCACATAATTGTTATTTTTAAAAAAATATTTTATTAATTTATTTGAAAGGTAGAGTTACAGACAGTGAGAGGGAGAGAGACAAAGGTTTTTCTTCCATTGGTTCACTCCCCAGGTGGCCGCAATGGCCAGAGCTGGGCCGATCCGAAGCCAGGAGCCAGGAGCTTCTTCCTGGTCTCCCACATGGGTGCAGGGGCCCAAGGACTTGGACCATCTCATACTGCTTTCCCAAGCTATAGCAGAGAGCTGGATCGGAAGAGGGGCAGCCGAGATTAGAACTGGTGCCTATATGGGATGCCAGCACTGCAGGCAGAGGATTAACCTACTACACCATGGTGCTGGCCCCCCAAAATATTATTACACCTTGCTTGCAAGTGGCCTCAGCCACAGGAAGGTAGCCTCCATCATATACCTGTTTCTGTCATAAGTACATCTCTTTGGCAGACCTCATTTGCCCTAAGGAGTGGAGGAGGGCTGAGAAATGTAATATTGTCTCTTTCCAACTTCTTCAACTAGAATGGTGGGATGGCAATTCAGGTAACAGGCCTCAGTATCTACCCCAATACCTGTAATCAAAGTTCCTCAAAGGAAGGGTAGACTATTAATCATATTTGTATCTTGCCTGGTATCTTACATTAATTAGTGTACAATAAATGTTTCATTTTTATTTTTAACACTTTTTTTTAAAAGGCTTATTTATTTATTTGAAAGACAGTGTTACAGAGAGGCAGAGGCAGAGAGAGAGAGGGAGAGGTCTTCCATCTGCTGGTTCACTCCTCAAATGGCCAGAATGGCCGGAGCTGGGCTGATCCAAAGACAGGAGCCAGGAGCTTCTTCTGGGTCTCCCACGTAGATCCAAAGGCCCAAGCACGTGGGCCATCTTCCACTGCTTTCTCAGGCCATTAGCAGGGAGCTTGATTAGAACTGGAACAGCTGGGACATGAACTGGTGCCCATAAGGGATGCCGGCCTCACAGGGAGCTGGTTAAACCTGCTATGCCTTGACGCTGATCCCCAATAAATGTTTCTTGAGATGGTCTGAATTTATGGTCCAGTTCTGAGTATTTTACCTCTAAGGGAAACATTAGGGCTGCTAGACATGTGCTAAGACCACTTGAGCCACAGATTATCTGTTATAGGACCTTCCAGTACATGAAAAAAGTAGTAGAGGTCACCAATAGGAAGGACTGGTGGGTGGGCAGAAGAAATAGTGGCCATACCAAATAATGAGGAAATAATTATATAAGATTAGCTTCTGAAAATTCTGAACAACGACTTAAATATGACAAGCTCATTTCTTTTTAAGTTAAAATCAGGAGGCAAAGAGTCTGGAGTTGGTATAGAAGCTCCATGATCCTCAGGGACTCAAGTTCTTTTGCTTCCTCATCCTTAATGAGTGGTTTTCACTTGGTGTGCAAGATGGCTACCTGAGCTACAGCCGCTCTTTCTCAGTCACAGCCAGCAAGGAGAAGCAAGGAAGGAAAGTGTGCTCCTTCCCTTCAGGGACACTTCCTGGATGCACACTCCAGTTTTCCTCAAATCCATGGGCCAGTTCAATGTGCATAGAAGTAATGGTGCCAAGGCCAGGCCTGGCCCATACAAACCTCCCACATGTGCTTTTCTGCCCTTTTCTGACACCTGCTGACTGGATTTTGATGTCAAGGGACATTTTGTAAGTGACATATTGAGGAGCCCTGTGAGCCTGGGTCCCCAGGTGACTGTATGGCGAAGTGTTGCCCTCTCACCCTTCTGCCCCTAACCAGGAACACCTAACATGGTGCTGTTATATGAGCAGGAAACCGTCTTTCATTGTGACTTTTGGAGGTATTTTTGCTCTAATATAAAAACTGTTAAAAGGAGCAGTGTCCTATTGTAAAAGTCTAAAACTAGTCAGGCTGGCCATGGGCAACAAGGAAACTATTAATGGAGTCTGGAAAACAGAAACCATTTTCCAGTCCGCTTTCTATGACTTCCAACACAGTGTCACACACTGGCTGAGTTATAAAGAAAAAAGGTTTACTTTGGCTCATGGTCTGGTATCTGGCTATGGCTGGCCAAGTCCCCAGGTGGTGCAGGAAAAGAGGGAATGCCCTAGAGACCTAGCCAAACAAGCTCTTAGAGCAGATTCACTCTCTAAAAAGCCCACTAGCCCATTAATCCATTAATCGAATGAATGGATTATCCACTCATGACAGCAGAACCCTAATTACTTCCTAACATCCCACTGGGTCCCACCTCTTAATGTCTCATAACAGGGATTAAATTTCAACATAAATTTCAGAGGAGAAAAACTGTATTCCAACCACAGCACAAGACGAATGCTTGAAATAATTTGGAAGGAAAACAAGGTATCTACCAAGTCCATAGCTCTCGGAGAGGGTGAAAAGCAGAATGTTAGATTAAGTTTATTGCCCTCATTTAGCAAGACATTAGAAACATGAGATAAACTCATGCAATAATTAGTAGGTTTAAAAGCATGAATGAAATAGGAATATACAGAAACTGGGAGCCTCAGGGGGTTGGAGAAACTGCTTTGTACTTCAAAGAATAGGGACTGAAAAAGCTTTTGAGCAACAAGGACCCATTAAGAGTCAGTCATCCAACAAAGACTAGATTTAGGGTGTGGCCTTCTTATTTAAATCTGATGGTCTCAGAGCAGCCACTTTAAATTGAGAGGAAGAGAGGCACGGGAGTGAAGAAGCAAAGTGCTGAGTGCTGAGAATTGTCTCTAGGAAACTTTAGTGTTACTGGCATATGCAACGATGGGAAACAATTTTTTTGAAGCAAATTGATGAGAAGTCTTTTCAGTTCTTGAGGGATTGTATTTGCTAAAGAGAAATCATGAGCCTGTATTAAAAGCTGTACTTTTCTTCCCAAGGAAGTCATGCTCCCCAACACCCAGGTCAAATGTGGGCTTGGGAGAAAAGCTTCCAAAGGGCAGAGCCAGTGAACACAGAGGATGATGGACAAGGCGGGGAGGGGGGGTCTCATACAGAGAGTGGAAATGGGATCTAACTGTCCCCACTGCCAGTTTGAGGCCATCACATTGCCTGCTTGTGGAGTGTCATCTTTCTAAGCCAACGTCTTCCCTTTCCCACCTGGAAATATGTAATGCAATCCACTTGCTCATCATTATATATTAGGTAAGAGATTGGGGAAGTGTTTTATTAATTCATGGGTCACAGTGGAGTTTCTCATGCTTGGTGCTATTGACATATTAGGATAATTCTTTGCTGTGAGGCTGTCCCGCGTATGGTACAGTGTTAGCAGCCTCCCTGGGCTTTATCCATGTTGCCAGTAGCATCCTTCTTACTTCTAGTTGTGTCAATCAAAAATGTCTCCAAATGTTGCCCAATATCACCTGGGGGGCAAGACTGAGAATTACTGCGTCACAGGATGATGTGGAGTTAGGTCCAGACATGATGGAGAATCCTGTGTGTTACCTGGAGAGCCTTTGCTTTGACTTGATCCAGTGGCTGGGGCAACTTTAGGTTATCTCACATAAAGATAAAATTTATTATTTGTTTGGCAGAAGATGAAATGGCTATTTGGTGACCAAATGGTTGGACTGTGGCATAAAGTATTATCACCAAACCTGTTCTCTCTTCTACCCCACTACACAATTTCAGTCTCTTTTGCAATTAGATGTTGCAAGACTGAGTTCCAGCCAATGGAATGTTTGCACTTGCAGGCCTGGTCCACAAAAACCTTCTGTCTGTGACCCTTTCACTCTTCTCCTATCTCATGGCTGGATGTTGGTGTCAAGGAGGACCTTGGGAGACAGATCTTGAAGATAGGAAAGTCTCTTATTAACTTGGGTCCCTGATTGATAGCTCACGGCAAAGCTCCTCATTCTCCCAAACCCACTGCAAGGATATTGATCCATGAGGATAGTAAAAAATCAACATCTAATTTTCTGTGTGTGATATTTGAATTATTTTTTAAAGATTTATTTATTTATCTGAAAGGCAAAATTACAGAGAGGCAGAGGCAGAGAGAGAGAGAAAGATCTTCCACCCACTCGTTCAGTCTCCAAATGGCCGGAGCTGAGCCAATCCAAAGCCAGGAGCCAGGGGCTTCTTCTGGATCTCCCATGTGGATACAGGGGCCCAAGGACTTGGGCCATCTTCTACTGCTTTCCCAGGCCATAGAGGAGAGCTGGATCAGAAGTGGAACAGCCAGGTCTCAAACCAGCCTCCATATGGGATCCTGGCACTGCAGAAGCAGGCTTTACTTGCTACACCACAGTGCAGGCCCCAATATTTTAATTATTGTTTAAAATTCTGTTAAAATACACATAACATGGACTTACCATTTGAACCATTTTTAAGTGTACAGCTCAGAGGCACTATACATTCACATTATTGTGCAACCATCACCTTTATCCTTCTCTAGAACTCTCTTCCTCTTGCAAAACTGAGACTCTATATCATTAAACAGTAACTCCCTATCTGCCTCTAACCCCATTCCTGGCAAACACCACTCTATTTTGTGTGTCAGTAAAGTCGGACTATTGTAGATGCTTCATCTGAATGGAATCACACAGTATTTGTCCCTTTGTGACTGGCTTAGTTTACTGAGGTATTAGTTTTAAAATATTTATTTATTTATTTGACAGGCAGAGACAGAGAGATCAGTCTTATCTGCTGGTTTACTCTTCAAATGCCCACCATGGCTGAGGCTGAAGCCAGGAGCCAGGAACCAGGAGCTCAATCCAGGTCTCCTACATGGGTGGCAGAAACCCAGTTATTGAGCCATCACTACTGCCACCAGGATCTGCATTAGCAGAAAACTGGAGTCAGAAGCCCGAGGCAGGTATTAAATCCAGGTACCCTGATGTGGGATGCAAGTATCCTTTTTTTTTTTTTTAAATAAAGATATATTTATTTGAAAGTCAAAATTTCACAGAGAGGGAGAGACCGAGACACAGAGAGATCTTCCAGCTGCTAGTTCACTGCCCAGTTGGCTGCAATGCTGGGGACAGGGTTAGGGTAAAGCCAGGAGCCAGGTATTTCTTCCAAGTCTCCCATGTGGGTGGTAGGGGCCCAAGCACTTGGGCTATCCTCTGCTGCTTTTCCCAGGCCATTTAGCAGGGAGCTGGGTTGGAAGTGGAACAGCAACTGGGATTCCGCTGGATCCCATTAGGCAGCTGCTTTACCGGATATGTCACAGCACCATCCCCCCTACTCCGGGACGCAACTATCTTAACCACTAGTCTAAATACCCACCTTGAAACTGATTTTTATGCCACTGAAATCTGGGGTATGTTTGTTATAACAGTTAGAATTATAAAGAGTATACCTGGACTAGAGCAAATCCCAAATAAACACTGGCTGAGCGAGTGAACATTCAGCTATTGTAGTTAATGTATAACATTGTTTGAGACATTATGTTTCATTTAATTTATAAATTTCTATTGTTTTATAGATATATGAAATTTATGTATGATTTTATGTTTAATATACATTTAGCAAACATTATAATAGTTTAAATAAAAATCAGGACTCCATGATATTTTTTCTCTATGTAGCACTGATTTTTGGGAAATTGCTATACTGGGTTGTTTGAAAAAGCATAAATTTTGGGCCTGGCACTGTGGTATAGTAGGTTAAGCCACCACCTGCAATGCCGGCATCCCTTATGGGTGCTGTTTTGAGACCTGTCTGCTCCACTTCTGGTCTAGTTGTCTGCTGTGGCCTGGGAAACCAGTGGAAGATGACCCAAGTCCTTGGGTCCCTGCAACTGCGTGGGAAACCCGGAAGAAGCTCCTAGCTCCTGGCATTGGATCAACCCAGCATCAGCCATTGCAGCCATTTGGGGAGTGAACCAGCAGATGGAAGACCTCTTTCTTTCTCTCTGCCACTCTGCCTTTCAAATAAATTAAAAAAAAATCTTTAAGAAAAAAAGAAAAGAAAAAAGCATATATTTCAACAAATTAAATAAAATACTTACCTTAGTTTTCCACTGCCTAAAAATAAATTAGACTAGAGTTATTGAGGATTGATTACAAGAGAATGACATAGGAGTTTGTGATAATTATATTCCCAGGCAAGTAAAAGCTTTCTTTTATCTTGTATGAGAGGAAATATAACAGTAAAGACACACACACCTGCTTTCTTTCTTTTTTTTTTTTTTAAGATTTATTTATTTGAAAGGCAGAGTTACAGAAAAGTAGAGGCAGAGAGGGAGAAGAGAGAAATCTTCCATCTGCTGGTTCATTCCCCAGATGGCCACAATGGCTGGATCTGTGCTAATCTGAAGCCAGGAGCCAGGAGCTTCCTCTGGGTCATCCATGCAGGCACAGGGGCCCAAGGACTAGCGCCATCTTTTACTGCTACAGCAGAGAACTGGATCAGAAGTGGAACAGGTGGGATGCGAATCCGAGCCCAAATGGGATGCCATCATTGGCAGCAGCTTTACCCACTAAGCCATAGTGCTGGCCCCCACGCCTGCTTTCTTTGGTCCTGTGCAGTACGTAGGGATGTTATTGATACCTGCGTATTGACATTTAATTGTCTGGGATACTAGCCTGCTTGAAGGGAGAATAAAGGGTCTAAGGAAAGAACCAGATTATTAAGTTATCTCATTTGATTCTAGAACTTGATCTCTTTCATTAATAGTTTTTTTAACCTATTTTCAAATTTCTATGGCAAGATGGCAAATTGCCTTTTTCTTTTTTTTTTTTAAAGATTTATTTATTTATTTGAAAGTCAGAGTTACACAGAGAAAGGAGAAGCAAAGAGGGAAAGGTCCTCCATCTGCTGGTTCACTCCCCAGTTGGCCACAAAGGCCGGAGCTGTGCCAATCCGAAGCCAGGAGCCAGGAGCTTTTTCTGGGTCTCCCAAGTGGGTGCAGGGACCCAAGGACTTGGGCCATCTTCTACTGCTTTCTCAGGCCATAGCAGAGAGCTGGACAGGAAGTGGAGCAGCCGGATCTCAAACCGGCGCCCATATGGGGTGCTGGCACTGCAGGCCAGGCATTAACCCACTGTGCCACAGCGCCGGCCCTGCCTTTTTATTTCTTAAAATCAACACTAGATTGTATACTTTTCTATCAGAAGCCATGATGTTTACTCAACAACTTTCTTTCAGTCAGAGCATAACCAGAGTGGATCATAAAGTGTTCTTTAGCTGAGCAATTGTGGTAGCCCTAACTGTTCCAGGCGGACAGCAAGTGGGGGAATCCTTATCTCTAAAGCAGCGTGTCTTGCCTCCTCCGTAGATCAAGGTTAAGGTAGCTAAGGGAATGATCACTTCCTTACCTCTATGAGGATACTTATCTCATCAGGCAGAACTGGATTTCTTTCTCCAGAGAACACTAAATACTAATTTCTTTTTTTCCCAAAGTTTTATTTATTTACTTTTGTTTATTGAAGGACAGAGTGAAAGAGAGAGAGCGAGCGAGCAAGCGAGAGAGAGCACTTCCACCTGCTGGTTCATTTTCCAAATACCTGCAACATCTGGGGCGGGCCAAGCTGAAGCCAGAAGTCCAGAGTGCTATCTGTGTCTCATACATGGGTGGTAGGGACCTAAATACTTGAACCATCACCTTAATCAGGAAGCCAGATTGGAAGCAGAGCAGAGACTTGAACCCAAGCACTCTGATATGGGATGCAGATATCCCAAGTAGTGTCTTTTTTTATTGACAGGCAGAGTGGACAGTGAGAGAGAGACAGAGAGAAAGGTCTTCCTTTGCCGTTGGTTCACCCTCCAATGGCTGCCGCGGCCGGCGCACTGCACTGATCCGAAGCCAGGAGCCAAGTGCTTCTCCTGGTCTCCCATGCAGGTGCAGGGCCCAAGCATTTGGGCCATCCTCCACTGCACTCCCAGGCCACAGCAGAGAGCTGGCCTGGAAGAGGGGCAACTGGGACAGAATCCGGTGCCCCGACTGGGACTAGAACCCAGTGTGCCGGCGCTGCAAGGTGGAGGATTAGCCTATTGAACCAAGGCGCTGGCCTCCAAGTAGTGTCTTAAAGCTGCACCAAACTCTTGCTCCTAAATACTAATCTCATAAATGATTACGTTATCAAAGTTGTAGGAAATGAGGCTCTTTCTCTAAGAGCATTTTAGAAAATACTGATGCTCTCTTTTTTTTTTTATTTTTTTTTTTATTTTTTGACAGGCAGAGTGGACAGTGAGAGAGAGAGACAGAGAGAAAGGTCTTCCTTTGCCGTTGGTTCACCCTCCGATGGCCGCCACGGCTGGCGCACTGCGGCCGGCGCACCACGCTGATCCGATGGCAGGAGCCAGGAGCCAGGTGCTTTTCCTGGTCTCCCATGGGGTGCAGGGCCCAAGCACCTGGGCCATCCTCCACTGCACTCCCTGGCCACAGCAGAGAGCTGGCTTGGAAGAGGGACAACCAGGACAGAATCCGGCGCCCCGACCGGGACTAGAACCCAGTGTGCCGGCGCCACTAGGCGGAGGATTAGCCTAGTGAGCCGCGGCGCCGGCCACTGATGCTCTCTTAAAAACCTGAGAAAATCTTTTAAGAATTTAAATAAAACCAAGCTTTAATTCCAAATTTGAATGAATCTTTTTGTTGATTTAGATCCAAGTAATTTTTGCAAATTAATGAACCAAAGAGGAATGCTTCAAAGAAACATGAACAAGCCGGTGCCGTGGCTCACTAGGCTAATCCTCCGCCTTGCGGCGCCGGCACACCGGGTTCTAGTCCCGGTCAGGGCACCGGATTCTGTCCCGGTTGCCCCTCTTCCAGGCCAGCTCTCTGCTTTGGCCCGGGAGTGCAGTGGAGGATGGCCCAAGTGCTTGGGCCCTGCACCCCATGGGAGACCAGGAGAAGCACCTGGCTCCTGCCTTCGGATCAGCACGGTGCGCCGGCCGCAGCGCACTGGCCGCAGCTGCCATTGGAGGGTGAACCAACGGCAAGAGGAAGACCTTTCTTTCTGTCTCCTTCTCTCTCACTGTCCACTCTGCCTGTCAAAAAAAAAAAAAAAAAAAAAAAAAAAAAAAAAAAAAACATGAACAAAAGCACCCATTAAACTAGAATATATTCTATGCATTTCCTAATTAAATTGACACAAAATAAGGATATATGATATTTTGCTTACCTAGACATCTGAAAAAAAATATTTTTTGACAGGCAGAGTGGATAGTGAGAGAGAGAGACAGAGAGAAAGGTCTTCCTTTTTGCCGTTGGTTCACCCTCCAATGGCCGCCACGGCTGGCGCACTGCGGCCGGCGCACCGCGCAGATTCGAAGGCAGGAGCCAGGTGCTTCTCCTGGTCTCCCATGGGGTGCAGGGCCCAAGCACTTGGGCCATCCTCCACTGCCTTCCCTGGCCATAGCAGAGAGCTGGCCTGGAAGAGGGGCAACTGGGAAAGAATCCGGCGCCCCAACTGGGACTAGAACCCAGTGTGCCGGCGCCGCTAGGTGGAGGATTAGCCTATTGAGTTGCGGCGCTGGCCTGAAAAATATTTTAAAAATTATTTTCCCCATTTACACCAGAGTATAGAACTTTCAGGTACATTAAAAAAATTTGTTATGGGGGTGGTGCTGTGCTGTAGCAGGTTAAGAGTGTCTGCAGTGCCAGCATCCCACATGGGCACTGGTTCAAGTCCTGGCTGCTTGACTTCCAATCTAGCTCTCTACCAGTGTACCTGGGAGAGCAGTGGAGGATGGCTCAAGTGCTTGGGCACCTGCACCCATGTGGGAGACACGGATGAAGCTCCTGGCTCCTTGTGGCCATTTGGGAAATGAACCAGCAGATGCAAGATCTCTCTCCCTCTCTTTGTCTTTCTTTCTCTCTCACTCTCTGTAATTCTGATTTCAAATAAATAAATAAACCTTGCAAAAATTAAGGAAAATTTATTATGAATTTTTAGTAAAGCATGCAAACCGATGCATTAAAATGCAAATTTAAAATAATGATAAAATACAAATATAAAATAACAAGACAAAGACCATGTCTCTCATGATAGCATGGAAGGTCTAAGTTAAGGTTATATACAGCTGGAATTCTGAAATGATTTAGAACTATTGAGGCTGTCCAGTGGGGCTGGGAGTCTGTGGGCTCTTCAGGCATAGGTAGAATGTCCTTTACAAGCAAGTTGTCAGCAGTGGCTGGATAGCCTGTCTGCAGACCTACTGGCATCTCTCCTAATAGCTTCTTGTGCTGCATGTGTGACCTTGCAGCTTTAAATCACACCTTCAGGGTGGTAGCAATCTTTTACCCAGAGTTGGCAGGGGAGGGGGCTGAACCCTTAAGGAGACGGACAGTCTCTTGGAGACCCCTGCTATCTCCATGAGCCCCAAGCCAATCAACATACGTATATGAAACCCCCTCCTCCAAAGGGTATCCCCAGTAGGTTGACCCAGTGAATAGACAGCAATGCCTTAAAAACCCAGACACCTCCTCAAAGCCAGTGTCCCGCTCGGGCACTCTGTCTGGTCTCCTCTCAGACCAGATGCTTTTTCTGTCACTTGCCAATTAAATCAGTTTCTTTTCTGTCAAATAAAAGCTTCTGCCTCTTTGCAAACTGTTTCCTGGCTTTTTATTTCTGTACTAAGCTGAGGAAAAGAACCCATGAAACTCACTCCTGCTACCTCCCTCCCCTCCGTGACAGCTATTCTGTGACTTCACAAGGGATACAATTTAGGAGTTCCCATTTTAACCCCAGTTCTGCTTTTGATAGTTTGATTCTGAACAAATGACTACTTCCCCAAAATGAAGAAAAGAGTCTAGACCAGCACTGAGCAGTATTGTTGTGCAAAATGAAGAAGACAGCACTGAGCAGAACTTTGTGCAACCATGGAAATGTTCTCTGCTCTATCCAATATGGTAGTCACTAGCCACATGCGGAGATGGAACACTTGTAAAGGGGCTGGTATGACCAAGCACTGACTTTTAAATTTTGCTCAATTCTAAATAATTTAAATAACCACATGTGAATGGATGACAACAATACTGGACAGCAGAAGTCTAGACTCACTTGGTCACTCATGCAGCAAGCATTTCAGTGTCTACAATCTGCAAATCATCAAGCTGCATGGAGAAGGCCCAGTCATTACAATGTCTTTGCCCTCTGTGAATTAAGATGAAGAAAATGTAATTAGGTACTTGTTAATACATGTGTTTCAATAAGCATATTCAAAAGCACTATGTACTCTTAGACAAGAGGGAAACGAGCAGAAGGCATATCACTTCTGGTGTCCTCTCAGGCTCTAAAATTAAATGAATTAAACTCAAAAGTGTTTACTGAACATGCATTCTTTGTTCAGTTCTTCATTGGCTTATCTCTTAATACAGCATGATCATCCAGATGGTAGGTAACATGTACTAGCAGCATTGGTATTTGGTGGATTGATTGATCATTAAGTATTTAGTGAGTGTTTCTATATGTACCAGCACTTTGCTAGGCACACATAAAAAATGAATCTGATGGTGTCTTCACTAGATCTCAAAAGTGAATAGTGAAACAAAGTAACTTGATATTTTTCAGGAAATGAATTGCAAGTTGCTGGATTCACTTTGGCCATATTTAGGACTGATAATATTTTAAATGTAATTTCAACTAGCTAGAGCCAAATTGGCACCATTATCTAGTCTTAGTAATAAAGATAGTAGACGGCCTGGCATTGTGGCACAACTGTTAAATCCACCGCCTGTGATGCAAGCATCGCATATGGGTACTGGTTTGTGTTCCTGCTGCTCCACTTCTTATCCAGCTCCCTGTTAATGATTTGGGGAAAAGCAGTAAAGGATGGCCCAAGTGCCTGGGCTCCTGCCACCCCTGTGTGAGACCCAGAAGAAGTTCCTGGCTGGCTCCTGGTTTTAGCCTGGCCCAGCACTGGTTGTTGAAGCCACCTGGGGAGTGAACCAGTGGATGGAACATCTCTGTCTCTTTCTGTCTCCTCCTCTCTCTGTAACTCTTTCAAATTAGCTAATTTTTTTTTTTTTTAGAAAAAAGTAAAGCATAGGCCGGCACTGCGGCTCACTAGGCTAATCCTCCGCCTTCGGCACCAGCACACCGGGTTCTAGTCCCGGTCGGGGTGCCAGATTCTGTCCCGGTCGCTCCTCTTCCTGTCCAGCTCTCTGCTGTGGCCCGGGAGTGCAGTGGAGGATGGCCCAGGTCCTTGGGCCCTGCACCCGCATGGGAGACCAGGAGGAAGCACCTGGCTCCTGGCTTCGGATCAGCGCGGTGCGCTGGCCGCAGCGGCCATTAGAGGGTGAACCAATGGAAAAGAAGACCTTTCTCTCTCTCTCACTGTCCACTCTGCCTGTCTAAAAAAAAAAAAAAGGTAAAGCAGAAATGAAAGAATTAGCTATATTTGCCCATTCAAAACTGTGCAATAGAATATATTGGTTAGAATAAATTGGAACCAGCTTGAAACCAGCCCAATTTAGAACCACACTAAAATGGGATGTAAATAGATACGTGGATATTTTTGGTGAAAGCTCACATCCACTCAGATGAGAAGTTTCCAAAGAAACAGTTTAAGTTTGATTGTGGACCAACATTTCTTTATAGTTTTGTTTGTACTCTTTTTAATGCAACACAACTTACAACTGAATGTGCAATTGTAATTTTGGTAAAATATTTCTATTTATAATGCATCTTTAGAACCTAGTCTTTTTTTTTTTTTTTTTTTTTTTTGACAGGCAGAGTGGACAGTGAGAGAGAGAGACAGAGAGAAAGGTCTTCCTTTGCCGTTGGTTCACCCTCCGATGGCCGCCACGGCTGGCGCACCGCGCAGATCCGAAGGCAGGAGCCAGGTGCTTCTCCTGGTCTCCCATGGGGTGCAGGGCCCAAGCACTTGGGCCATCCTCCACTGCACTCCCTGGCCACAGCAGAGAGCTGGCCTGGAAGAGGGGCAACCGGGACAGAATCCGGTGCCCTGACCGGGACTAGAACCCGGTGTGCCGGCACCGTAAGGCGGAGGATTAGCCTAGTGAGCCACGGCGCCGACTAGAACCTAGTCTTATACATAGGGTACAGTCCTGCTTTTCAGATAAAAGCAGGTTCTTGAAATTACCATCAGAACTTTATTAAGAGAAAACCTATCAAAAGAAAGCAAATACACACATTCAAGTTTAACCTTTAAAAAGGAGCAAATACTTTGAGGAGATACGTTATAGAAAATATTCTCTCATGTTGTTACCTAGATGTATATACATATATTTCTTTTCAACGTTCTTTTTTAAAAAAAATTATATATTTATTTGAAAGTCAGAGTTAGACAGAGAGAGAAGGAGAGGCAGAGAGAGAGAGAGGTCTTCCATCCGATAGTTCACTCCCCAGTTGGCCGCAACGTCCACTCTCCAGTTGGCCACAACTGTGGCCAGTTGTGCGGATCTGAAGCCAGGAGCCAGGAACTTCTTGCGGGTCTCCCACTTGGGTACAGGAGCCCAAGGACTTAGGCCATCATCTACTGCTTTCTCATGCCATAGCAGAGAGCTGGATCGGAAGTGGAGCAGCTGGGACTCGAACTGGTGCCCATATGGGATGTCAGTGCTTCAGGCTAAGGCGTTAACCCACTGTGCCACAGTGCCAGCCCCTCAATACTCTTTTTTTCTGCTGTCTAGCTACAGTATCACGTCTAGTATTTCACTATAGGTTAGAGCAGGTCTTTTATTATATAAAACTGGCTCAATGTTGCCTCTTGTATATTGGGTATACACATATTTATTTCTTCAACTGTTATTTATTTAGTTAACCACTATGCAGATATTACTATGCTATTCAATTGGAGGATTCAAAAGCAAATAAGAGTTGGATCTTCTTAGGAAATGATAGTAGGGGAAATAAGAAATAGAAGAAAGTTGAGAAAGAGGCATTTACATGACTTTCAGAGTACTTCAGAGGGGAAGCAATTGCTTCCAGATGAGAGATGAGAAGGCTTTGTGGAGGATGTGGCATTGAGCTAGACCTTGAGCCTTAAAGGAAGTAGAAGACCTACAAAGGCAGAGAAGGAAGGAAAGGCCATTGCTGAGGCAGGAAAGCATGAATTTAGGGGGAGGAGAATCCAAGTTAAAACAAAGGAAAGAATAGCTGTGAGAAAGTAGAGGAGAATCAGGTGGAAGCACAGATTGTGGCCACATCCTGGTTTTAAATGCTGGCCCAGAGAATCTAGACTTTATTTTGTAGATTACAAGGCATTTGAGCAAGGAAATGAAAAATCTGAGTTGTTCATTAGGAAAATTAATCTGGCAGGAATATTTAGGATATGCTGGGATAAGGAGAAGCTAAAAGCTAACTGCTCTGCCGTTGGAAGGCTAGCTATCACAGCAGAGCAGGCATAGGTTCTGAGGCTCTAGCAAGGAGTTAGAGAGATGGTGACTCATGAGAGGTTACTATTAAAACTAGAATCAAGAAGACCTGGCAACCTAGCATATACAGTGATGGAATAAGGAGAAGAAGTAAAAAATGACTTCTGTTTCATAAATTTCTGTGGCCGAGAAGGTTGATAGTACCTCAAACAAATTCAGGGGATGCAGAAGGGGAAACAAGTTTAGACAGACTTAGAAAATATGTTCTTGTAAGGAAGGCATATTTACACAACATTCTGGGGAACTCATCTCCCTGCACCCCCACCTCACACATATGCATCCCTTTAACTGAAGCCAGTGATGACAGTGTGAAGTGCACTGGGGGATATCTTGAATCTTTGCACTGTGATGGTAGTGAATGTACAGATTACTTATATTCAACATTGTTTCCTTTATTACTTAAGTATATGTATGTTCTCAGGCTGATGAGTTGGAGAAAGACCTCTTGTAACCTTACCCTGACTTTCTTGGTTAGCCAAGTGTCTGAGGTATATGGATTTTCTTAGTGCATTCAAAATCTTTAGCCAAGGAGATTCTTAAAATAGCAAAAAAGATATTTATCTTTAACAAAACAAAAAGTGCCCACCTGTAGATGGACTTGATTTAAGCTTACATACTCTTTGAACTCTTAAATTGAGTAGCTTTTTAGATTAAATCTGATGTGGTTAAAATATTTTAAATAAATATCCTATTGACAATTACCACCAGGAAATGAAATGTGATTTCTCAATTGGAAAGCATAATCTATTTATTCTATCTTTCTAAGAAGGAACATTCAGATTTTGGAGAATTGGTTACGATAAAAAAATTTAAGAGAATTTAGCAATTGTCTTACTTGAATACTTTCTAAATAGCTGGACATGGAAGAGCTGTTATTACAAATGAGTCCATTTACTACACAAACTGTCTTAAGCAATACCTTATGCCTATAGCTTTCACTTTCAACCTGAAAAGATTGTGACAGGAACATGAAATGTAATAAAGCCATAATCAACCATATTCTTTTAATTCTTTAAATCTTAAGAGTGACATTTATCATTTATTTGTTTATCTTGTGTCATTGTGGGAAAGTAGGGCCATGTCTGAGTATGTGGAGACACCCAGCATCATTTCCTTTCTTCAGCATGCTTCAAAATACTAAGAAAGGCTGGGAGGTCGCTGGGGGAAAAGGAAGGCTGCTACATGCTTGGCAAGTCAGTTTGGCCAGAGGTCATGGCAGAACCTCACCCTGATGGTTTTAATTTGAAGCAGAAAGCCCAGAACAACACTGTCGATGATAAATAACAAAAGCAAAAATTTTCCCCAGTGACAAGTCAGAAAAGAAGCTGAAGTAAATGCATAAACAACTGATTTAAAAGCAGGCTTACTCAACATTATTCAATGTTTTCCTTTACATTTTGGCTTTATTTGTAGTACAGAATTTATTCCTTGACAGTTATCTTAACCAAGCACCTCCATTTGTGGAATCCTTTTTTGGGGGCCAAGTAGATTGGCTATCCACTAATGTGATGATCCTGGGTACAGCAAGATGCTGTTGTTGCTTCCAAGACTGCAGCTGTTAGTGAGAGGCTGTGGTGATTATGTGGCATAAATGGGGCAGGGCAATGGCAAGGGGCTCTGCCTGTGTTTGCTGATCAGGTGGCATTTGGCATTGAAGAATACAGATGTGCTTTGATTTATACTGTTAGTGTGTTCTGGAAAAACTGTGTATAAACTGATTTTGGGAGTTTGAAATCTGAATGGGTACATGATTGATTTCTAGTTGGCAGAGGCTTCTAAGACGTTCGTTCTAAGTTGCTCTGCTACATGTTACCTTTCATGCCGTTAAGGCCTACACTTGAAATGTATAAATCCTAATACATGTTTTGTGATAATGATTTATTTTTTATTTTGGTGTGTGTGTGTGTTTGTGTGTGTGTGTGAAAGAAGAGAGAGAGAGAGAGAGAGAGAGAGAGAGAGAGAGAGAGAGAAGAGAGAGAAAGGGAGAGCGAGAGAGAGCATTCTCTTCTGCTGGTTCACTTACCAAATGCCTGTAATGTCTGGCTGGCTCCCTGGCCAGGGCTAAAATCAGGAGGCAGGAACTCAATCCAGATCTCCCAGGTGGATGGCAGGAACCCAACCACTTGAGCCATCACTGTTGCCTTCCAGGGTCTACATTAGCAGGAAGTTGGAGCAGGTGCCAGAAGCAGGAATCAAACCCAGTACTCTGCCATGCAATGTGAGTTTCTTAATTAGTAGGCTAAAAACCTGATCCTGGTTATGATTTTAAAAGTTCTTTATAATGTGAAACATGGTTCCTTCTTCTACCTCCCCAATTTAAACTGAATATCTAGATATCTGTAATATCCATGATAGCAATAATATCAGCCCACATTTATGGAGAACTAATGTACTAGGTATTGCTCTAGCCTAAGCTCTTGATGTATTCACATAAACCTCATACTCTATGAATAGATGACATTATTCTTCCATTTTACAGATGAAGAACTGAGGCACAAGGAGATGAAACAATTCTTCCAAGATTATCCAATCAGTAAGTGACAGAATCCCTGTACTTAAGAGTTTCCTAAATGAAGTTCACAACTGTAACTGAGTGAAACTTGGAAGGCTTTATGTTCACTTATTTAGAATTTATTAATCCATGTGTTTAACAAATACATATTGAGTTCCCATTCATTGGAAGTCACTCTTCAATGCACTGAACAAATAGCAATGAACAAGGTAAACAAAATTCCTGTACTCATGGAGCTTTTTCTGGTAGGTGAGAAAAGCTCTATTGGTGGTTTTTTTTTTTTTTTTGTTTTTTTTTGTTTTTGTTTTTTTTTTGACAGGCAGAGTGGACAGTGAGAGAGAGAGACAGAGAGAAAGGTCTTCCTTTGCCATTGGTTCACTCTCCAATGGCCGCCGCGGCCAGCGCGCTGCGGCCAGCACACCGCGCTGATCCGATGGCAGGAGCCAGGTGCTTTTCCTGGTCTCCCATGGGGTGCAGGGCCCAAGCACTTGGGCCATCCTCCACTGCACTCCCTGGCCACAGCAGAGAGCTGGCCTGGAAGAGGGGCAACCGGGACAGAATCCGGCGCCCCAACCGGGACTAGAACCCGGTGTGCCGGCACCGCTAGGCGGAGGATTAGCCTATTGAGCTGCGGCGCCGGCCCTATTGGTGTTATTTATTATTATTTTAATAATCATTTAATTGAAAGGCAGAGCAAAAGAGAGAGAGGAAGAGAAGACAGAGATAACTGATTTCTTTTTTATTCTTTTTTTTTTTTTTTTTTTGACAGGCAGAGTGGACAGTGAGAGAGAGAGACAGAGAGAAAGGTCTTCCTTTGCTGTTGGTTCACCCTCCAATGGCTGCCGCGGCCGGCGCACTGCGGCCGGTGCACTGCACTGATCCGAAGCCAGGAGCCAGGTGCTTCTCCTGGTCTCCCATGCAGGTGCAGGGCCCAAGCACTTGGGCCATCCTTCCTCCACTGCACTCCTGGGCCATAGCAGAGAGCTGGCCTGGAAGAGGGGCAACCAGGACAGAATGCGGCGCCCCGACTGGGACTAGAACCCCGTGTGCCGGCGCTGCAAGGCGGAGGATTAGCCTATTGAGCCATGGCGCAGGCGATAATTGATTTCATTCATGGTTCACCACCCAAATGGTTCCAACAGTTAAGACTGGGACTGGCTGAAGCCAGAAGCCAGGAGTCCTGGTCTCCCACGTGAATGGCATCTTCTGCTACCTTCCTCGGCACATTAGCAGGGAACTGGATCAAAAGTGGAACAGCGGGGACTTGAATGAGCATTGTTAACTGCAGCTTAGCCCAGAGTCGCAACACTGGCCTTCAGACAGGCTTTAAACAAACAAATATGTAATATCAAGTAGTGATTAAGTGCAACAATGAAAAGTAAAATAGAGTGAGAGTGATATCTCATGTGGGTGGGGGCCGTGGGAAGAGGCAAGGTATTACTTTTTAAAAAATATTTATTTATTTATTTTAAAATCAGAGTTACACACAGAGAGAAGGAGAGGCAGAGAGAGAGAGAGCGCGAGCACACCAGAGAGAGAGAGAATGGTCTCCCATCTGCTAGTTCACCCCAGTTGGTTGCAATGGCCAGAGCTGTGCTGATCCGAAGCAGGAGCCAGGAGCTTCCTCCCAGGCTTCCCACGTGGGTGCAGGGGCCCAAGGCCTTAAGCCATCTTCTGCTGCTTTCCCAGGCCACAGTAGAGAGCTGGATCATAAGTGGAGTAGCTGGGTCTCGAACTGGCACCCATATAGGATGCTGGCACTGCAGGCGGCGGCTTTACCTGCTACGCCACAGCACTGTCCCCAAGGTGCTACTTTTGATAAGTAGCACCTATCAAAATAGGAACATTCAGTGTTAGGAAGCCTTGTGATGGCTATGAAGGACAAAGCCATGAGTAGATGTGGGAGAAGAGTGTTCCAGACAACGGCATAGCATGTTCAAAGGCTCTGAGGCAGGAATGAGTGTGCTGTATTAGGGCTTAAAATAGTGGCAATCTAATTCTAGTATTCTTTTTAAGTTTATTTATTTGAAAGGCACAATGGTAGAGAGGGAGAAGGAGATCATCTATCTGCTGGTTCATTCCCCAGATGCCTGAAATAGCCAGGACTGGGCCAGTTCAAAGCCAGGAGACTGGAACGTCATCTGGTTTTCTGCGTGGTGGGCAGAAGCCTAAACACTTAGCTATCACCTGCTGCCTTCCAGGCTGCACATTAGCAGGAAGTGGGATCAGAGTGAAGGTGGGAGTCAAACTTAGGCACTCTGATTTGGGATGTGGGAATCCTAAGTGGTAGCTCTACCTGTTGTGTCACAACCCTGCACAGTATTCTATCACTGTTTCTTAAATATGCTAACTGGAATAGTTCTATAAGAGAAATTTTGATGGCTTAACCCAATAAAAGTTTGTTTTTTCTCAGGCAATAATCTGAAGAGGCTATTGCTTATGCCATAACATTCATGTCTCCTCTAAGCATTAACTTAGATCACTTTTTTTCCATGATTCTGTGTTCCTTTGGGTTCTTAGAATCTGCTCTATGAAGTTGTTGATTGGCAAAAGAGAACAGAGGGTCCCGTGTGGCAGTATTTTACACACCAGGGCTGGAAGTGGTCTTTTTTCTGCCTACCTTCTGTGGGCTAGAAAAGTCACACAGCTGTATATAACTACAAGGGAGGCTGTGTGCCCATGAGGAAAATGGGAGTGATTTGGTAAATGGTGAACCAGTCTTTGGCCATATGGCCATAAGCCAGTAAGCACACAATTATACAGTTATAAGTGGTATTAAAGGCTATAAAGTAAAATAGTCTGTAAGAGTGAAAATAATGGGGTGGAGGTAAGGAGTTATTTCAGGTAATATTTAAATGGAGACCTCATAAATGAGAAGGCAAAGAATGGTGAGAGAAAGAATGTTCTAGACACATATAAAGGTTCTGAGGTAGGAAAGAGCTTAGGGAATCCAGGGATCTGCAAGAGGACCAATGTGGCTGAAAAGTGGCATAAGAGAAGCCTGGACAAGTAGGCTAGTGCCACATCACACAGCACTCCTTAGAACATTTGAAACAGTATTGAGACCCAGTAGGAATGGCAAGACATACAGTGCAGACTAGAATGTTCAGATGTTCTTTCTGACTCACTTTCAGCTGAGGGTCCAATTACTCTTAAATTCCAAAGTGACCTGTTTGAGTCAGATCACCTATGGCAGAATTACAAAAGAGGTACTAAAACCAGTTCTGTGGACCTTCCTGTCTTACCTGTCTTAAGGCTATATACTATACGTGCTAAAATTGAAGATGATGAAGAGCCGTTGAGATTGAAGAATCCCATGGAAAGAGTCCTCAATGCTTTGTGAGTCTTCCTTAAAACTCTGGGAGACTGGTGAAACACGTGCATTTCTCTCACCTCAGGTCTGTTGAGGGAGGCTTAATGGAGGCCATATGGTGAATATGATTTGTGTCTTCTGGATTCCATGAAGAAACCTTGGAAAATCATTTATCAGAACAGGGAAACACAGTTTGAAAGTAACCATAATACCTTCAGTGGCAGCTGGCAGATAAGGAATCCTTGGCAGGAATGTCTATCTGAGGGCATTTTGAAAAGGATCACGCTTGAGAGCCTGGCTGCCTGTGCTGCACATCCGCAGCAGAAATCGGCGGGACCGGTGCCCTCAGATCCAGAAGCTGAAGGCAGGGCTGGGAGGTGGGGGATATGCAAGTAACCACTGAGGCTGAGGCTTTGCCTACACTGTGGAGCTGTAGTCAGAGGAACCCAGGGAGGAATGTGGATGGTGCTCATAAAAACAAGCCCGAGAGCCAGCTAACTTTAAATACGTGCTCCAGCCACGGCCTAAAAATGTGGATAACATCTGTACTTGTCAAACACCAGCTTTCCTCTCCCTTATCTCTCTTCCTTCCTTGGCCCCTCCACCCCTGGTTGGCCAAAGGTCAGCTGAAAGAATGAAGAGGCCACCAGCTCAAACAGGTTGGGTGGGTACGTGGTGAAGAGGAATCATCCACTGTGATGAAGTTTAGAATTTTGACCAACATGCTGGACTGGGCATTTTATTATTGAAGTGAGACTACTTTGTGGCTAAAAGAGACTTTTTGTGAACTGAGATTACTAAAAATGTAAAGGGACTTGCCCTAGGTGCTAGCAAAGAAACGGTTCTGAGGAGCTGGTTTGATCAGGAATGAAAAGAAGGGGGGTTGGCGTTCAGCCTAGTGGTTAAGACAAGATACTGCTTGGAATACCTGAATCCCAAATCAGAGTGTTTGGGTTCAAGTCCCCACTCTACTTCTTTTTTAAATTTTATTTAAGGCATACAATCTTTATGTGTCCCATATATATACAAATTTAGGAATATAGTGATTCTTCCCACCCTTTTCTCCCTCCTATCTGCACACCCAACCTTCCTCTTCTTCCCTCTCCTATTCCCATTCTTATTTTTTTTTACAAAGATCTGTTTTCGGTTAACTTTATACTCATCAGATTAACCATACACGAAGTAAAGAGTTCAAAAAATAGTGTGAAGATTAAAAAAAAAAAGCAAACTACTGTTCCTCAACAGTTGAGTCAAGGACTGTTCAAAATCATGGCATCTCAAAGTGTCAATTTCACTTCTACAGATTACCTTTTAGGTACTCTATTAGTCACCACAGCTCTGGGAGAATGTATGGTACTTGTCATTTTGGGACTGGTTTATTACACTAAGTATAATGATTTCCAGTTGCATCCATTTTGTTGCAAACGACAGCATTTTATTTTTTTTTTTATCGCTGTGTAGTATTTCATAGTATAAATATGCCATAATTTCTTTATCCAGTCTTCAGTTGATGGCCATCTGGGTTGATTCTGTATCTTAGCTATTGTGAATTGAGCTGCAATAAACATGGGAGTACAAATCACTCTTTCATATGTTGATTTCATTTTTTGTTCTTCTAGATTTATTTATTTGAGAGATGGAGTTACAGAGAGAGGGAGAGAGAGAGAAAGGTCTTCCATCTGCTGGTTCACTCCTTAAATGTCCACAATGGCCAGAGCAGGGCTGGCCTAGCATCCAGGAACTTCTTTGGAGTCTCCCACATGGGTGCAGGGGCCCAAGCACTTGGGACATCCTCCATTATTTTCCCAGGCCACAAGCAGAGAGCTGGATTGGAAGAGAAGCAGCCGGGACACAAACAAGTGCCCATATGGGATGCCGGCACTGAAGGCAGAGGCTTAGCCTACTATACCACAGAGCCAGCCTGCCCAAAAGAAGTTTAAAAATTCATCTGAGGGGCTGGCTCTGTGACATGGCAGGTAAGATCACCACCTGCAGTGTCAGCAACCAATATGGGCACTGGTTCAAGTCCTGGCTGCTCCACTTCTGGTTCAGCTCTCTGCTGGTGTGTCTGGGAAAGCAGTGGAAGATGGCTCAGGTCCTTGGGCCCTGCACAGATGTGGGATACCTGGAGGAATCTCCTGGCTTTAGTCTTTGGATCAGCCCAGCTGCATACATTGTGGCCATTTAGGGAGTGAACCAGAGGATGGACGATCTCTCTCTCTTCCTTCCTTTCTCTAGGTAACTCTGCCCTTCAAATAAATAAATAAATGAATAAATAAATAAATAAATAAATCTATCTTTAGTTGAAAGGCAGGGACAGAGAGAGACCTTCCATCGCTACTTTATTCTACTCTCTTCTGTGACTCTACCTCTCAAATAAATATTTTTTTTTTAAAGGAAAGAACAAAGTTGTTTTTTGCTTTTACTTGGAGAGTTTCTGGTTTCACTGTGTTTATTGCAGCACTGCTCACATAGCCAAGATGTGTAATCAATCCAGGTGTCCATCATACTATAAAAGGATAAAGAAAATGTGGTGTATGTATACAATGGAATATTATTCAGCCATAAAAAGATGACAACCTGTCATTTGCAGCAAAGTGGACAGAACTGGAGGACATGTCAAGTGAAATAAGCCAGACACAGAAAGACAAATAGTGCATTTCTCCCTTACATGTGAAAGCTAAAACAAAACTCAGTCTGAGCACAGAATGGTGATTATTAAAAGCTGGGTTGGGCAGAGAAGGATAGAGAGTTTGGATAATGGGTACCAAATCAGAATAGATCAAAGAAATAAGTTCCTAGTGTTACAAAGCACAGCAGGGAGACTAAACTTTACAGCAATGTAGTATATTTTATATGAAAAAATAGAAGAAAGAAGTCTGATCAGAAGTTCTGATCATAAAGTAATGTCAAAGGGAAAATGATTACTAATATACATTGTATACATGTATTGAAATGTCACAATGTAGCCTATAAACATGTACAATTATTGTTAATAAAAATTTTAGAAAATTTAGCAATGAAGGTAAAACAACAAAAAAGGAAGTTTCTGGTTTAAACATTACTTGTTTTAAATAATCACATTGGCTGTTGTGTGGAAGTTGGATTAAAAGGTGGCAGGTTCAGTGAATGTAGAGTATCAGTTAAGGAGAGATTGCTAGTGCCTCCATTTCCCAGCTGTGTGAGTTTGGGTAAGTCTCTTGATTTCTCTTTTCAGTGTCTTCTTCTTAAAGTGGTAATGTCCTAGAATGCCTTATGGAGCTGTTGACAGGAATCTATGAACTGATGCATATAAAGTACTCAGTGGGGTATGTGACCATAATAAGCTTGTGAAGTGTTTGTTTCCATTTATATTTTTAAAACAAATCACTGCTGTAGCAGCACAAAGGTGAGTTGGTGCTGACTTGGACTGTCTAACCAGAGAATGTTAAGACGTTTAGGATATACTTTAGAATTACAGTCAGCAGGGCTTTGCCAGGGACAACTGGATATAAAGAATGAGTTAGGCCGGCTCCGCGGCTCACTAGGCTAATCCTCCACCTTGCGGCGCCGGCATACCAGGTTCTAGTCCCGGTCAGGGCGCCGGATTCTGTCCCGGTTGCCCCTCTTCCAGGCCAGCTCTCTGCTGTGGCCCGGGAGTGCAGTGGAGGATGGCCCAGGTGCTTGGGCCCTGCACCCCATGGGAGACCAGGAAAAGCACCTGGCTCCTGGCTCCTGCCATCGGATCAGCGCGGTGCGCCCGCCGCAGCGCGCCGGCCGCGGCGGCCATTGGAGGGTGAACCAATGGCAAAAGGAAGACCTTTCTCTCTGTCTCTCTCTCTCACTGTCCACTCTGCCTGTCAAAAAATAAAAAAAAAATAAAAAAAAAAAGAATGAGGTAGAGAAGGAGAGGGCAAGATTTCTGGCTTGGACATCTGCACAGAATTGAGATTGTTGTGGTTGAGAACAGGGATTATTCAGAGACTTACTAGAGATTCTTGGTTACTGATGCTTTAAAAAAATCACTATATTCCTAAAGTTGTATTTATGAAATGCATGATTTGCGTTCCTCAAACAAAAGGTTTCTGGGGGGAGGGGACTCTGAATTTTAATAGCGCTGAAAGATTTGGGCATCCCAGAAATAGCTTTTTTTTTTAAAATTTAATGTGCTCTAAAACAAAGTCACCTTTCTGACCCTTTGCCTCACTATTTTAGAGAATTGGAGGAAGCGAGGATAGGTAATGGGACAATATGGTTTTCCTTTCAAGAACCAAGAGTAACCTCAAGGGGCAGTCAATCCTGGTGTAGTAAACATTGTCACAAAAAGATGGGATAATGTTAACAATGCTAAAACAAACATTGTCATCGTTGATAGATGCCCTTCAAAATTTAATTGCTATGTGTTTAATAAACTACATAATAAATTTACTGCATGGGGTCTGAAATAATCATCGTTGGGATTTCCCCTCTTCCCGCTCAAAAAGCTCACATATAGATGCACAAAGTGCTTGGTATCTACCATCTAAAACAGCTGGAGTGCCTTGTTACTTTACTTCTGTTGTCCTGAGTGGATCATGTTACCAGGGTAACAGCCTGATTCCACTCCCACAAGATTTGCTGGGGAGAGATAGGAACCCTTTGTTCTTGGGTATGGACTCCCAGTTTTCTTCCCTGCCCTCCTGGGATAAAATCAGTGTTGAGAATCAGAGTTGTCTTTTGCTGAGGTCTTGACAGAACCTGTCTTTATTATATCCCTCTGCATGTTAGGGATTGGAAGAGCATTTGTTTCAAGTGCTAAGGCTGGCCCTGAGTACACAGCTGAGGGCCATTTCTGAGTTTTGTAGGAGACAGAAAAGTCACTCAAAGAGCTCTGTGTAGAAATGCACATCCTTTCACCATCAGAACTCTCCTCCCAGTTCTCTCTTGACAATAAACCACAGGGAGAGATTGAGCCCTTCCAGGCTCTGGGAGGCTGGAGAGAAGCAGGTGTTCCCTGAGACCTTGATGTCTGCCTCTCATGCCATCACTCAGGGCTTGGGCCTCATGTTGTCCTAATTACTGCAATACTCCTGATGTAGCAAACATTCTTTTAGGTAAAAGTAATAAAGCTCCTGCTGCTTGGTGGTAGGTGTTTGATTTGGCATGTTACTCTTGCTTTTGGCAAACTCATAAAGAGGCAAAGCCAACCTGCATGATGATCCAGAAGGGAGAAAATAAGATTGAATGCTAAAATACTGGACTGATTCCCTAGCAGCTGACAGGTGGCTGAGAGAGGAAGTCTTGGATGATAGAGGAATATTTTGAAATCTATACAGGTATATATCAGGAAGTTAAAGTGCATAAACCGAATGTTTAGTATCGTTTCATCTCATTTTATTTGTTGTAGCCATGGTGATCAACTAGTAACACCTGCTTTGGAAATTTCCAAGGTCAATGTGATCTTCATCAATATGGATGGTACTTTGGGGAATCTGCTGGATGTTTGTTTAGGGGATAGGGTGAACTTAGAATTGTTTATTCTTTTTCTTCTTCTAAACTTATTTTCTTCTTTAATTTACATCAAAGTAACACTTGGACATGATAAAAACGGATTAGTACTGAAGAATTTATAGTAGAAAACAACAGCTGTCTTCCCATCTTCCCAGAGGCAATCCCCTCCCCTTTTTTTGGTAAAAAAGATAAAAAATCGTAGTTATTAACTTTTACCACTTTATTTCTATAAACTACCTCCTGAGAAGTTACAGCTGCAAGTAATCTGATGTGTATAATTCAAGATTGTGTGTCACTGCTTAAAACAAACTTATATGCAGGCATGAGTCACTTAGTAACGGGGATACATTTTGAGTGTATTGTTAGGCAATATTGTCATTGTGCAAAATCATAGAGCATTCTTATACAAACGAAGGTAGACTGTGATATCACTAGGTGATATAATCATATGGAACAATCGTAAATGCAGGCTCTTGTTGACCGAAATACTGTTATGTGGAACATGCCTGTCCATGCATGGAAGTAGCATCCACTTTTTAATGATTTCTCCTTTTCAATATTCCAGTAATGACTTTCAGACTTTCAGCTGTTTGCTTTTGCTGACGTTTCTTGATTTCTCAATTTAAAAGACAGTTGGCTTTCATATCTGCTCACTCAGTTCACCTCTATTTACTCTCTATAATAAAAACAGGGTTTTATTACAGAGGCCTTTCGCCAGCAGTTAGGACACCCACATCCCACACTGGAGTGCCTAGGTTTGATCTGCTCTGGCTCCTGACTCCAGCTTCTGGACAATGCAGACTGTGGCAGGCAGCAGCCATGACTCAAGTAATTGGGTTCCTGCTACTCCTGTGGGAGATTTCTATTGTGTTCCCAGCTCCTGGCTCCCTTATGGGCATTTGGGGATGAAACTACTGGATGGGAGCTCTCCCTGTTAGTCTGTCTCTGTCTCTCTGCTTCTCAAAAACAAAAACAAAAAACCAAATCATGTGTAAAACTTTACATTTCCTTTTTTATAGGTCCAAAGTCAAGACTTCTGAATTCCTTAAAGAAGAATGGTTTAGTGTTCAAATTAAATAGTCTTTTTTTTTTTATCATTTCAGAAACTGCTACGATTATACCACATTTGCACTGGCTTCATATTTATATCATGACTCTGTTACACAATTCTTGTTGTTATTCCTGGTATTTCCAGTTGTCTCTCTTATATCTTGTTGAGAGAAGAAACACATGTTTTCTTCACTATATCAATTGTCATTCTACCTTTGTGTGAACTATACCTCATTTTTCTTCTTGAAGACATTGTACGAGGGGCCCACTGATCTCCTATTCTGATTTAGATTGTTTTATAAACACCAAGCACAGCTATCACTTTGGAATTCCTTTTCATTAAAGTCCTGAGTTAGTTCTAGTCTTTCTCATATCTTTTCATATCTTTATCTTCATTGGTTCACTTCCCTAGAATAAATCCAAAAGTATCTTCATCCAGAAAAAGCATTTGGGAGATGAAATTTCAGAGTACTTGCAAATCTGAAAATGTTGTTACTGTGCCTTCACATTGATTTATAGTTTCACATAGCACAAAATTCTATATTAAACATTTTTTCCCCTTTGGAACTATGACAACATTTTCCCATTCTCTTCTAGCACAAAGTATTACTAAGAAGGAGTTCAGTGATAGTTTATTATATTATTACTTCCTGGTAAGTGACCTTTTTCTCTTTCTTTCTAGAGGCTTTTAAAAAACTTTTCCCACATTCATTGTTGTACTGTTCACAGTAGCCTAGATGTGGCGACAACCTAAATGTCCACTGATGGATGAATGGATCAAATGAAGGTGTTCTATATAAAAAAACTGTAATGTTATTCAGCTCTCTCTCTATATTTAAATTTTTTTTTTTTTTTTGGACAGGCAGAGTGGACAGTGAGAGAAAGAGACAGAGAGAAAGGTCTTCTTTTCTGTTGGTTCACCCTCCAATGGCCACCGCGGCCAGCGCACCACGCTGATCTGAAGCCAGGAGCTAAGTGCTTCTCCTGGTCTCCCATGCGGGTGCAGGGCCCAAGCACTTAGGCCATCCTCCACTGCACTCCTGGGCCACAGCAGAGAGCTGGACTGGAAGAGGGGCAACTGGGACAGAATCTGGAGCCCCCACCGGGACTAGAACCCGGTGTGCCAGTGCCGCAGGCGGAGGATTAGCCTATTGAGCCACGGCGCAGGCCTCTCTATATATATTTAAATATTTATTTATTTGAAAGGCAGAGTGATGGGGGGAGGAGAGAGAGAGAGAGAGAGAGAGAAAAAGAGAAAGAGAAAGAGAAAGAGAAAGAGAAATCTTTCTATCTATTGATTCACTCCCCAAATGGCCCCAATGGCCAAAGTTGTGCCACACTTAAACCAGGAACCAGGAGCTCCATCTGGGTTTCCCATGTGGGTGTCAAGTATGTGGGCTGTCTTATGCTGCTTTCCCAGGTGCATTAGCAGGGAGCTGGATTGGAAATGGAGAGATGGGATTCAAAATGGTGCTCATATGGGATGCCGGCATCACAGGTGGTAGCTTAGCCTGTGGCACAAGACTGCTGGCTCCAGACTGTTAGTAATATCATACTGTAAACTTAAAATTTTCATTAATAAAGTAGATCTCATGTTATATGTTCTCATTACAGCAAAAGACTTAACTAAAAATCTTCTCTTAATATTTGATGTCCTAAATTTCATGATGTTTTGTTTAGATGATCTTTTCTCATTCATTTTTCTTGGCATTCATTTATTCCTTTTACTGGAAATAGTTATTTCTTTAACTTTGGAGGTTCTGTGTATTTTTCTGTCTGTATATCTATTTACCTATCTATATCTGTGTTCATATATATATATTTAAACTATTTTATCTTCCCGTACTTTTGTTTTGGAACTTATACTTTGTGGATATTGAATCTTCTGGATTTACTCTGTTGTTTCATTCTTTCTCTAATGTTTTCTCTTTTTTCATCTTTTTCTTTACATTTTAGGAGAGGTCATAGGCTCTGTCTTTCTTTTTTTTTTTTTTTTTTTTTTTTTTTTTTTTTTTTTTTTTTGACAGGCAGAGTGGACAGTGAGAGAGAGAGACAGAGAGAGAAAGGTCTTCCTTTGCCGCTGGTTCACCCTCCAATGGCCGCCGCTGCAGCCGGCGCACCGCGCTGATCCTGGCAGGAGCCAGGAGCCAGGTGCTTTTCCTGGTCTCCCATGGGGTGCAGGGCCCAAGCACCTGGGCCATCCTCCACTGCACTCCCTGGCCATAGCAGAGAGCTGGCCTGGAAGAGGGGCAACCGGGACAGAATCCGGCGCCCCAACCGGGACTAGAACCCGGTGTGCCGGCGCCGCTAGGTGGAGGATTAGCCTATTGAGCCACGGCGCCGGCTCATAGGCTCTGTCTTTCAAACCTTCTACAGATCTTTGAAATTTCAGGACTCAGTTGTTTAATTTCCAAAAACTTTCTTCTCTTCGATCTTTACTTTGGTGTGTGTGGCAGGAGGTCAGAGTGAAGGGTAGTGTTCTATGGAAGCAGCATCTTTTCAAATTTCTCTGAGAACACTAATCAAAAAATTTAAAAGCCTTATTTCTATCGTGTAGTATACTCTGTTCTTTTCTCAGGATCAGTACTGTTTATCTTGGTCTTTCTCTTCTACACTGTTTTCCTTCTTGTAATTTTTGTTTGTCCATGACATTTAAGAAAGGACTGCTGTAGGTATCTCCTGGGAGTTTCTTATTGTTGTTTATATGGGTCTGTTTTTCCATGAGCTATCTGCCAGTAGTGGGAGTTTTGCGTACATGGGAGGACTAGTTGATGTTGTTCATGCAAGCTACCCCAATGAACCTCTAAACATTTATCCAGTAAATGTTCTCCCTTGCCTGTGTCACAGTCCATTGTGAATATTCCTGACTGGGAGGTAGCTTTCCTGCAAGTGATGATTCAGGGATCCAGGCTCCTTCCACTGGCCCTCCTGGTCTCTCCTTCCACCTTGCTGCCCTCTGCTTCCAGCTGGGAGAAGGGTGAACAAGAAAGTGAAAAGGCACATCTGCTTTCTTAAAAGCACTGGCCGGGAAGTGAGGCACACTCTACTCACATTCCACATAGTCAGCTGACTACAGTTGAATGCCAGAGAGGCAGACGAATGAAGTCTCCGACCTATCAGTCACTTCCCAGAAGAAGTCTGGCGTTACGGAATGAGGAACACAGACTCTTGGTGGACAACCATCCACTGCTTTCATCAATAGACTTATTCAGTGGCTGCTTTCATCTTAGGGTTAGAATGCTGGAACCTATTAGTTTTTTGGGAGGGGGCAGATTTGGGGCTCCAAAAGGCAAGAATGGAGACAGCTTTCCTTGGGGCATTGACATTTTTCTTTGGCATTCCTAGTTTTCCTCATTCAGTTTATTCAATTTTCTCAGAGAAGCAGCTCCCCTCACCCCTGCCTTTTTTGGATCCAGCATTCAAAGGCTACCTGGCATTGCATGAATTAGGAATGGGAGAAGGAGGGGAGTTCAGGTAGGTACCTGGTGTGATCATGGAAGGATTCACTGAATCCTTCTCTGCCTCCTGGCCTCTGAGGAAGCTGCCAGGTCAGCCTGCAGCTTCTCAGGGTTTTATCCATGGAGACTGACTCTCTCCTATATGGAAATCCTTTCCTCCATGTGTTAGGGCACCATGTCTTTCTTTTTTTCCCCACACAGGTTTATTTTTAAATTTATTCTTACCTACTTGAAAGGCAGAGTGGAGTGACAGAGAAGGAGAGAAGGAGAGAGAGAGAGAGAGAGAGAGAGAGAGAGAGAGAGAGAGAGATAGATCTTTCATCTGCTGTTTCATTCCCCAAAAGGCTACAACAGCCAGAGCTGGGTCAGGCCAAAGCCAGGAGCCTGGAACTCAGTCCAGGTTTCCTACTTTGGTGGCAGGGATCCAAGAGCTTGAGCCTTATCCATTGCCTCCCATGGTGCATTAGCAGGAAGCTGGATTAGAAGTGGAGTAGCCAGGACTGGAACTGGAGCTCTGATATGGCATGTGGGCGTGGCAAGTGGTGGCCTAACTTGCTAGGGCACAGTGCTCATCACAGATTCTCTGCTACCTAACAACACTCTTCTCGTCTCTTCCCAGCTTCAATATTTGACTTAAAATCTCATCCTCTGACAATTCTCCTATTCTCTTTACCGTTCTGAATGTATTCCTGTATTATTACTAGATCTCAAAAGGTAGGGAAGGGAAGAAAAGCTTTATGCTAGGTCACTTTACTGGAGTTGAAGCCAAGTTCTTTTCCTCAAGAACTGTTTCTTGAGGGAAAGCCCAAGTTTCCTTGCAGGAACCATTCAGAGGTTAATCCAGAGTTCTATTTAGTCAAATTATCTTAAAAATGTCACTTTTCTGTCTGTACACCGATTCACTCCCTAAATGCTTGCAACAGTTGAAGTTGGGCCAGGACAAATTCAGGAGCCAGGAACTCAATCCAGGACTCTCATATGGGTGGCAGGAGCTTGACCTCTTGAGCCATTTCCGCTGCTCCTCTCAAGGTGTGCATTAGCAGGAAGCTAGAATCAGGAGCCAGGGGTGTGGACTGAACCCAGGCACTCTGACATGAATATGGGCATCCTAACTGCCAGTTTAACTTCTAACCCAAACACCTGCCACTGTTCACTTGTTTTCAAAGCAGGCAAAGATCTAGCAGTTCAGAATATTAGCTTCTTGGGTCGTCATCAGTGAACATAGGCTGGTAGAGAATATTGTCCCAGTCCTGCCAATAGGCCAGGCAGGAGGGTGATATTTGGGAAAGTATGTTTAAGGATATTTGTTTTATTTACTCTTCCAGCTAATTTAAGTTCTGTTATTGGGAAAAAAACTGGAACAATCATAAACTGGTTTATGTCATCTTAGCCCTTCCTATAGCTACTTTGAGTTGTATTTTAGCAATATGGCCTTCACTTTAACAGAGCAATTGATGAGACATACCCTTATAAGGCCTACTATTGCAATTATTTTAGGAATTTTAAAAGGACTTTGTCTTCTCCTTTCATCATTCAGCAAGATATATTTCAATCAACTCAATGCTACAAAAAACTTAGTTTTGCCCAAGGAGACAATGTATATCCTTTTTGATAATGAGACTTGCGCAACTGACGGTGTTTCCTTTTATTATTTGTATTTTAGCATTCTCTCATCTTGGCTATCTTCAAACTGTGACAATGTCTCTGAGACAATGTGAATTTGGCAATGGCTCCCCTCCTTCATCTTGTTGCAATTCTCAAATGGGAACTAGGTAAAGGCCTTATCTTCTGCAAGGTGAAGAGCCAGGAAATGATTACTTTGTGATTATTCAGGGCTTTTTCAATTCAGTATAAGTAATAATTGGCTTATTCTTAATACAGATCATAAATAAAGACAAATAAATTAAAACACACATTAGATGTACCACTAATTGAAAAGGTTTGTTTTAGCCCTGCAATAATGTGACCATAAATTTTATGTGATAGAACTTTTTGGACTTCACTTACAGTAAGGATTTTACTCTACCTTCCTTAATTACTGAATCTCTAATTCTATAGGGTTAATAAAAAGTCTACTTTATTTCCTGACCATGAACAGCATCCATTTTATGTTGTGCAAATTGCATACAAAGTGTGTTTTATTGTAAGACATCTCAAACCCCTGTACAACACAGCAAGATAGAAAAACATGAATATGGGAGTGAGCATCTGGCCCAGCTTGGGACCCCTGTATCACATTTGGGAGTGCCTGGTTTGAGTCTCTGCTGTGCTGCTTCTAATCCAGGCCTGGTAAAATGACTTCCAATTCAGCTTCCTGCTAATGCAAATTTTTTTATTTAAATTAATTATGTCAGAGAGAGAGAGAATGAATGAATGAATTATCAGCTGCTGGCTCACTCTTCAAATGCCTTAAGCATCTAGGGTTGGTCCAGGCTGAAGCCAGGAGCCAGAAACTTAATCCTGGTCTCCTGCAAGGGTACTAGCTACTTGAACTATCACCACTGCCTTCCAGGGTGTGCATTAGTAGGAAGCTGGAATTAGAAGTGGAGACAGGACTGGAACCCAGGCACTCTGATATGAGATTTGACCATAACAAATGGTGGCTTAATTGATGCACCAAATATCTGCCCCTACGAAATGTATTTTCTTGCTTAATGAGCTTTCAGGATACTGTCACAGAAAGAAAAAAAATGTAACAAAGAATGAGTAAAATAGGAATATATGCAAATTATTTTTTCACCTTATATCTTCCAAATCATGAGTATATGTTATTCAGCATGGATTTATGCACTTTGTATATTCACAGCTAAATATGTCAGTGCATCTGTGGAAATACACTTGCTGAATGAATTATGTTTATAGAAAAATGCTAACATCAGGTCCACAGAACTGTTCTTAAGCAGTCGTTCTGATGTTCTTTCGCCCTCTACTGATCAGTAGTCAAATTGCATTTAGCCTTTTTCTCCACTGAAGTGTCTTCTCTAAAAGCTAAGAGGCTTTTTTTTTTTTTTTTGCCTATTTGCTAAATTTATAAAATCTGTTTGTTAATTAGAGACTCTACTTTCTCTTCACATCCCTAGTGGCCTGCATACTGCTTAGCCAAGTGCGTGATCTTAATACAGGTTGGATGAATGTCATGTTGAGGCACTGTTTGCAATTGTTTATTTCTTCATTTGTTATTTTTACGAAGTTCTATATTTCACAATTATTACTACATGGAGTTAAAGTAAAGTAAGCATTTCTAATATTTTAATTTCATATATAGAATCCCAACTTTATTTTTTCAACAGATCTATCTATCTATCTGAGTTACAGATAGAGAGGGAAACAGAGAGATAGATCTTTCACCTACTGGTTCACTCCCTGAACCAGCAAATGAAAACCAGAAGCCAGGAGCTTCTTCCAGGTCTCCCAAGTGGCTAACAGGGTCCCAAGCACTTGAGCCATCTCCTGCTGCTTTTCCCAGCCATCAGCAGGGAGCTTGATCAGAAATAGAGCAACTGGGTCACAAACTGGCACCCATGTGGGATGTTGGCATTGTGGGTGGCAGCTTTACCTGCTATGATACAACACTGGGCTCTAAAATCCTAACTTCAAAAAATATTCTAACTTAAATATAATTAGAAATTTCAAGCACTATATTCCTAGTCATTTTGATTATAGTTTACCATGGATATTTTTATGGTTATCCATTATTCTGAATAGTTATACATTATTAACTGGGAATTTTTATTGGTTAGAACCAGGTTCAATTACGGGATGGCAGAAACTGAAAAAGCAGTGGCTTAAGGTCTGAATTTATTTTCGAGTTTGTTTCTGTTACACATAAACCTATACAGTCAAGGAAGGGCTGACATCAAGTTTCCATAGTCATCAGGATCCTGGCTCCTTCTGTCTCACTGCGCCATCACCCATAACCTGCATGCACTAAGTGGAATAAATAGGTTTAGAGTCTCTGGGGGCTGTAGACTAGAATAACTGCTTGCTGTAGCAGGATAAAGCTTGATATATTGGTAAATCTGATGGAAGCTGCTGATGTAATGGTGCATTACAGCTATGTAAGACTTTTTAAAAAATTCATTAATTTTAAAATTTTATTTGAAGGGGCTGGGACCATCTTTCCCTGCTTTCCCAGGAGCATTAGCAGGGAGCCTGTTTGGAAGTGGAGCAGATGGGACTAGAACTGGTGCTCATATGCCAGCTTAATCGGTTGTGCCACAACACAATCTCCTCAAGCAGCATCTTAACCACTGTGCTAGACATCCACCCCTGTGTGCCCAATTCTTAGCTACACGATGTATAAATTTCACAAACTAACATCCTATAAATTAACAACACAGATTGGTACTCTCAGGGCCCAAAATCTTACCCAGTTTCTCTTCTGTTGCAGCCTTTCTATTCTCTACAATAATGATGCTCTTCTTCATCTAATCTCTTTAGACTTCTGGCCTTCACAGTCTGTCTTTATGACTCTGCCTCAATTTTTTTAAAAGATTCATTTATTCATTTGAAAGTCAGAGTTACCGAGAGAGAGGGAGAGACAGAGTGAAATCTTCCGTTTGCTGGTTTACTCCCTAGATGGCCTCAACAGCCATAGCAGGAGGCAGGAGCTTCATTCAGGTCTCCTCAGGTGGGTGCAGGGGCCCAAGTACTTGGGTAGATCATATTCCACTGCTTTCCTAGGCACATCAGCAGGGAGCTGGATCGGAAATTGAGCAGCGGGATTTGCACCTGTGCCCCCATGGGATTATGGCACTGCAGGCGGAGGCCCTACCCACTACATCACAATGCCGGCCCTTGCCTCACATCCTTACATCCTTATTCCTTCACCACAGTGCTTCGTTCTTCACTGAAGAAATAAAGTCATTGAATGGGACCATTTTTTCCATCATATCTACAGATATTCAACAGAATTTGCGCCTGTTTTTCCATTCCATTAGAGGAGGGGTGACTAGAGCTGTAATTAGCCTTTGGGTTGAAGTTGCGGAGAATGTGGAAAGTTGAACCTGAAAACAGGTTATGATTTTGCCTAATGAGTAAGAGACATGAAAGGGGGCACAGGGAGAACAGAGCATCTAAGGTTTTGGTTACGGTGATGGATCATTGAATCTAAGTGGGAGTGAAGATAGAAAGGAGGGTCAAGGAGCTCATTTATCTCTTTTCTTATTTTTCAGATTCCTTATACTTTCTGAATACTAGCTTTTGTTGGTTGTAAGAATTGTCTTTTTGTCCTATCTGTGGATTTTCTTTTTCACCTTTTTAATGATGTACTTTGCATGTTTTTGATTTTAACAAATTTGTATTTTATGGGCTAGGCCTTTGATGTTTGTTTATTTTTTTGTTTAATGTCTTAGTTTGGAACTCCTTTTCTACACTAAGTTCACAAATGTATTAGGTTTTGTTTCATAACGTTTTAGGATTTCACATTTTACATGTAGGTCTTCACTTGGAATTTATTTTTATGTGCGTTTGAGGTGAGAACCTGTTCAGTCTTTAATTAGTTCCTCACTCCTCAATTCATCAAAAATGTTGATAATCCAAAATACACTATTCAGCTTTTTCTTGTACTCAATTTTTTAGTATCATTTGGCATATTAAAAGTTCATACACTCGGCTGGCGCCGCAGCTCACTAGGCTAATCCTCCACCTTGCGGCGCCGGCACACCGGGTTGTAGTCCCAGTCAGGGTGCCGGATTCTGTCCCGGTTGCCCCTCTTCCAGGCCAGCTCTCTGCTATGGCCCGGGAGTGCAGTGGAGGATGGCCCAGGTGCTTGGGCCCTGCACCCCATGGGAGACCAGGAGAAGTACCTGGCTCCTGCCATCGGATCAGCGCGGTGCGCCGGCCGCAGCGCGCCGGCCGCGGCGGCCATTGGAGGGTGAACCAACGGCAAAGGAAGACCTTTCTCTCTGTCTCTCTCTCTCACTGTCCACTCTGCCTGTCAAAAAAAAAAAAAAAAAGTTAATACATTCTAAAAATTGCCTTCTCATGATTTCTTTAATAATACACTTTTCAGTTTTTTCCTATTTCTTTGGTAGCTCTTTCTTGGTCTCCTTGAGTAAAAATAACAGTAACTTTGATATATGAAATTATTTTTATATGCCAGGCCCTGTGTGAGTATTTTTTCCTACTTAATCCTCATAACACACAGTTCAGAAAAAACTGGCACTCCTGAGAAAAGTGAAGCCAGAGAACTGATGTGGCTTTTCCAAGGTTGTTTAGTCCAGGAAGCCTGAGTTTAGGTTGGGCTCTTACCCACTGCACTATGTTCGCTGTTTGCCTCAAAGTGGCATCTGCCTTTCAGAGTGCTTCAGAGCTTCTTCTAGAGGCCTCTTCTTTCTCTGCTTGAAGTGGACTTTTTCTCTCCTGGAGCTTTAAGAGCTATGTGTATACCAATGACTTGCACATCTATTTCCAGCTCAGACCTCTTTCCTGAGCTGTGCATGCAGATTGACTACTTGCCTGACTCACAGGCATCTCAAACTTAGCATGTCTAAAACTGAACCCTTGGTCCTACCCCCAGTCTATCCCCTCCATCCCAGACTGGCAACTCCATCTACAGTGGTGTCTCATTCATACCTGAAACCTCAAAGTTATTTTTGGTTCCATTCTCTCCTTTCATCCAATCTTTCACTAAGTTTTTTTTTTTTTTTAAGATTAATTTTATTTATTTGAAGGACAGAGTGAGAGAGAGAGAGAGAGAAACAGAGAGGTCTTCGACCATCCTCTGGTTCACTCCCCAAATGGCTGCAATAGCTGGAACTGGGCTAATCTGAAGCCAGAAGCCTGGCGCTTCTTCTGGGTCTCCCACACGGGTGCAGGGGCCCAAGGACTTAGGCCATCTTCTACTGCTTTCTCAGGCCATAGCAGAGAGCTGGATCGGAAATGGAGCACCCAGGACTCGAACTGGCACCCATATGGGATGCTGGCACTGCAAATGGCAGCTTTACCCGCTAAGCCACAGCGCCAGCCCCTACAAAGTTCTTTGATTTCTACCTTTAAGACACATGATCTGTCTGGTTCTGTCTCTCCACTACCACCACTCCAGTTCAGGCTGATCACCTCATGAATCTAACTGGTCTCCTCACACCAGTTCTTGCCTTTTCTTCCAGCCTCCACACAGTAGCTAGAGGGATTTCTCGCATTGTGAATTAAATCATGTTGTTCTGCTGCCCCAAATTCTTAAATGGTTCCTGGCATAGCAGCCATATCATTCAGCAGTACTCAGTGTCCTTCCTTGTGGGAGGACATGTGGTCAGGAGGGCATGTCACTTGCTTTGGGTAAGGAAATGTGCACAGAAATCGTGTGTGCACCCACAGGCAGAAGCTTTCAGAGTGCAGCGTGCTTCTCCAGCTCACCCTTCTTCTGCCATGGCCACCAGCAGTGTTCCAGATAGTGGCTGCATTGGCTCTAGAGTAAAGAAAAGAAATGCCAGGTGCAGAGCGGACTACTGACCTATGATGGACACAGGTCTGAATGAAATATTTGCCCCATAGGCCACTGAGATTTGGTGGTTGTTTGTTATTGCAGCATAACTTTGTTAGTCCTGACTAATATACTTTTATATTGCTCTTGAAAAAATCTAGGATCTTTCATATGGCCTATGGTGCTATGCATGATTTGATCCCTGTCTGCATGTCTAATCTCAGCTTGTACCACTCTTTCTGTTGTTCGTTATTTTCTGGTCACTTTAGTGTCCTTTGGTTCTTGATTTTCCAATTTCTTTTTCTTCTCAGGCATATTAAAAGTACAAGGAGAGGGGCTGGTGCTGCGGCATAGTAGGCTAAGCCTCTGCCTGTGGCACTGGCATCCCATATGGGTACTGGTTTGGTTTGTATCCCAGATGTTCCTCTTCTGATCCAGCTTTCTGCTTATGATCTGGTAAATCAGTCAGAAATGGCCCAAGTGCTTGGGCCCCTGAACCTACGTGGAAGACCCTGGAGAAGCTCCTGGCTCCTGGATTCAGATCAGCTCAGCTCTGGCTGTTGCGGCCATTTGGGGAGTGAACTAAGCAGCTGGAAGACCTTTCTCTCTGTCCTTCCCTCTCTCTGTTTATAGCTCTGCCTGTCAAAAAAAAAAAAATCTTAAAAAGAAAAGTACAAGGAAAGACAGGTTTATGGCCTGCTGGCTATAAGATACCAGTTAAAATGCATATATTCCATATGGGAGCACCTGGATTTGAGTACTGTCCTGCTCCTAATTCCGATTTCTGCTAATGTGGATCCTGGGAGGCAGAGGTGATGGCTCAAGCAATTGGGTTCCTGCTACCCATGTGGCAGAACTGGATTGAGTTCCCAGCTCCCGGCTTCAGCTTGGCTCAGCCCAAGCTGCTATGATCATTTGAAGAATGAACCAGTAGATAGGAGATCTCTGGTGCGCTGTGCCGATCTGAAGGCAGGAGCCAGGTGCTTCCTCCTGGTCTCCCATGCTGGTGCAGGGCCCAAGGACTTGGGCCATCCTCCACTGCCTTCCCAGGCCACGGCAGAGAGCTGGACTGGAAGAGGAGCAACCAGGACAGAATCCGGTGCCCCAACTGGGACTAGAACCCGGTGTGCCAGCGCTGTAGGTGGAGGATTAGCCAAGTGAGCTGCGGCGCCGGCCAAAAAAAAAAGTACTTTAAAAGTCCATGCAGTGCCATTTTTCCTGCTGTTTGGCCAATGCTAGCCTATCTTTTAGATCTTAGCTTAATTATCACCTAAACTTCAGATAGGCCTTTCCTCATTACCAATACATTAGGTTCCCTGCTATGTATACTGACATAGTATACTGACAATTAGACAGTGAAATGTAAGGAAATTGCACTCACCTCAATTTATAATTATCCCATGAATTACGATCTATTAGTTATGATACTTTCAACTGTGAGAGAATATTCAATACAAATATCTTAAATAGCAGAGGCTGAATTTGTCTCCTGTCCAAAGAAGGCCAGTGGAAGTTGAATCCAGAATTGGTTCTTGGTTCAGTGATGTTCTCAAGAATGACAGCTCTTTTTGTCCTGTTCCACCATCCTTTTTTGTTTTGAAAGATTTATTTATTTGAAAGGTAGAGTGACAGAGGGAGAGGAAGAGTTATAGATAGAACATCCATCTGCTGGCTCACTTACCAAAATACTGAAACAGCCAAGGCTGGGTTAAGCCAAAGCCAGAAGTCAGGAACTCCATCTGGGTCTCCTATGTGGGTGGCAGGGACCCTCGTACTTGGACCATCATCTGCTGCCTTCCCAGGTGCATTAGCAGTAAGTGGGAAGCAGAGGTGCCAAAACAGGGACCTGCATTCCAGTATGGCAGATGGATGTTCCAAGTGGTGGCTTAACCTGATGCAGCACAACACGCATCCCCACTTTGCCATCCCTTTTTGTTCCAGCTGGCAGAGATTATAAGGAAATATTTAGCAATATCCTTCACAGGGAGAGGATTTAAAATGTCAAAAATAATACTAACAGGACAGAGGCTCCTACATTTCCAGTGTGTATTCAAGTTCAGACATGTATACAAAATGTACTTCATTTGCCTAAACTTGTCTTTCTCCTATGCCCTGCCTGTTGGATAATGGCAAAAAGAAAAGTTAACCATATATGTCTTAAAGCTTAGACGGCTAACTGAATTAGTCCTTTAAAAAATGTTACTTCCTCTGCGATAAAAACTGTTTGCCCACTAATTTTCTCCCTAAGGGAGCATCAGGGTGGGGGAAGGACATGATTTACCTGTGACCTCTGAGGCTTTGGGCCAAAGGGGCACATTGGCCTGGCTCAGATCCTTAGAGTGTGCTGGTTGGTGTCAGCTGATCCCTGGTGATTGGTCTTCTCTCTGGCAGTGCTTCTTGTGGTTCTTGTTGCTGTCGCTGCTGACAGACTCCCACATTTCCCACTAAATCTACCATCTAGCCTGCTGGCCAGCTAATCACTTCCATTCCGCAAGAGCCATGGGCTCCATTCCTTTGTTCATCTGCCTTCCGTTTGTGTACATTTATTTACATACGAATATGACATATCCATGCAATTGTCAGTTCATGTTAAGCATCAGCAAGCTTATTTCTCTTATTTTATAAACATAAAGTGAAGCCCTAATATATTCCCCCCTTGGCTCCTAAGGGGTTTGGATTTCCACAACTCCATGAGAACAAGCGAGGAGACCTTGGCCTTGTCTCATGAAGGGACATAAGGGACCAGGTAATTGTCTTCCTTGGCCCAGGAAGACCATCGGGAGGCTTAATCCATATCAAGCGCAACTGAAAAAAAGCGTCAAAATTCGTCACCATGGGACTTCGAATTAAGACTGTACTGTTGGGGAATCTTTAGCCGAATACTAACCAAAAAAAAAAAAAAAAAAAGAAGCGGTTTCCCGCCAAGCAGACAGGGCAAACTGGCCCATGGGGTTGGGGGACACGCAGGCGGACGCTTCCCAGAGGCGGGCTCCGACCTGCGGCGCCCAGCCACGCGCCTGGGGCGGACGGTTGCCACGCGCGGAGCTCTGCGGTTGCTAAGCGCCAAGCTTGGCCTTCGCTATGCGCGTGCTCCGTGGCTGCCGCTCGGCCTGCGCCTGAGGTTCCGCGGCTTCTTCAGGCTCCAGGCGCTCAGGGACCATGCTGCGCCAGGCCTGGAGCTTCTTCAGGCCCACCGCGGCCGCTCAGGAATACCAGTCCGACCGTTTGTTTGAAGATTTGTTCCAGAAGCTGGACCACCACGGCGATGGGTTGGTGGACATCATGGAACTGCAGGAGGGACTGGAAGCCATGGGCGTCTCTCTGGGCCAGGAAGAGCAGGTGAACTGCGGGCCAGGCAGGATGGGACAGGAGTCCCAAAGGGCTGCACTTTCGAGTGCTTTCCCCATGGTGGCTTCCTTTTAGAGCGCTGCTGCGGTGTAACACATGGGACAACTGGGCCCTCTTGCTTAAGAGGGACCCCAGTCTTGGGAACCCGCCATGGTTATGTTACTGCAACCGTAACACAGATCCGTAAACGTCTTGTTGACAGCCTCTGAGGGCACTGCTTGGTGGCCAGTGAGGACCCGTCTGGAGCTCTCTCCATGGCTGTGCCCTTGGGAAATGTGGCCTACCAGCTTGGACAGGCTCTAGCCTCGCGGTGCAGCATGCCCTTCCGGGGCTTTCCCATGGGCACTTGACCTTGAATGGATGCCAGGAGAGGGCCATGCTCTGATCCTAACAAATGAATTACAACCCCGTATGTTCACTTTAACCTATAATGTTAAATGATACACTATGGTAGAGCAATGTCATTAAGCCTGACAAATGACCATATAATTACTGTTATATTTTCAAAAGACTCTCATTTCTACAGCTTTACATTTTACCTCGTTGACCCACTAAAAAAAAAGCAGAAAAATAAAAAAGAGAAAAAAAAGCAGAGAAGCTAAGAGACCTAAGACTGAGCAGCAGCATGAGAGTGTGATGTGAGTGTATGTGTTTGAAAAGGGGACAGAGGGACCTGTAAAATGGGATAGTAAGTTTCAGTAGAAATATTTTTTTCTTTTAAAAGATATTTATTTGGGGCCCCAGGTTGTGACATCGTGGGCAAAGCCTGCAATGCTGGCATACAGTATAGGCGCCAGTTTGAGACTGGACTGCCCCACTTCTGACCCAACTCCCTGCTAATGGCCTGGGAATAGCAGCTAAAGATGGCCTGATTGCTTAGGCTCCTGCTAACTCATGTGGGAGACCTGGAAGAAGTTCCTTGCTCTTGGTTTCTGCCTGGCCCAGCCCTGGCTGTTGCAGCCATCTGGGGAGTGAACCAACAGATGGAAGATCTCTCTCTCTCTCTCTTTGTAATTCTGACTTTCAAATGAATAAGTAAATCTTATAAATTTATTTGCTTGTTTATTTACTTAAAAGGCAGAGTGACAGAGAGAGAGGGAGAGATATCCACAGGTTCACTCCTCAAATGCTTGCTGCAGCTAGGTCTGGGCCTGGCCAAAGCCAGGAGCCAGGAACTCCATCCTGGTCTTTCACACGTGTGCCAGGGGACCACACACTCCTGCCTTCTTCTGATGTTTTCCCAGGCACATTAGCAGGAAGCCTGAGCAGGGGCAGAGCAGCCAGGACTTGAACCCATGTGCCGATATGGGATGCTGGCCTGACAAGTGGCAACTTAACCCCCTGTGCCAGAATGCTGGCCCTGAAATCTTTTGCTTGTGCAGAGACCGAATTAAATTCAGAATGTGAAAATAAGTAATTTTAGTGAGTTTTGTTTTTTTTTTTCTGGCAGGCTGGGATTAAATAATAGATGTGAAGGCAAATATCTGAGTCCAGAAAAACCTACATTTAGCAAATAATCAGAAAAGTTGGTGGATTACTACATTCTGTGGATCGTGCTATATCACATTTTTATTGGGGAAATTGCTGATATGTTCCCTAAGGCCTCCCAAAGCACTGATGGCAGTCTTTATTATCTACAATGTGCATTGTTTTCACTGGAATACCATGTGTATGTCTAAGAGTTTTTGCTGCATTCCCTTTGCATTACACTGAATTAGAAAGCAATTGGTGCTGTAGCCCTACAATCTTAATTTCTTTTCTCTTCTAGTAACATGCTGGGTCCTCTGGTTCTTCTGGCTGCCCAGAGTCAGCTACATCTTCTGTACATCCATCCCAGTGGTTCTCAACCAGCATTGATTTTTCCCTTAGGGACAGTGGCATTTTTTGACATTTTTGATGGTCTTGATGGTATGTTTGTGTATGTGAGAATCTGGCCTTTAGTGAGTAACAGCTGCTAAACATGCTACAGTGCAAGGACAATTACCTGGTCCCTTATGTCAGTATATGTCCGATGGATCCCATCTGCTGGTTCATGAACTCCCCAAATGCGTGCAACAAATAGGACTGGGCCAGGGTTGAAGCGGGGAGCCAAGGATGCAATTCAGGTCTCCCTCAAGGGTGCAGGCACCCGATTACTTGAGCCATCACTGCTGCCTCTCAGGGTCTACACTGATGGAAGCTGGAGTCAAGAAGCCAGAAACCAAAACTCCCAGGCACTACGATGTGGGCTGCAAGCCTCTTAACTGGCATCTTAACCATTAGGCATGACAGCTTGAACTATTCATTTTTTAATATTCAACTTGAGCCACCTGTTCTATGAATATTTCCTTCATCTCTTTCCCTCTTTCAGAACTTGCCACTCACAGTTTTATTCCCTCAAATGCTTTTCTATCGTAGTGGCTTTGGCACATTATTGCACTTACTTGCTTACATATGTGTTTACTTCTCTGTTTTCCTTGTGAGCCTATAAGCTTGAGGGCAGGGACAATGGCTCAGTCAGAGTATTACCTTACACATTACTGTGTGAATGAAGAAATAAATGTATATTTCTTGTGTGGAAGAGCAGACTATCAATCTCTGTTGTAATTTAAAGTTCTAATACTCACAAATTCTTTTTTTTATTTTTATTTTTATTTTTTTTTGACAGGCAGAGTGGACAGTGAGAGAGAGAGAGACAGAGAGAAAGGTCTTCCTTTGCCGTTGGTTCACCCTCCAATGGCCGCCGTGGGCGGCGTGCTGCAGCCGGCGCACCACGCTGATCTGATGGCAGGAGTCAGGTGCTTCTCCTGGTCTCCCATAGGGTGCAGGGCCCAAGTACTTGGGCCATCCTCCATTGCACTCCCGGGCCAGAACAGAGAGCTGGCCTGGAAGAGGGGCAACTGGAACAGAATCCAGCATCCCCGACCGGGACTAGAACCTGGTGTGCCGGCGCCGCAAGGTGGAGGATTAGCCTAGTGAGCCGCGGTGCCAGGCCAGTCACAAATTCTATGTAGTGTTAGAAAGTACTATAAAACTAAGATACCAATAATTTATGTCACAATATTCAATTTACGTGAAATAAATGTAGAACTGTTTAAATGCTGCAATTTGTAATTTACTTTGCCTGAACCTATGTCTCTAATATCACCTTTTTCTATCTTGTAGGTAATTTTAAATTCCGTTAATATTGACACGCGTAAACTGCTGAACTTTTGTGCATTTGTGCAGTACCTTAGAGATCGTGAACAAAAAATGAAGATGGCTTTTACCAGTTTGGACACCAATGAAGACGGTATGTTTCTATACAGTTGGCAAACTTGTTTATCCAAGAATAAACTATGTTTTGGTAAAGGTTTATTTTTAGATACTTGGCTTTGAAAGGTGATAGAAACCTCACTTATTTAATCCTGTTACTGGTTTTGCTGTTATTTCTTCTAAGGGATAATTTTAAATGTTGGCATTTAATTAGCAAGTATCCTTCAAAAATAAAAGCCACCAGCAAAAAAGGCTGTACCTTTTGAACAATATGCTTTTCAGCTGAGAGTCTGAGGGATAGTTAGAACATTTTGATAAAGTTTTTGCATGAGCACAGTCTACATCTGGACATTGGTGACAAAGCTGTAGCACATGAGATGAGTGAAAGCTAAGTAAAGAGTGGGGAAGAGTGTTCCAGGATGAGGAGGTGGCTCTTCGGGAGGCTGTGGCCACCCAGGAGAGCAAGTCATATCTGAGAGCCCGGAGGAAGGCAGGTGAAGGCGAAAGCCCAGAGCCAGGAGAGGGCTAGCAGATGGGGCTGGAGAGGCAGGCACAGGCAAGATTCTATACTGGATCCTAGAGGGAAATGGGGTGGGAAGATACTGATGATTTTTCAATAGGAGTAATACTATCAGATTTACATGGAGCAGGGATTGGCATCTGGACTAAAATGGGACTGTGGTGATGGCAATAAATGACTTGGAAGCCATCAGAGGGATAATTAGGCATGGAATATAACAACAAGGAAAGGAAGGGGGACAGAACAATTGAAGCCATGTTCAAGGATGGTATTATTATTGATATGAGAAACAGCATGTGGATTCTTCTAGCTCTTTGTGATATTTTGGCAAATAGGAGAAATAATTGGGATACTTATGACTTGTGGAATGTGCTGTTATAATGTGCTAAATCTTATTTGATTCTGTGTGTTTTCAAACTTTCCAGCTGATTGTCCTTTTCTTTATTCCTTTGAAGGAGTGATTGATACTTCAGAAATTGTTGATGCTCTCAAGGTTATAGGTGTAAATATTTCTGTAAAAGAGGCACAGAAGATTATTGAAAGGTTAGTTCTCATATATGTGTTTACATCCAAAAATTATTTTTATTTACTTTAAATCCTTTTTAATAATAAAAGTGATAGCTGGGAATTTTAGAAAAGTGTGACTAATAGCTTATACTTATTGGACATCTGTCCATGAACACTCTTCTCAGAAGTTTACATATGTTAGCTCATTTAATCCTCAAAAGACTTTAGAACCAAAAATCTATTGTGTCCCTCATTTCAAATAGTAGAGTTAAATATAGCTTGCCTAGGCTCACCATAATACATTTCCCAAAGTTAACCCGTTGATAACATTTTAGTGCATATATTTACTGCTTTGTGTAAGATTATATACTTTTGTATTAGTCAACAAACCAATCAACCAATCAACAAACCAATCAAGTGTATATCAATCAGATATTGATTAACCCTTGTAGCTAGGCATGTGCTAGCCAGTGAGGGTGCAAGGGAACAGTCCTGGTCCCTACCCTTATTGAGACAGAGAGAACGAGCGAGTGAGGGGGAGAAAGAGATTGAGAGAGAGAGAGAGAGAGAGAGAGAGAGTATGTGTGTGTGTATATGTGTGTATACACAGTGAGAAGGCAGTTGCAATGTGGCAAGGATTATGATAGGAATATATAGAGGGGCCGGCGCTGTGGCTCAGTGGGTTAACACCCTGGCCTGAAGTGCCGGCATCCCATATAGGCACAGGTTCGAAACCCGGCTGCTCCACTTCTGATCCAGCTCTCTGCTATGGCCTGGGAAAGCAGTAGAAGATGGCCCAAGTCCTTGGGCCCCTGTACCTGCATGGGAGACCCGGAGGAGGCTCCTGGCTCCTGGCTTTGGATCGGCACAGCTCTGGCCATTGAGGCCAATTAGGGAGTGAACCATCAGATGGAAGAGCTCTCTCTCTCTGCCACTCTTCTTTCTGTGTAACTGTGACTTTCAAATAAATAAATAGATCTTTAAAATAAAACAGGAATATATAGAACAACAAAGTGTGACCAGGAGAGAATGCTGAACTCTATTGAACTGTACTGCACTTCTGCTATTTGATCTGTTTATATAATTAATTAGAAGAATAGATTTCCTAACAGAAAGCATTTCTGGGATGAGGCTAACTTGTTAAGAATAACTTCATACAGGAGCATATACAGACCATAAAGGGAATAATATAACAAATAACCATATTCATTGTTGGATTTGTTGTATTTAACATTTTACCATATTTTATTAAATTTTAAAAAATAAATAAAACATTACAGTTAATGTTTTCACTGTTTGTCTCTAAACCCATTTCCTTCCTTTGAGAAGTAACCACTTCCCTGAACTTCTTATGCCCATACAGATTTTTATATGTGTATATGTGTTATTATGTTTGTATTCTTAAAATATGTGATACTGTTTCTCATGTTTTAAGACTTTAAGTTGTGATATAATGCATACATATTTTTTGATCACTATTTTCTAATCCTCCCACTTGGGAAGTTTGTTGCTGTTGATGTCAATGCACATAACTCTACTTCAATCATTTTAGTCACTGTATTGGTTCTATTTTATAAATTTAATGTGATTCACTTATGAATTTTCTTGATGATTATTGTTTAGGGTTTTAAAAAATTTTTGTTTTGTTGCTAATAGAAAACAGTATTGTAATGAATAATTCTTGTGTACTTCTCCTGTGTCTCTTACGTTACTTGTAATGGAGTTGTTTGGATATGGGGCATGAACACATTTAACTTTAATGAGATATTCCAAATTGCTCATCAAAGTTGTTGTACTTGTTTAGATTCCTGCCAGAAATGTATTCCCAACCCAACACTTGATACAGTGATTTTCCAATATTTTAAAATTTTCCAAATATAAGGTCATAAATCTTTAATTTATTTTAATGTAATTAATTATGTTTATCATTACTAGCAAGACTGAATATTTCTGCATGTATTCAGTGGCCATTTGGATATTTATTTTTTTGTGAATTAGCTGTTCATACCTTTTGCATATTTATCAACTAGATTGGTTGTCTTCTTTTTTAAATTTTTGTTTGAGAGACAGAGAGACACAGAGAGAGCAAGACAGGCAAGAGAGAGCTCCCATCTGCTGGCTCACTTCCCAGATGCCTGTAACATCTGGGGCTGGGCTGGGCTGAAATTCCCAAGCTTGGAAGAAATTCAGGTCTCCCGGAGAGGAGGCAAGATGGCGGAATAGGAAGGGAGCACACTGATAGTCCGGGGAGAGATAGTTTAATAAAAGTGGAGATACTGCAGGTTCAAGGAAGAGTAGGGGAGGAAACAGCAGAAGAAACTCTTCCGGAACACGTGATTCACAGCGGACCTGCGTGGAGAGCGTAGGAGCCCACAGTTCGGGACACCAGCGGCAGACTCAACACACCAGCGCTGGAACGCGAGGTGAGCCGAACCTCAATAGCCCGAGACACCGGCAGGCAAGTGGAGAGAGGAGACTAGAGGGAACGACCCCCGGGGGGAGGGGGGGAAGTTCACCAGGCTAACTGAAAGAGAGAGAGAGAGAAAAAAAAAGGTGACTGGTACGGACACGGGTTTCTCTCTCTCCGCTCACCTCTCAAGGGCGAGCAAGACAAAGAGCAGGCGCCATCTTGGACACACGTCATAAGCAGAGTGACCTCAGGTCTGCACTGGCCCTGAGCCTAGCAGAAAAACCTGACTCTGGGCGGGGCGAATTAACAGGAGATTAGGACCTAGTAAATTTGTGGTGCTACTGAACTGAGACTGTGAAAAAAGAGATGGTGGGGGAGAGAACTCACGGAATTCACGTGAGCACTCTCCAGAGACGCTACAATTCCGTAACTTTGGCAACTCAGTGGGAGACTGAAGGAGAATTTGAGCCCACTCTGAGGGCCGAACAGATTCCCTGTGTGGTCCTTGGGAAAGAGCTTCCGATCTCTGGCTCCTGTGGGTATATCATTTGCCTGCTAACTACCTCCAACTTCATTCAGCTGTGTGGAATTACTTCCCTTTTGAATCAAAAAAAAGAAAGAGAGAGAGAGAGATTTACCACGCCTAACCTGGGAGTGTCACCTTTGGCACACCAAACAGAGCTCTCAGGCCACACCCATCTCAAGCCCTAAGGCTCCATCAAAAACAGATAGTCCACTTAATCTAGAGTCATAGTATAACAAGAAAAAGCACCACAGTGAAGAAACCAAATATCTCCAATATGCCAAATAACAAACGCAAAAACCGAGGTAATAAAAACAAGGAAGTCACCATGATGCCCTCAAATGAAAAAGACACCCCAATTCAAGATTATGAAGATGATGACATAGAAGAAATGCAAGAAGCAGATCTCAAAATTTGATAAGAACATTAAGAAGTTCTCAAAAACAAATTCTTGAACTATAGAAATCCTTAATGGACAAGATAGAAAATCTCTCTCATGAAAATGAAATATTAAGGAGGAATCAAAATGAAACGAAACAACTAGTACAACAGGAAACTGTGAAAGTGACTGAAGTGAAGAATTCAATAGATCAAATGAAAAACACAATAGAGAGCCTTACAAACAGAATGGGTGAAGCAGAAGAGAGAATATCGGACTTAGAAGACAGAGAACAGGAAAGGATACAGTCAGACCAAAGAAAAGAAGAGGAAATTAGAAATCTAAAACATATTGTCAGGAATCTTCAGGATACTATTAAAAAACCCAACATTTGGGTTCTAGGAGTTCCTGAAGGCATGGAGAGGGAGAAAGTATTAGAAGGCCTTTTTAGTGAGATATTAGCAGAAAATTTCCCAGGTTTGGAGAAGGACAGAGAAATCCTAGTACAGGAAGCCCACAGAACCCCTAATAAACACGACCAAAAGAGATCCTCACCACGACACGTTGTAATTAAACTCTCCACAGTGAAACATAAAGAAAAGATTCTAAAATGTTCAAGAGAGAAACGTCAGATTACTCTCAGAGGATCTCCTATCAGACTCACAGCTGACTTCTCATCAGAAACCCTACAAGCTAGGAGGGAATGGCGAGATATAGCCCAGGTACTAAGAGAGAAAAACTGCCAGCCCAGAATATTATATCCTGCAATGCTATCATTTGTGAATGAAGGTGAAATAAAGACTTTCCATAGCAAACAGAAATTGAAAGAATTTGTTGCCACTCGTCCAGCCCTGCAAAAGATGCTTAAAGATGTGTTACACACAGAAACACGGTCATCAATATGAAAGAAGATAAAGGAAGGAAACCTCACAGCAAAAGATCACAGGGAATTCAAAGCATATATTAGAACTTATCTTTGGCAAATGGCAGGGCAAAGTTACCACTTTTCATTAGTCACATTGAACGTGAATGGCCTGAACTGTCCAGTTAAAAGACACCGATTGGCTGATTGGGTTACGGAACAAAACCCATCTATTTGCTGCTTACAAGAAACACATCTTTCCAACAAAGATCCATACAGACTGAAAGTGAAAGGCTGGAAAAAGATATACCATGCCAACAGAAATGAAAAAAGAGTGGGCGTAGCCATCTTAATATCGGACAACATAAACTTTACCACAAAAACTGTTAAGAGAGACAAAGAGGGGCACTATATAATGATTAAGGGATCAATACAACAAGAAGATATAACAATTATCAATGTATATGCACCAAACTACAGGGCACCAGTTTATCTAAAAGATTTGTTAACGGACTTAAAGGGAGACTTAGACCCCAATACAGTAGTACTGGGGGACTTCAATACTCCACTCTCAGAAATAGACAGATCAATAGGACAGAAGATCAACAAGGATACAGTAGATTTAAACGACACTATAGCCGAAATGGATCTAACAGATATATACAGAACTTTCAATCCTACAGCTAAAGATTTTACATTCTTCTCAGCAGTACATGGAACCTTCTCTAGGATTGACCACATACTAGGCCATAAAGCAAGTCTCAGCAAATTCAAAAGAATTAGAATCATACCATGCAGCTTCTCAGACCATAAAGGAATGAAGTTGGAAATTAGCAACTCAGGAATCCCTAGAGCATACGCAAACACATGGAGATTGAACAACATGCTCCTGAATGAACAATGGGTCATAGAAGAAATTAAAAGAGAAATCAAAAATTTTCTGGAAGTAAATGAGGATAACAACACAACATACCAAAACTTATGGGACGCAGCAAAAGCAGTGTTAAGAGGAAAGTTTATATCAATAGGTGCCTACATCAAGAAATTGGAAAGGCACCAAATAGATGAGCTTTCAATTCACCTCAAGGATCTAGAAAACCTACAGCAAACCAGACCCAAATCTAGTAGGAGAAGAGAAATAATTAAAATCAGAGAAGAAATCAACAGGATTGAATCAAGAAAACATTACAAAAAATCAGCCAAACGAGGAGCTGGTTTTTTGAAAAAATAAACAAAATTGACACCCCATTGGCCCAACTAACTAAAAAAAGAAGAGAAAAGACCCAAATCAATAAAATCAGAGATGAAAAAGGAAATGTAACAACAGACACCACAGAAATAAAAAGAATCATCAGAAATTACTACAAGGACTTGTATGCCAGCAAACAGGGAAACCTATCAGAAATGGATAGATTCCTGGACACATGCAACCTACCTAAATTGAACCAGGAAGACATCGAAAACCTAAACAGACCCATAACTGAGACAGAAATTGAAACAGTAATAAAGGCCCTCCCAACAAAGAAAAGCCCAGGACCAGATGGATTCACTGCTGAATTCTACCAGACATTTAAAGAAGAACTGACTCCAATTCTTCTCAAACTATTCAGAACAATCGAAGAAGAGGGAATCCTCCCAAATTCTTTCTATGAAGCCAGCATCACCTTAATTCCTAAGCCGGAAAAAGATGCAGCACTGAAAGAGAATTACAGACCAATATCCCTGATGAACATAGATGCAAAAATCCTCAATAAAATTCTCGCCAATAGAATGCAACAACACATCAGAAAGATCATCCACCCAGACCAAGTGGGATTTATCCCTGGTATGCAGGGATGGTTTAATGTGTGCAAGACAATCAATATGATACACCACATTAACAGACTGCTGAAGAAAAACCATATGATTATCTCAATAGATGCAGAGAAAGCATTCGATAAGATTCAACACCCGTTCATGATGAAAACTCTAAGCAAACTGGGTTTGGAAGGAACATTCCTCAATACAATCAAAGCAATCTATGAAAAACCCACAGCCAACATCCTATTTAATGGGGAAAAGTTGGAAGCATTTCCACTGAGATCTGGTACCAGACAGGGATGTCCACTCTCACCACTGCTATTCAATATAGTTCTGGAGGTTCTAGCCAGAGCTATTAGGCAAGAAAAAGAAATTAAAGGGATACAAATTGGGAAGGAAGAACTCAAACTATCCCTTTTTGCAGATGACATGATTCTTTATTTAGGGGACCCAAAGAACTCTACTAAGAGACTATTGGAACTCATAGAAGAGTTTGGCAAAGTAGCAGGGTATAAAATCAATGCACAAAAATCAACAGCCTTTGTATACACAGACAATGCCATGGCTGAGGAAGAACTTCTAAGATCAATACCATTCACAATAGCTACAAAAACAATCAAATACCTTGGAATAAACTTAACCAAAGACGTTAAAGATCTCTACGGGCCGGCGCTGCGGCTCACTAGGCTAATCCTCTGCCTAGCGGCGCCGGCACACCGGGTTCTAGTCCCGGTCGGGGCGCAGGATTCTGTCCCGGTTGCCCCTCTTCCAGGCCAGCCAACTGCTGTGGCCAGGGAGTGCAGTGGAGGATGGCCCAGGTGCTTGGGCCCTGCACCCCATGGGAGACCAGGAAAAGCACCTGGCTCCTGGCTCCTGCCATCGGATCAGCGCGGTGCGCTGGCTGCAGCGCGCCAGCCGCGGCGGCCATTGGAGGGTGAACCAACGGCAAAGGAAGACCTTTCTCTCTGTCTCTCTCACTGTCCACTCTGCCTGTCAAAAAAAAAAAAAAAAAAAAGATCTCTACGATGAAAATTACAAAACCTTAAAGAAAGAAATAGAAGAGGATACCAAGAAATGGAAAAATCTTCCATGGTCATGGATTGGAAGAATCAATATCATCAAAATGTCCATTCTCCCAAAAGCAATTTATACATTCAATGCAATACCAATCAAGATACCGAAGACCTTCTTCGCAGATCTGGAAAAAATGGTGCTGAAATTTATATGGAGGCACAAGAGACCTTGAATAGCTAAAGCAATCTTGTACAACAAAAACAAAGCCGGAGGCATCACAATACCAGATTTCAGGACATACTACAGGGCAGTTGTAATCAAAACATCATGGTACTGGTACAGAAACAGATGGATAGACCAATGGAACAGAATTGAAACACCAGAAATCAACCCAAACATCTACAGCCAACTTATATTTGATCAAGGATCTAAAAATAATTCCTGGAGCAAGGACAGTCTATTCAATAAATGGTGCTGGGAAAATTGGATTCCCACGTGCAGAATCATGAAGCAAGACCCCTACCTTACACCTTACACAAAAATCCACTCAACATGGATTAAAGACCTAAATCTACGACCTGACACCATCAAGTTACTAGAGAACATTGGAGAAACCCTTCAAGATATTGGCACAGGCAAAGAATTTCTGGAAAAGACCCGGGAGGTACAGGCAGTCAAAGCCAAAATCAACTATTGGGATTGCATCAAATTGAGAAGTTTCTGTACTGCAAAAGAAACAGTCAGGAGAGTGAAGAGACAACCAACAGAATGGGAAAAAATATTTGCAAACTATGCAACAGATAAAGGGTTAATAACCAGAATCTACAAAGAGATCAAGAAACTCCACAAAAACAAAACCAACAACCCACTTAAGAGATGGGCCAAGGACCTCAATAGACATTTTTCAAAAGAGGACATCCAAATGGCCAACAGGCACATGAAAAAATGTTCAAGGTCATTAGCAATCAGGGAAATGCAAATCAAAACCACAATGAGGTTTCACCTCACCCCGGTTAGAATGGCTCACATGCAGAAATCTACCAACAACAGATGCTGGCGAGGATGTGGGGAAAAAGGGACACTAACCCACTGTTGGTGGGAATGCAAACTGGTCAAGCCACTATGGAAGTCAGTATGGAGATTCCTCAGAAACCTGAAGATAACCCTACTGTTCGACCCAGCCATCCCACTCCTTGGAATTTACCCAAAGGAATTTAAATTGGCAAACAAAAAAGTGGTCTGCACCCTAATGTTTATTGCAGCTCAATTCACAATAGCCAAGACCTGGAACCAACCTAAATGCCCATCAACGGTAGACTGGATAAAGAAATTATGGGATATGTACTCTTTAGAATACTATACTGCAGTAAGAAACAATGAAATCCAGTCATTTGCAACAAAATGGAGGAATCTGGAACACATCATGCTGAGTGAAATAAGCCAGTCCCAAAGGGACAAATTCCATATGTTCTCCCTGATCGGTGACAACTGACTGAACACCAAAAAGGAAACCTGTTGAAGTGAAATGGACACTATGGGAAACGGTGACTTGATCAGCATAGCCCTGACTGTGAATGAACAACTTAATACATTATCCCTCTTAGTAGTTTTTTTGTCTGTTCTACTTAATATGACTGGTTTAATTCTGTAATTAATACACAGTTATTCTTAAGTGTTGAAAATTAACTGAAATGTGATCCCTGTTAAACATAAGAGTGAGAATAAGAGAGGGAAGAAATGTATAATTTGGGACATGCTCAAGCTGACTTGCCCCAAATGGTAGAGTTAGAAACATACCAGGGGATTCCAATTCAATCCCATCAAGGTGGCATGTACCAATGCCATCTCACTATTCCAAGTGATCAATTTCAGTTCACAATTGATCATAATGAAAGGACTAAGAGTCAAAGGGAGCACATAAACAAGTCTAGTACGTGCTAACACTAACCGATAGAATAAATAAAGGGGAGAGTGATCCAACATGGGAAGTGAGATACTCAGCAGACTCATAGAATGGCAGATGTCCTAAATAGCACTCTGGCCTCAGAATCAGCCCTAAAGGCATTCGGATCTGGCTGAAAAGCCCATGAGAGTATTTCAGGCATGGAAAGCCAAGACACTCTGGCAAAAGATCTCTGTGAGTGAGATCCCAGTGGGAAGAACAGGTCTTCAAAGAAGGAGGTACCTTTCTCTGAAGGGAGGAGAGAACCTCCACTTTGACTATGACCTTGTCTAAACAAGATAAGAGTCGGAGAACTCAAGGGGCTTCCATAGCCTTGGAAACTCATGACTGGTGCATAGGGAGATTACTGATGCCATAGACAGGAGTGTCAATTGGTAAAGTCAACAACAGGAGTCACTGTGCACTTACTCCTCATGTAGGATCTCTGTCCTTAATGTGCTGTGCATTGAGATTTAATGCTATAACGAGTACTCAAACAATATATTTCACTTTGTGTTTCTATGGGGGTGCAAACTGTTGAAATCTTTACTTAATGCATACTAAACTGATCTTCTGTAAAAAAAAAAAAAGAAATTATCAATTCCCAACTTGACTCTCACTGGGATTAAACATGACAATAGGTCTGATCTGATTTCATCATCATTTAAAAAAAATCATCTATTATTTTTCACTTTAAGTTCCTGTGTGGGAGCAAACTGTTGAAACCCTTACTTGATGTATACTAAGCTGATCTTCTGTATATTAAGATAATCGAAAATGAATCTTGATGTGAATGGAAGGGGAGAGGGAGTGGGAAAGGGGAGGGTTGTGGGTGGGAGGGACGGTATGGGGGGGAAGCCATTGTAATCCATAAGTCGTACTTTTGAAATTTATATTCATTAAATAAAAGTTAAAAAAAAAAAGAAATTCAGGTCTCCCACAGGGTTGGCAGGAACCCAATTACCTGAGCTGCTACTGCTGTCTCCCAGGGTCTGCATGAGTAGGGAGACGGAATCAGAAGCTAGAGTTGGGTATTGAACTCAGGTACTCTGATAAGGAATGTACTTATCTTGATGGGTAGGTCAAATATCCATCTCATTGTCTTTTTCTTAATGGCTTGTTTTTTTTTTTATCTGAATATTAACTCTATGGTGATATACACTGCAAATGTCTTTTCCCAGCTTGTTGCTTATTTAAAAGTTTTTAAAAAGATTTTCCTTGTGCAGAAAATTTTGATTTTAATGTAGTTATGTTTGTATATTTTATATTTTATGGTTGTGCTTTTGATAGCATGAAAATAATTCCTTACCTTGGAATATACCTAGTAAAGATACAGTTTAAACCTTCTTGTATTTCACATTTCTAAAAAATTTTCATTTGTAATTGATTTTGTGTATGGTGTGGAATGGGGATCCAAGTTCATTTTTTCTATATAATTTGTTGTTCTATCACAATTGGTTGACTAGCCTATCCTTCTCCCACAGATTTCAAGTTACTTCTGTCATATATTAAATTTACATCTGTGTATGCATGTATTTCTGGTTTTTTTTTCTGTTACACTAGTTGTTGTCTATTATACATGAAAATACATGTCTTAGTTACTATCACTTTATAATACATCTTGATATCTTCTGTTTCTTCTTTTTATTTTTTTTAAAGATTTATTTTATTTATTTGAAAGTCAGAGTTATAGAGAGAGGTAGAGACAGAGAGAGGTCTTCTATCTGCTGGTTCACTCAGATGGCCGCAATGGCTGGAGCTGCACCGATCCGAAGCCAGGAGCTTCTTCTGGGTCTCAAGCTTCTTCTGGGGCCCAAGGACTTGGGCCATCTTCTACTGCCTTTCCAGGCCATAGCAGAGAGCTGGATCAGAAGAGAAGCAGCCAGGACTAGAACCGGCGCCCATATGGGATGCCGGCACTTCAGGCCAGGTCTTTAACCTGCTGTGCCACAGCACCGGCCCCTCTTCATTTTCTTTTTAAAATATTTATATTACTTTCTCTTTAATATAATATTAAAAATACTTATTTTTTGAAAAGCAGAGTGTCAGAGAGAGAGAGATATCTTGCATTCACTGGTTTAACTCCCCAAAATAGCTGTAATGGCCAGGACTGAGCTAGGCTGAAGCTAGGAGTTAGAACTCCAACCATATCTCCCACATGGATGGCATGGACCCAGGTATTCTGCTGCTTTCCCAGGCACATTAGCAGGGATTATGGTGGGACAGCTGGGACTTGAACTAGCACTCTGATATGGGATGCTGTTGTCATAGGCCGAGGCTTAACCTGATGCGCCACAATGCCAGCCCTGTGTTTCTTCATTTTCACACACATGCCTACACATATACACATCCCCAAACACACTCTTTATAGAATTTAAATTACAATTATTGAATTTATAGGTTAATTAGGAGAATTGGTATAAATGTTAGATCTTCTCTTCCATGAACATTTTATATCTTCATTTATTTAGATTTTTTTCTTTTAACCAAAAAGACCAATGAAAGTATTGAAAAATATTCATTGGCTATGAAATATGGGAGATTTTGGTGATCTTAGTAAAAGCAGTTTCAGAAGTATGGTGAAGAGTCAAGTCAGATTGCACAGAGCTGTTGACTGTGTAGGATGTGAGCATGTGGGGACTGTAACTGGCTTACTGATTTGGGAAATTTAGATAAGAAGGAAGGCACAAATAAAACATCAAATTTTCGTGTTTTTAAGTTTTAAAGATGAGAAAGAGTTGAGAATAATTAGCTATTAGTAAAGGTGTGTGGATATGTTGTAGAGAGAAGAGAGCTGATTGAGTCCATGAGGATGGCATCTACAGCTGAAGAGGGAGAGTCATCAGATAAAAGTTAACATTTCATCCTCTGAGTTTAGAGTACAGGTGGTGAGGATGAAAGTGGTAGAAGGAAGCTTACTCAGTTGCTAACTAATATTCACTGGTGTTTACTATATGCCTCGCATGCATCTACATGCTAGGTTTGCATTAGTGAAGGGAATAGGTAAAAATCCTTGCTCTCATGGAGCCCTCAATCCAAAAGGAGAAAAACAATAAATTAGGTGATAACTATCTACATTCAGTGGATTGTTTGTTGTTGTTGAGCTTCTTGGGCTCTTTATAGATTCTGGATATTAATCCTTTATCAGTTGCATAGTTTGCAAATATTTTCTTCCACTCTGTCAGTTGCCTCTTCACTTTGTTGAGTGTTTCCTTTGCAGTGCATAACCTTCTTAGCTTGATGTAATCCCATTTGTCTATTTTTGCTTGTATTGTCTGTGTTTCTGGGATCTTTTCTAAGAAATCTTTGCCTTTGCCAATGTCTTACAGAGGTTCCCCAATGTTTTCTTCTAGTAATTTGATGGTATCAGTTCATAGATTTAGATCTTTGATCTATTTTAAGTTGATTTTTGTATAAAGTATAAAGTAGGGGGTCTTAATTTTATTGATTTGAGTTTTCTCTTTTTTTTGGGTTATTTGGGCCAAAGGTGTATCAATTTTATTTTATTTTTTTCAAAAAACCAGCTCTTCATTTCACTGATCTTTTGTATAATTTTTTGGTATCAATTTTGTTTATTCTATAATTTTAATTATTTCCTTTCTCCTACTGATTTTGGGTTTGGCTTGTTGTTTTTCCAGGATCTTGAGATGCATTGGTAGATCATTTATTTGATGATTTTCCAGTTTCTTGATTTAGGCACTACTTGCTGTAAACTTCCCTATTAACACTGCTTTTGCTGTATCCATAAGTTTTTAGATGTTGTGTTGTCATTTTCATTCATTTTTAGAAATTTCCCTTTTGATTTCTTCTGTGATCCACTGTTCATTCAGGAGCATGTTGTTCAGTCTCCAGGTGTTTGCATACTTTTTAAGAGTTTCTTAAGTTGATAATTTGCAGCTTATTCCACTGTGGTCATCAAAGATATATGGTATGATTTCAGTTTTTTTTTAATTTTCTAAGACTTGCTTTATGTCTAGAATATGATCTATTCTAGAGAAATTTCATACATTGATGAAAAGAATGTGTATTCTGCAACTGTGGGATGAAATATTCTGTAGATATCAATTAAGTCCATTTGGTCCACAGTGTAGATTAGCTGTGTTGTTTCTTTGTTCCTTTCCGATTTAGTTGATCTGTCCATTGATGAAAGTGGGATATTGAAGACCTCAATATTAGTGTATTGGAGACTATGTCTCCTTTTAGATCCATTAAAACTTTTTTTTAATTTATTTTTTATTTTTGACAGAGTGGACAGTGAGAGAGAGAGAGACAGAGAGAAAGGTCTTCCTTTTGCCATTGGTTCACCCTCCAATGGCCGCCACGGCCGGCGCACTGTGGCCGGCGCATTAGGCTGATCCGAAGCCAGGAGTCAGGTGCTTCTCCTGGTCTCCCATGGGGTGCAGGGCCCAAGCACTTGGGCCATCCTCTGCTGCACTCCTGTGCCATAGCAGAGAGCTACCCTGAAAGAGGGGCAACCGACACAGAATCCGGCACCCTGACCGGGGCTAGAACCTGGTGTGCCGGCGCCACTAGGCAGAGGATTAGCCTATTGAGCCACAGCGCTGGCGCCGGCCCATTAAAACTTTTTTTTAAGATTTTTTTAAAAAATATTTTATTTATTTATTTATTTATTTTTTTGACAGGCAGAGTGGATAGTGAGAGAGAGAGAGAGAGACAGAGAGAAAGGTCTTCCTTTGCCATTGGTTCACCCTCCAATGGCCGCCACGGCCAGTGCGCTGTGGCCAGCGCATCGCACCGATCCAATGGCAGGAGCCAGGTGCTTATCCTGGTCTCCCATGGGGTGCAGGGACCAAGTACTTGGGCCATCCTCCACTGCACTCCCTGGCCACAGCAGAGAGCTGGCCTCTAAGAGGGGCAACCGGGACAGAATCCGGCGCCCCGACTGGGACTAGAACCCGGTGTGCCGGCGCCGCAAGGTGGAGGATTAGCCTAGTGAGCCACAGCGCCAGCCCAAGATTTATTTTTATTTATTTGAAAGAGTTGCATAGAGAGGTAGAGCGAGCGAGAGAGAGAGAGGTCTTCCATCTGCTGGTTCACTCCCCAGATGGCTGCAATGGCCAGAGCTAAGCTGATCCGAAGCCAGGAGCCAGGAGCTTCTTCCAGGTCTCCTACTTGGGAGCAATATCACCATGACAGGGCCTGGAGCCGTCTGCTGTCACCTTGCTCTCAGAAACTGGCTTATCCTCCAGCCCCTGGCAATAGGAGTCATGGGTGGTGTCCCTGCTTGCTGCTGTGTGTTTGAACTGATCACACTGTCAATGGAGTCTCTGTTCTTTCTATAGAATTTCCACTGCAAACTTCTCTCCCTTGGGCACTCACTTCCTCTGCTTTTCTTCTCTTACCTTCCCCTGGCCAAAATCATATGTCTTTTCCCTATTCAGCCATCTTGGAATCCAACCACACTTTCTTTATCCATTTATCAAGTAATGGACATCTAGGTTGATTCTATATCTTGGCTAATATGAATAATGCTGCAATGACAGGGTATTTCCTTGATAATGCTGATTTCAGTTCCTTAGGATATATAACCAGAAGAGTGATAGCTCGATCATATGATTGATCTGTTTGTAGTTTTTTGAGGAGTGTTCATACTGATCATAAATGCTGTACTAATTTTCATTACCACCAACAGTGTATAAATGCTTCCTTCTCTCCACATCTTGGCCAGTGTTTGTTATTTTTTTTGTGTATGTGTATTTTTGCTGTTAGCCAGTCTAAGTAGAGTAAGATGATATCTGATTATGGTTTTGATTTGGATTTCCCTGATGACTAGTAAGACTGAATATTGTTTTCACATAGTCATCAGCCATTTGTGTTTCTCCTTTTGAGAAGTATCTATTCAGATCCTTTGCCCATTTATCAACTGAATCATTTAATGTTTTCTTAGTTTATTAATTCCTGAATAATATTCTAGATATTAATCCTTTTTGCATGAATAGTTCACAAATATTTTTTCCTATATTGTTGGTTGTCTCTTCCCTCTGTTGATTGTTTTCTGTGCAGAAGCTTCTTAGTTTGATATAATCCCATTTGATTTTTGCTTTTGATGTGCATGCTTTTTTTTTTTTTTTTGACAGGCAGAGTGGATAGTGAGAGAGACAGAGAGACAGAGAGACAGAGAGAAAGGTCTTCCTTTTTGCCGTTGGTTCACCCTCCAATGGCCGCCGTGGCCAGCGCGCTGCGACCGGCACATCGCGCTGATCCGAAGCCAGGAGCCAGATGCTTCCCCTAGTCTCCCAAAGACTTGGGCCATCCTCCACTGCACTCCTGTGGCATAGCAGAGAGCTGGCCTGGAAGAGGGGCAACTGGGACAGAATCCGGTGCCCCGACCAGGACTAGAATCTGGTGTGCCGGCGCTGCAAGGCAGAGGATTAGCCTGTTGAGCCGTGGCGCCATCCCAATGTGCATGCTTTTGAAAACTCTTTTTAAAAGTCTTGGCTATACCAATATCTTGAAATGTTTTCTCTATGGTTTCTTCTAATAGTTTCATAGTCTCAAGTCTTACATTTAGATCTTTGATCCCTTTTTTTTATATAGGGTGAGAGATAGGGGTAGGAGAGTTCAATCTTCTGCATATCCAGTTTTCACAGCACCATTTATTGAAAAGACTGTCCTTTTTCCAGTGTATGTTTTTGGTACCTTCATCAAAGATCAGTTGGCTGTAGATATGTGGATTAATTTCTAGGGTCTGTATATTGTTCCTTTGGTCTATGTGTTTTTGTGCAGTAACATGCTGTGTTTGTTATAATAGTACTGTAGCATGTCTTGAAATTTGGTATGATACACAGCAGACCCTAGAACGGCAGATGTCCTAAACAGCACTCTGGGCTCAGAATCAGCCCTTAAGGCATGCGGATCCGGCTGAAAAGCCCATGAGAGTATTTCAGGCATGGAAAGCCAAGACACTCTGGGGAAAAAAAAAACCTAAATGAAAGATCTCCGTGAGTGAGATCCCAGTGGAAAGAACGGGTCATCAAAGAAGGAGGTACCTTTCTCTGAAGGGAGGAGAGAACTTCCACTTTGACCATGGCCTTGTCTAAATATGATCAGAGTTGGTGAACTCAGGGGGCTTTCATAGCCTTGGCAGCTCATGACAAGAGCCTAGGGTGATTACTGATGCCATAAACAAGAGTGTCAATTTGTTAAGTCAACAATAGGAGTCACTGTGCACTTACTCCTCATGTAGGATCTCTGTCCTTAGTGTGCTGTACATTGAGATTTAATGCTATAACTAGTACTCAAACAGTATTTTTCACTTTATATTTCTGTGTGGGAGCAAACTGTTGAAATCTTTACTTAATATATGCTAAACTGATCTTCTGTATATAAAGAGAATCGAAAATGAATCATGATGTGAATGGAAGGGGAGAGGGAGCGTGAGATGGGAGGGTTGCGGGTGGGAGGGAAGTTATGGGTGGGGAAGCCATTGTAATCCATAAGCTGTACTTTGGAAATTTATATTCATTAAATAAAAGTAAAAAAAAAAGATTAAAAAAAAAAGAAATTTGGTATGATAATGCTTCCTGGCTTGTTCTTTTTGTTCAAGTTTGCTTTGACTGTTGAGGGTCTTTTGTACTTCCCTGTGAATTTTAAGGATCTTTTTTCCTAATTCTGTGAAGAATATATCAGTATTTTAATGGAGATTGCACTGAATCTGTAAATTAATTTTTTTTTTTTGACAGGCAGAGTGGACAGTGAGAGAGAGAGACAGAGAGAAAGGTCTTCCTTTGCCGTTGGTTCACCCTCCAATGGCCGCCGCGGCCGGCGCACCGCGCTGATCGATGGCAGGAGCCAGGAGCTAGGTGCTTTTCCTGGTCTCCCATGGGGTGCAGGGCCCAAGAACTTGGGCCATCCTCCACTGCACTCCCTGGCCACAGCAGAGGGCTGGCCTGGAAGAGGGGCAACCGGGACAGAATCCGGCGCCCCGACCGGGACTAGAACCCAGTGTGCCGGCGCCCCAAGGCGGAGGATTAGCCTAGTGAGCCGCGGCGCCGGCCTGTAAATTAATTTTAGTAACTGATATTTTAGTAATATTAATTCTTAGAATCTATGAAAATGGAAGATCTTTCTATTTTTTGGTGTTTTTCTCAATTTCTTTTATGAGCTTTTTGTAATTTTTACTGTGGTCTTCCATATTCTTGGTTAAATTTATTCCAAGGTGGTTTTTTTTTTGTAACTACTGTAAATGTGATTGATCTTATAATTTCTTTCTCTGTGAGTTTATTATTGGTATATAAAAATTCTGATTTCTCTATTTTTATATTCTACAACTTTAATGAATATACTTATCAATTGCTTTAGGTTTCTGTCTCTCTAGAATTATGTCATCTGCAAGCAGGGATAATTTGACTTCTCCCTTTCCTCTTTGTGTACTTTTATTTGTGTCTCTTTCCTAATTGCTGTGGCTAAAACTTCTAGTACTATATTTAATAAGAGCTGTGAAAGTGGACTGCTTCCAGATCTTAGAGGAAATGTTGTTATAGGTTTTACCTATTCAATACGATATTAGCTGTAGATTTTTTGTATGTAGCCTTTATTATGTTGAGGCATATTCTTTCTATACCTAATTTTTCAGTGTTTGTTTTTAAAATCATATATAGATATATAGATATTTAATTTTATTGAATGCTTTTTCTGTGTCTATTGAGGTGATCACATGATTTTTGTCCTTAATTCTGTTGACAGATATATATTTCATTTATTGATTTTTGTATGTTGAACCAGCCTTGAATTCCCTGAGATAAATCTCACTAGATTATGATGAATACTCTTGTTTTGTGTTGTTGGAAATATATTTTTTTAAAAGATGTGACTGCTTGAACACTCATGTTTTGGGGCAAAATAGGGAATGGCATGGCCTGAGAGTGAGAGTCAGGATGATTTGGTGCAATACTTAGCAGTAGTTGCCAAAGAAAATGAGAAAAGAATGGACTGAGATGAGAATCTAAAATTTTGGAAGCAAAATATAAAACATTGTATTTCACTATATTTTGTCAAATTCTTAATTTTATTTGGGGATTTGAGAAATTCTTTGAGAGTTCTTAATTGGTTTGAACTTTTTATATTAATGGAAATTATGTTTTCATGGAAATTTAGTCTTCTTTTGATATTTTTCATATTTGATCTTTATGAATGTTCCCTTCATCAGAAATGGAAATTGCCTTTGGAGATCCATAGCCAGGGGTAATTATTCACTACTGAATATATACTTGAAAAGTTAAAAGATGTTAAAAGATGATGTTATATGACAGAAAAGAGAAATGTTTAAGAAGAAATACAAGGGCCGGTGCGTTGGCTCACTAGGCTAATCCTCCGCCTTGCGGCGCCGGCACACCGGGTTCTAGTCCCGGTTGGGGCGCCAGATTCTGCCCCGGTTGCCCCTCTTCCAGGCCAGCTCTCTGCTGTGGCCAGGGAGTGCAGTGGAGGATGGCCCAAGTACTTGGGCCCTGCACCCCATGGGAGACCAGGATAAGTACCTGGCTCCTGCCATTGGATCAGCGCGGTGCGCCGGCCGCAGCGCACCGGCCATGGCGGCCATGGCGGCCATTGGGGGCTGAACCAACGGCAAAGGAAGACCTTTCTCTCTGTCTCTCTCTCTCACTGTCCACTCTGCCTGTCCAGAAAAAAAAAAAAAAAAGAAGACATACAAGAATATTGTCATGCAGTAATACTGGCTTCCAGTTCTGTAGTTCTTTATAATTTATAAGGCCATTGTACTTAGAACCTCATTTTACACTTTAATAGCTCTGTGTTGAAGGACTTATTCCCATAGAAATAGATGTTAGGTGGATTCTGTATCAGAAAAATAACAATGAGAAGAGTTCAACTATAGCCACAAATTTCTGACATTAAGAATAGAAGATGTCATTGTGATGATTTCTCTGAAGTTTATTGATTATAATTAATTATATTCTTTTAAAAAACATACAGCATGGACATTGATGGGTCACTGACAGTGGACTGGAATGAATGGAGGAAGTATTTTTTATTTAAACCTGAAAGAAATGTTGAAGAAATTGCCCATCACTGGAACCGTTTTACTGTAAGTGACCTTTTTTTTACTGTTTTATGCTATGAGTCATGGTTATAAAAGTGTAGTGAATTATCAACTGTTAGAAAAGTAGGAGGCCAGAAAATCATCTAGTGAGGTATTGCTGATTGAAGGAGTGACACTATGCAACGTTATTTCCTCAGAAATTTGTATGATACCAAGAAAGAACTGGCACATAATATCTACTTCAACCAAAGGTTCAATTTGCAAAAGACACCCATTTATTGAGAATAACTACATACTTAAGAGTCGATGACTGCTATTTAGCACCATCATTCTTTATTGGAGTTGACTATTTACCTCCCTGTAAGTAGGAACTGTGAATTGCTGCTTGCTGTGTCTTGCAGTACTTTCCCAGGAAATATTTTTTGGATGAATGAACAAGTCAAAAATCGGAAGTCTCTTGAAAGAGTGGCAAACTTCATTTTTATAGATATAACACAGTCTGCTTTGTTCTTGTCCCCAACAACACTTAGTGATATATGCTTCCTAATTTCTTAAAATTCTCAAGGTTTCTTAAAATTTTTGCCTGGCAATTCAAGTTATAATCTACACTGTTCTTCAGTATCTCATGATTTATTTATGTATATCTTTCTATAACTCTCTGAAGTAGGGATTATTATTTCTATGTTATGAAAGAGAAAGCCACGGCAGAGAGAGGTTAAGTATAACACCTAAGATCATGAGCTGTAAACCATATTGCCTGATTAAGTTTCTCAGTGCTGCTACTTATTATCCCCGTGACACTGAGGACCTTGCTAAACCTTTCTAAGCCTCACTTTTTCTAGTGATACTGATGATATAATATTACTTGTTGCATGTGAGGATCTATGAGGCAATCCATGTGAGCCACTGAACAAATGCTTGCAATCATGACAAATAATTTTTAATTAAAAATGGTGCAGAGTTCTAACTGGTTAATGCACAGATTATCTGAGATAAGATAAGCATGTTAAATAAGGAGATAGAATTTTCATTGTGATCATCTAATTATTATTTTATTTTAATAGGGAATTGATATGGGAGATAGATGGACTTTCCATCATTTCATTGATGAAGAAAGAAAATCCGGTCTGCTATGGAAGTATCTGTGGGCTGGGGGCATAGCTGGGGCTTGTGCGCGAACATGTACAGCACCTTTAGATCGTCTGAAAACCTTAATGCAGGTATGTGGCATAGTTTGTGTGTATGCTTTCATGTAATTGAATAATACTTGATGCTTTTCAAACTAAGGATTTCAGAGGTGCTAATGTTCTTCTTTGGTAGCCTCATGTGCAAACTACTAATAACTTTCTAGACTCAAAGCTGCTGACCACCTGATGGTATAAAAATCAAATAATACCATGTTCTCATCTATATGCATTTTGGAGTTTAGTGCTAGATTTCTAAATAAATAATGAAAATAGTCTAAGAATCTAGCACTAGCATTTTAGGGAGGGCCAAATTAGGCAAGTTCCTTATTTTTGGAGGGGATGGTGATGAATCCAGACCATCCTCTGATTCCCTTCATGACATGGAAATTGTAACACCAGGATACACAGACTGGTCAAAAGTTGCACTCACTCTTTATTCTTCATAAAAAGCAAAGTTCTGTAGGTGGAAAGTCTTCAATTGTCTGAAAGGTTTTGTGGTCCCTTTGAAGATAGGGCAGGCCATAGAGAGGCTGCCTGAGCCTGGTGACCATGTCCCAGTTGGTCCAACTGTGTGACTGTAATAAGGGGAGCTGGGTCTCTAAATGTCTCATTGTTCTACGCAGGACAGAAATTAGGAGCATAGGACAACATTCAGTTCTTATCTCTTTTTACCTTTTTGAGCCATCAAGGAACTTTTTTTTTCCTGTAATTTTATAGAAACCTACAAAGCAAGCAAGCATACCTGGCTTCTGGTGTTCTGAAGTCAAAGCAGGAGAAAAGAACAAAATACCTTCTATCTGTGACTATTTTTTCATAGAATCCACTTGTTCTCAGCCCTGTGCCTCACTGAATTCTCTTTATTTTTAAGCCACTTTTGTATCTTCTGTTAATGGACTGTATTTTTGTTGTTGTTGTCTTCACTCACAGCCTGGATCATGTTGTTTTGGGCTTAAATATATATATGTATATATGTATGTATATATATATATGTATGCATATATGTATATATGTATATGTACTTCCATATATATATCTATATAAATATTTATTTATTTATTCATGTATTTGAAACTCAGAGTTAGAGAGGGAGAGACATAGAGTTCTTTTATCTGCTGATTTATTCCCCAGATGGCCACAATGGCTAGGGCTGAGGCATGTTGAAGCCAGGAGCCAGGAGCTTCATTCAGATATCCCACATGGGTAGCAGGGGCCCAAACACTTGAGCCATTCTCCCCTGCTTTTCCCAGGCCATTAGCAGGGAGCTGGATTGGAAGTGGAGCAGCCAGGACAGGAATTCCCACCCATGTGGAATGCCGGTGTTGCAGGTGGTGGCTTTACCCGTTATGCCACAATGGGGCCCCTGGGATTAATATTTGTATTTTATTTTATTTGAAAGATAGAATGAGAGAGAGATAGGGAGGGAGAGAGAGAGAGACAAAGAGACAGAGAGAGAGAGAGAGAGATCTTCCATCTGCTGGTTCACTCCCCAAATGGTTGCAACAGTGGTGGCTAGGCCAGGCCAAAGAAGAGTGGGAAGGAAACCAAGTAGTTGGGCCATTGTCTGCTGACTCCTGCTCACTTTAGCAGGAAGGTTGATCGGAAGTGTGAAGTAGCTGGTACTTGAACAAGGCACTCCGACATGGGATGTGGGCATTCCAAGGCAGGTTTAAGTGGGGTGTCATAATGCCACCCCTGGGCTTAATTTTTTTTTTTGCCATACTCATTATATTCAACGTACAGGGCACATTCTCTGATGTCCTCTCAAGGAGCTTTTCACTGCTCACAGGGACCATACTGATCATACTGATTAAAAGCTGGCAGCCACTATTAGCAATCAATTCTCTGAGTTTCAGTAGCTTTAAGTTTCCAGAAATGTTGCTTCCCAGATTGTTCTCTTGAAATGTATACTGGTTCACTCTTTTCACTGAAGGAGGACTATTTGCCATGACCTTGGAGAGCAGGAAAGAAACCGTGTCCATGGCATGTTCCTGTCTATGGCGTGTTCATCTCTGCCCTGTACCTCCCTGAGCTCTGTATGGAGCAAAACAAACCAGAGCCACTTACCATAGTTTTGGACCTTTAACTCTTTCCTGCCTGAGATTTTCGAAGTTCAAATACTATTGAGAGTTTCAAAGTTCTTCCTTTCCTTTTAAAGGCTCAGAGTTTAGAAACAAAGAATGTGAGGATGGTGAGTCGTTTAATGGAGATGGTGAAAGAGGGTGGAGTCGTTTCCTTGTGGAGAGGAAATGGTGTGAATGTCCTCAAGATTGCTCCTGAAACAGCTCTTAAGGTCTGGTCATATGAACAGGTAAAGCTGTGTAAGCCTGCAACAGTCAGTAACAAGGAAAAGTCATTACTTTTTACTTTAAAAAAAAATCGCTTCAGAGGATTACAATGTAAATGGAAAGAGTTATTAAGGTCTATATTGAAATATCATGACAATGTTATATTGTTATACTCATATTATCTTTGCTATATAGTTATAAATTTACTTTCTCTCAGTACTGTTTTTTAAAAAAGTTGTTAAAAATACGTTTTGAGAAAGAGAGAGAGAGAGAACTTCCATTGATTCATTTCTCAAATGCCTGCAATGGACCCCATCAGGGGCTGAACCTGGGAATAGGAACTCAGTGCTAATCTCCTAATGGATGGCAGGAACCCCATCACTTGAGCCATTGCACTGCCTCCCAGGGTCCCCATGGCAGGAAGCTGGAGTCATGAGCAGAGCTGGTATGGAACCCAGATCCTGGGACGTGGAATGTGGGCATCTTTAGCTGTTAGGCCAAATGCCCATGCCAAGCATTCCTTCTTTTTGGTTTTACTGTTTCCTCAATAACAGAGATTTTAGGGATTTGCTCACGTACAGGGAAACTTCACAGTAGTATACTAAATTCACTCAATTCTAACAGGAATTGGTGGAATCAAGGAAGCTGAAATGAAGAAGTGGGCAGAGGAGGGCTTTAGAGATTACAGATTTGTATTTGACATTGAATTCTGACATGTTCTAGCTGTGTGGACTTGGACAAGTTCACTGAACTTGTTCTATGAGCAAGTTCTCTCTCTGACAAGTTCTGTGAACTTCAGTTGTCTCATCCATAAAATGTAGAAAATAGGGGTGGGCATTTAGCCTAGCAGTTAAAATGCCCACATACCACATTTGAGTGTTTGGGTTGAATTCTTGACTCTAGCTTCTGACTCCAGTTTCCTGATGATGCGCACCCTGGGAGGCCATAGTAATGTCCCAAGTAATTGAGTTCCTGCCACTCACATGGGAGACCTGGATGGAGTTCCTGGCTCCTGGCTTTGGCATGCCATCTCTCCTTCCCCTGACCCCGACACTTTCCACACACACACTGTTGCAGGCATTTGAGGAGTGAATCAGCAAATCTGCATGTGATCTCTCTCTCTCTCTCTCTCTCTCTCTCTCTCACACACACACACACACACACTCCTCAAATACATTTTAAAAAGTGTGGAAAGTAATATCTATCTGGAAAATGGCCTGGTCACCTAGTAAACACTCAATAAACAGTGGTGACAAGTGTTACATATAGCATACCACGGGATGCTTTGGGAAAATGATACAGAGGAACCCAAACCTGGTTGAAGTGATAGAAAAGGCCTCTTTGAGGGGCTAACGTTTAACCTGAAACCTAGAGAGTAAGTGGAAAATTTCTAGTCAAAACAGAGAAAAGAATGCTCCAAGCAGAGGAGCGACATGCCCGAAGCCCTGACAGTAAAAGAGTAAGGCATGTTCAAGATACTGTAAGAAGCTCAGTTTCACCAATGTTCAGAGAGTGGATGAAAATGAGGCTGAGGAGGTATGGGGCAAAGTGAGGAAGGGGCAAAAGTCTGCAGGGAGATGAGGCAGGCCAGTGTGCAGTAACCAATGTAGGAGTCAAGAATAGGGTCAGTGGGGCTGGACAAGGGGACAGTGTCACAGGTACATAGGGAGTAGAATGGTTAGATTTTACCATAATTTATGTGGAATACAAGAGAAAAGATGTCAAGAATATACAGGGGGGCCAGCGCTGTGGCGTAGTGGGTAAAGCCACCACCTGCAGTGCCAGCTTCCCATATGGCTGCTCCACTTCCATTCCAGCTCTCTGCTGTGCCCTGGGAAAGCAGAAGATGACCCAAGTCCTTGGGCCCCTGCACCTGCATGGGAAGACCTGAAGGAAGCTCCTGGCTCCTGGCTTCGGATTGGCTCAGCTCTGGCCGTTGTGGCCATCTGGGGAGTGAACCAGTGGATGGAAGATCGCTTCTCTCTCTTTGCCTCTGCCTCTGCTTCTCTGTAGATCTGTGTTTCAAATAAATAAATAAATAAATAAATAAATAAATAAATCGTTTTTTTTAAAGAATATACTGAAATTTCCAGTTTGTTCAACTGTAGCCATTTGTTGTAATCAGGGAGGACCTGGGCAGGACTGCCATAGCACATGTACCAGATCCTCAGGGCAGCATTCACAGCATACAGTTCCGTCAATGGCATCCGTCCCTTAGAAAGATCACAGGAGTTTAAAAAAATATTTTCTTATTTATTTACACAGAGAGAGGGAGAGATAGATATAATCCATCCTCTGATTCACTCCCTGCAATGGTCAGGGCCATGCCAGGCAGAACCCAGGAGCCAGAAGCTTCATCCAGGTCTCCCACTTGGGTTGCAGGGGCCCAAATATTTGGATTATCTTTTACTGCTTTTCCCAAGCTATTAGCAGGGAGCTGAATCAGAAGTGGAGCAGCCGGTACATGAACTGATGCCCATATGGGATGCCATCATTGCAGGTAGTGATTTTTCCTGCTCTGCCACATGCCAGCCCGAGTTCACAAGATTCTTTTGTTGGGGGGAGACATGTGTTCAGTTTGGTGCTTGTGGAGCTTGAGGTGCTTTTATTAATTAGGAATCTTTAGGTAAAATACAGAAAATGGCTTACATTGTAAACAGAATTTAAATTCATTTATTTATTTGAAAGGTAGAGTTATACCCACACACACACACACACACACACACACAGAATCTTCTGTCCACTGGTTCACTCCCCAAATGGCTACAATGGCTGAGGCTGGGCCAAGCTGAAACCAGGAGCCTGGCACTCCATCCAAGTCTCCCATATAGGTGCAAAGACCCAAGAACTTGGGCTGTCTTCTGCTTTCCAAGACACGTTGTTAGCAGGGAGCTGGGTCAGAAGAGGAGCAGCTGGGCTCCAAACCGGTGCCTTTATGGGATGATGGCATCACAGACTGTGGCTTAATCTGCAACAACACAATGCCAGCTAACAGGAGAGCTCAAAAGTGAGTGGACTTCTGATAAGGCTTCATTTAACAGTTCAACAATGTCACCAAAGATCACTAATGTACCTCTGCCCTCCCCGTTGCTTCTCTCTGGCTTCTGTTGAGTGGGCTATCTTAGTATTCTAAACCTTGCCCTCCTTGTGGCTGAAAAGTGACCTCAGGAAGCTTCGAGTATTTTGTGCTATTTTGTGTGTAGCAGGAGAGAGCTTACTGCCCTAGAAGTTCCCTCAGAAGAGCAAGGAAGCATCTATTGAGAAGTCTTTCCAAAACATTTCCTTGAGTGTCAGTGGCTCAGATTATGTCATAATGAGTGTATTCATCCTTGAACTGACCACCATGGCAGAGTGGTAAGACGTACTGACCTTGAGCAAGAAACTAAAATAAAGACCACAGAGCCAAGGAAACATTCTACTGAAAACCCATCCTGTAAGGAAAATGTATTGTAGTTAAACATGCACTGGTAATGACCAGCTCTTCAGTTTCCAGGTGGTAAGCATCTTACACGTCTGTTGCATTTACTCTTCACAACAATTCTGTAAAGTAGGAACTGCTGGTATTCTAGCACCCCAAATAGACAAGGTACTTGGCCTTTGATTTCCAGATAATGAAAATGAGTTACAGAGGTGATTTGGGGACCTTTCTAAGGAACAGATACCATTTATTTGAAAAGTGTCCTGTGAATGGGACCCTGGGATGTGTGACATGGCAGGAGTCATTAAGTAGCTTGTTCTGGATCACTCAGTAAGACCCATGCTAAGACTGAAACCTGGGTTTATTTGTCATGTCATGTTGCCTCATTAAAATTGGACACAATTGCCATCAGAATTTATCTGAGTCTCAGTTGTTTCCACCTAAATGGTTTCCATTCTCATATTAGTTCACAATAATAATGAACACTTTATGGATGCCTGCTATATACTGGATCTTATTTTAGGCAAAGAGGTACAAATATCTCTACTGTTAAGGCTGGTACCTTATATCTGATGTGCATGACTGTATTTAGGTACTTGATTATATATAGTATACTATTTATTTATTTGAAAAGGAGAGATAGGGAGAGAGAGAGAGAGAGAGAGAGAGAGAGAGAGAGAGAGATATGGATGGATGAGAGGACAGGAGGGGAGAGGAAAGAGGAGAAGAGAGAAGAGAGGAAAAGAGAAGAAAAAAAAAGAGATCTTCCATTTGTTGATTTACTCCCAAATACATGCAACAGTCAAGGCTATGCCAGGCTGAAGCCAGGAGCCAGGAACACACTCCAGGTCTCCCACATGGGTGACAGGGCCCTGAGTACTGGGTCTATCACCTGCTGTCTCCCCAGGGTACGCATTCATTGGAAGCTGGATTGGATGCAGAGGCGAGACTCCATCCCAGGCACTTTGGCATGGGATGTGGATTTCCCAAGTGGCAGCTTAACCTGCTGCACCACATTGCCCTCCCCTGCGTTGTGGTTTTTAACTACAATTAAATGCCCAAGTAGTCATTGATATTGAATAAGTTGTATGCCCTCTGAGGCTTCTGAGTACTGATACACCTTTGCCCTCTTGTTTGCACAGTATAAATTGTTTCTTAGTGAAGAAGGAGCCAAATTAGGAACTCTCCAGAAGCTTGTGTCTGGTTGTTTGGCTGGTGCTACTTCACTCTCATTTATATACCCGATGGAGGTAAGCACTGTTGAAGAAAATGTGATTTAACCGCATTTTAAAATGAAAATTATGGCTAAGTTTTTCTTTTCAGATGAGCTGCAATCCTCTTATCAGTGGTGGAAATCATACTGAGTAGGGAAAATCTATTGCTAGGGCAGTATCACCAGAGCCCTGATATCTAAGTTGGCACTTCTGTTCCTGCTTTGTATTTTCTTTTTCTGAGGGTGTGATATATATATATATATTTTTTTTTGACAGGCAGAGTGGACAGTGAGAGAGAGAGACAGAGAGAAAGGTCTTCCTTTGCTGTTGGTTCACCCTCCAATGGCCGCCGCGGCCGGCGCACTGTGGCCGGCGCACCGCGCTGATCCGATGGCAGGAGCCAGGAGCCAGGAGCCAGGTGCTTTTCCTGGTCTCCCATGGGGTGCAGGGCCCAAGCACCTGGGCCATCCTCCACTGCACTCCTTGGCCACAGCAGAGGGCTGGCCTGGAAGAGGGGCAACCGGGACAGAATCCGGCGCCCCGACCGGGACTAGAACCCGGTGTGCCGGCGCCGCTAGGCGGAGGATTAGCCTAGTGAGCCGCGGTGCCAGCCTGAGGGTGTGATATTTCTTTCCATATGATTGTCAGAATTGGTTGCCAAATTTCTTCAACAAAAAAAGTCCAGTTAAGATTTTGATTCTGATTGCACTGAATACATTTTGGATAGAAATGATAATTACAATATTGAATCTTCTCATCCAGGAAAGAAGTCTCTTGCTCTCTCTCTTGATCTTTTATTCTTTGATAGAGGTTTCAAATTTTCTCATGTATTTTGAGGCTTTTATATTACTAGATACTTTGTGATATTTATTATTGTTATTATCATATTCCAACATTTTTCCTAATGTTTATTGCTGGATTTTTATGTTTAACATGTTTCTAGCCATTTTGCATTATTCTCCTTAATTCTAGTAATCTGGAACTCTAAAGACTATCTTTTAATCTTCGTTTATCTGAAATTTCATCATGAAATGTTAAAATTTGGACCTTTTTTATTCAACTTACTTTGTTAATTTTGGGTATTTTCAATGAAAATACTTGCATTTTTCGAGTCCGGGGAAGTTTTTTGCTATTAAAGTTTAAATTATGTTTTTCTTCTTTGATATTTTTATACTCATTCTGTAACTCTTACTTCATGAATATCAGAATTACTGATGATATCCAAAAGCTCTTAAGTCTCTATTTTACACTTTCCCTTTCTGATTTATGTTCTTGGAAGAATTAATTGACTTGGTATGCAGGTCATGAACTTATTCCGTAACTGTTTCAGTGTTGCTCTTTAGCTGATTTGTTGAATTTGTTTAATTATGAAAATGTATTACATTTATAAACCTAGTTTCTTTTTAAGCCTAGTTTCAATATACTCTTAACTTCCTCTGAGGGGGACAGGCGTGGCTTTTGAGATACCAGCATCCTACCTCAGAGTGCCAGTTTGAGTCCTAGCTCCTCCATTTCCCACCTAGCTTCCTGCTAATGTGCCTGGGAAGCAGCAGGTGATGGCCCAAGTGTTTGGGTCCCTGCCACCCATACAAACTAATTTTTTTAAAGATTTATTTATTTATTTGAAAGTCAGAGTTACACAGAGAAAGGAGAGGCAGAGAGAAAGAGAGAGAGGTCTTCTATCAGATGGTTCACTCCCCAATTGGCCACAATGGCCGGAGCTGCGCCAATCTGAAGCCAGGAGCCAGGAGCTTCTTCCGGGTCTCCCACACAGGTGCAGGGAACCAAGGATTTACGCCATCTTCTGCTTTCCCAGCCCATAGCAGAGAGCTGGATGGGAAGTGGAGCAGCTGGGTCTCGAACCGGCTGCCATGTGGGATGCCAGTGCTTCAGACCAGGGCGTTAACCCACTGCACACAGTGCTGACCCCTAAGACTAATTTCTTATATTCAAGCAGAGGATACAGAAAATAAACAATGTACACTAGGAGTAAGTAAATCATACAGTATTTTAGAAAATAAAAAGTACTTTCTAAGCTGGTATGTGCTATGGAAAAAGAAAATAATAGAACAGTGTTTGGGGAAGCAGAGGTGCCTGGGGTATGGGAGTGGCAGTTTTAAAGAGGTTGGGTAAATTCATTGAGAGGCAAGGATGTGAAAAGAAATAAGGGAATAACCAGGAGGATGCCTGGGGCTGAGCATTGCAGGCACAGGACATGATACAGAGGCCCAACATGGGAATGTGTCTGGCTAGCTCAGAAGCTGGTGTGTGGAGCAAAAGTGTATATGGAGTTGTAGAGCATGAGGTTAGAGGATGGAAGGGGGCAGATCAGAGATCAGAGTAATTTCGCTTATTACCCTGGTGTTATGAGGAGCCACTGTAAGGTTTATAGTAGATCTGACTACAAGAAGATTGCCCTGGTTGCTGGATTGTGAATAGACTAGGTGATAAGGTTAAGACGTGATGGAACTTATTCAGGAAAAAGGCTGGTGCTTTACTCCACATGGTAACAGTATGGTTGCTGAGATTCCAGAAGATAGGACCAAGAGAATTTCCTAAGGAATTAGATGTAGGGTGTAAGAAAGAAGAGATAAGGATGATTTAAATTTTTAGTCTTGAGCAACGAAAGGATGGAGCTGTCTCAGTTAACTGCAAGTATAGCAGATTGAGAAGGAAGATGAAAAAGTCAGGTTTTAGAAATATTGACTAAAATATTCATTGACTTATATGGTAAATATTTTATAAAACTCTGTAGCCATTCACAAAGTTTGTGTATATATGTATATGAGTATATATGTAGATGTGACTAAAATCCTAATATTAGAGTTATTAGAAAACTGGGTTTTATAGGAGCTTTTCTTTTCAGTTCTTTATCTGAACCATGGCACAAAAGCTGTGGCTATACTCATGTGTAATTTGGACCAAAAAAAGAAAGACATCACTGAATTCAGACACTATCTTCCAATATAGTTAAATTCATAAGTTTAACAAAAGCATTTAACCACTATATTTGTAAAATACTCCTTTGGAAAACTAAAATATCCCAGGAAACAGTATAAAAATATATGCATATGTCATTGAAAATACAGTTTGACCTAAGATTATACTGTTTTTTTAAAAAAACTTTAATAATGAATGAACTCTGCAGCCCATAATTCAAATTTAGCTTAGTCCAAACTGCTGAGTTAGATAACTATCAATAATCTTATAACATTACTTCTTTTCACATTCAGGTTCTAAAAACTAATCTGGCCATAAGCAAAACTGGACAGTACTATGGGATGTTGGATTGTGCCAGGAAGATTTGGAAGCTCGAAAAGTTTCGAGGCTTCTACAGAGGCCTCATTCCTAGTCTTTTGGCTGTCATACCGTATGCAGGCGTAGATATTACTGCTAATGAGGTAAGTTTGTTTTCACGACAGGCTTACAATAGATTTATTAGACCTGAAAATACAATATATCTAAATGTTTATCAGCTCATACATCTAAGGCGGTTAGTAATGAGCATGTTATTCACAGTCAATTTCGCTAGCTGCCCATCCTCAGGAGTATGTGCTGGCTTCCTAAAAGCACTGTCCTCAGCCTCCCTTCCCTCCCTGCACCCAGGTCACTCTCCCTTGGTGACTCATCTGTTGCTGACTTTCAGTATAGCTGGTGCACCTGTACCAGACACTCACAGGTCTGCTTTTTAACTTACCATCTTGACCACCAAGAAGACAGAATGACATTGCCTGGCTTTCCAAAATTTTTCCTAATGTCTAAAGTCTGATTTGGTTCAAGGTGTTTTTGTTCTGGGTTTCCTTGTGAATGATTTTTGGTAATTCTGGTGATCTCTAAATCAATTATAGTCATTTGATTCTCCAAAATCAAACAAAGAAACAAAAAAAAGAGAAGAATAAAAGGGAAAAAGTAATACAAAAATAATTATAACCTATTTCCATGTTATTGGTATACAGTTTCACTTTAGGGATTTCCTGTCGCTGATTTTGATGGACTGTTGAACATGGCCATTCCTTATCTAACTCCCTCTGTCTTTGGTAGTCCTGAATACCTTCCACCCCGCCATACTTACTTCATTGATTGTCTTGATAACCTTGTCAAAAATCAGTTGACCATAACTGTAAGAGTTTATTTCTGGTTTCTCAATCCTATTCCACTCATCTACATACCAATTCTTATGCCAATACTTCACTCTTCTTGATTACTGTAGATTTGTACTAAGTTTTGAAGCTGGGTCCTGTGAAACCTGAAGAATGGTTTTTCATTTTTCAGCTCTTTTGGGTTTCTTACATTTCCATATGGACTTTAGGATCAACTGATTTTAGAAGTTTTAAAACAGTGGAAAAATATGAAATAATATTTCAATATGTTGGCAGAATAAGGGAAGTATGCTGTCATTCTAGGGAAAACTTAAGGATTCACTTAAGCTTTGATGATTATAAATTTCAAATGAGACAAATCATGATGGCTGTTTAGTTTTTCAGCAATGTTTGGCTGCAAGGGACTGAGTATGGAGTAAGCAGAGCTAGTTTTAAGCCAAGTGATTCTAATCATGCCAACACAATGAAGACAGAAAAAAGTAAACAGGAGGATTGTAAGGGAATAATAGGACCTATTTTTTGAGGTTTTATGAGTATTAAATTATGTGAAATGATTAGATATGCCCTTGCATGTGAAAAGTGCTATGTATATGTGAAATATCATCACCATCATCATGATAATCAATTTCTCCTCAGAGATACTATCTCTCTTTCCTGCTGAGGTTGACTATTTTACTTGACTCTTGATCCACATTTTTGCTCCATCAATATTCCCTTTTATCAGATGGTGATCACCTTCAGGTCTCTTTTGCAAAATTAAACATGGCAGACACAAGTTTTTTCTCTGTTACTCCATCAAGTGTCTACCATCAATTTTTCATTTGTTAACTTCCCTCCAAAGGATGTGAAGTATCATCTATACTTTATTTACTCTGTTTATTCTTTCCTTAACCTACTGTAGTCTGATTTCTAATCTTTGATCTGCTGTTGAAGACTTAAATAAAAGTCCTAAGTGAGTCTGACAATTAGCCAAGTTTGGGAGACATTAAATGAGGAAATCTTTAAAAGCAATGTATTAGTTTGCAAGGGCTGCCTTAACAAAATACCGCAGCCTGGTCAGCTTAAACAGCAGGAACTTCTTTTCTCACAGTTCTGGATGGCAGAATTCTTTTTTTTTTTTTTTTTTTTTTTTGACAGGCAGAGTGGACAGTGAGAGAGAGAGAGAGAGAGAGACAGGGAGAAAGGTCTTCCTTTACCATTGGTTCACCCTCTAATGGCACTGTGGCCGGCACACCGCGCTGATCCGAAGGCAGGAGCCAGATGCTTCTCCTGGTCTCCCATGGGGTGCAGGGCCCAAGCACTTGGGCCATCCTCCACTGCATTCCCGGGCCACAGCAGAGAGCTGGACTGGAAGAGGGCAACCAGGACAGAATCTGGCGCCCTGACCAGGGCTAGAACCCGGTGTGCCGGTGCCGCAGGCGGAAGATTAGCCTATTGAGCCGCGGCGCTGGCCTGGATGGTAGAATTCTAAGATTACGAGGTTGGCAGGTTTGATTTTGAGATATCTCTCCTTGGCTAGCAGATGGCCACCCTCTCACTTTGTCCTCACATGATCTTTTCTCTGTGTACATGCGTGTCTTCATCTAATTTCCTCTTCTCATAAGTTTACCAGTCGCATTGCATTAGATCACTTCTTAAACACCTCATTTTATCTTAAAATACAGTTTCTAAATATAGTTACATTCTGAGATATGGAGGCTGGTTAGGAATTCAACATAAGAGTTTTGGGAGGGTACAATTTCTTTTAAAAGATTTGTTTCTTATTTCTTTTAAAGGCTTGAAAGGCAGAATTGGGGAAGAGAGAGAGTCAGTCTTCCATCCACTGGTTCATTCTCCAAATGGCTGTAATAGCTGGCCAGGCCAAAGCTTCTTCTGGGTCTCCCACGTGGGTACAGGGGCCTAAGCACTTGGGCCATCTTCTGCTGCTTTCCCAGGCACATTAGCAGGGATCTGGATCAGAAGTGGAGCAGCTGGGACAGGAACTGGGGCCGTGCTGGCATCACAGGCAGTAGCTTTACCCTCTATGCCACAGCACCAACCCCTAGGAGGATACAGTTTGACCCATAACAAGCAGTCAGTGGCTTTATCGAACATTTTTATTATTTAAAGTTTTTAAATTTACTTTTTTTCACTTTATTTGAAAGGCATAGAGGCAGAGAAAGAGACAAAGATCTTCCATCCTCTATGCCTTTCAAATAAAGTGAAAAAAAGTAAATTTAAAAACTTTAAATAATAAAAATGTTCGATAAAGCCACTGACTGCTTGTTATGGGTCAAACTGTATCCTCCTAGGGGTTGGTGCTGTGGCATAGAGGGTAAAGCTACTTCCATCTGCTGATTTATTCCCCAAATACCTGCAGAAACTGCTGCTGGGCCAGGCTGAAGCCAGGAGCCCAGAACTCAATGTGGGTCTCCCACATGGGCGACAGGGACACAAGTACTTGAGTCATCACTTGCTGCCTCTCATGGTGTGTATTAACAGGAAGCTGGAATCAGAACCCAGGTTCTCTGATACAGAAGCAAGTGTCCCACATGGTATCTTAACCACTGTGCCAAATGCCTGCCCTTATTGAGCACTTTTAGATATTAAAACTATTTTGGTATTTAAAAGTCAATTTAACCATGTAGCTAAATCATTGCCTGCAGACTTGGGAGTGGGAGGGAGGAAGTCCTTGTGACTGCTTCTGAGGGTCTATGAAGTCTAAAGTATTTTTGTAACTCTAAGATGTTATTTACCTTTGTCAATCTCATTTTCTTTTAAGCATGGGGTTTTCCCAGAGGCACATCATTGCTCTGATGGCTGATAATGCATTCTTGTGTATAGTATTTTTTCTGTTTCAATATCTAATATGATATTTAACATTGATAGATACAACCCATATGAACAAAACTTTTGGGTGTCCTAAATAATTATTATGAGTGTCAAGGGATCCTGAAACAAAATATTGCTCTTAGAGGAAATGCAGTCTGACAAGTTAAGCTTCCCTAAATGTTAGACAATCAGAACTTTGGTGAACCAGGGCAGGTCATCAACTTCCATCACTAAGGTTGTCTTACTTATGGTTCTTTGTACACAGAGAACACCTCTGGATAGTTCTAATTGCTAGGCTGATATTCAGGAAAAGAGGTAAGATTTAGGCCATTTGAGTCCTTGAAATAGTGGAGGTTTTACTAATTGCCTTAAATTAGACTAAAAATGGGTGGTTTATAAATGCATAAGAGATTTTTAAAAGCTTGTGGAGGCCGGTGCTGTGGCTCACTAGACTAATCCTCCGCTTTGCGGCGCCGGCACACCGGGTTCTAGTCCCGGTCAGGGCGCCAGATTCTGTCCCGGTCGCCCCTCTTCCAGGCCAGCTCTCTGCTGTGGCCAGGGAGTGCAGTGGAGGACGGCCCAAGTGCTTGGGCCCTGCACCCCATGGGAGACCAGGATAAGTACCTGGCTCCTGCCATCGGATCAGCGTGGTGCGCCTGCTGCAGTGCACCAGCCGCGGCGGCCATTGGAGGGTGAACCAACAGCAAAGGAAGACCTTTCTCTCTGACTCTCTCTCTCACTGTCCACTCTGCCTGTCAAAAAAAAAAATGCTTGTGGAGAATAGAATTAAAAGATAAGTTTGTTTTGGTGCAAAGAATGGAAATCCAGGCATAGTTTTTTCATAACCTATATTTGTCACATACTTTTTGCACACTCTTGTATTTCCTAAGGCTCTTGCTACTTTGGACTAGATTGCTGCATTCTGTATTTGATACTTTCTGCTATAATGTGACACAGAAGATAAGAATTTATGCCTAGGGTGAGAGAGAGATTAATTTTTTATTATTTTGGTTTATCTTGTAGGAGTTGTTAAAGTGTGTTATTACTTTGTTCTCTGTCAGCTTTTGAGGACTCGTTGGCTAAATACTCAAGCGGAAGACCCTGAGTTGGTGATTTTGCTGGGATGTAGTGCCTTGTCTAACTTCTGTGGTCAGATTGTCAGCTACCCCCTCTTCCTAGTGAGAACTAACATGCAGGTTCAAGGTGAGTTTTTGTGAGAAGGATGACAGTGTAAAAAACCCTACATGGCCTAGGGATTTTGTTTCCATTTTCTGCTCTGAAGACAGTCTTAGAATCCTTCTCGTTTTCATCACTCAGTGCTAGCTCTCTTAAGAACACAAAATTAGGAAATTCTTCTCATATGAGTGATAATGGTGCTATTTATTTCAAATTGAGTTTCAAAAATCAAATTTGAATTTTATAACAACATAAAGATGCAATACAATGCTTTCAGTGTTTATGTGTGGCTACACTGGAGAAGTCCTATCCTTTTTTAAAGTTTTTCATTTTATTTGAAAGAAACGCGTGCACACACGCGCAAGAGAGAGAGAGAGAGGGCGAGAGGAAGGGCAAGGGAGGAGAAGAGAGATCTATCTACTGGTTCACTGTCCAAATGACTGCAAGAACTGGGGCTGGGTCAAGTGGAAGCCAGCAGCCTGGAACTCCATCCTGGTCTCACTCAGGGGTGACAGGGGCCCAAGCACCTGGGGCATCCTCTGCTGCCCTTTTAGGCACGATAACAGGGAGCCGGATTGGAAGCAGAGTTAGCAGGACTCGTACTAGCACTCTGATACAGGATGCTGTTGTTGCAAGCGGCAGCTTAATCCACTGCACCATAATACCAACCACATACAGTTTATTCTTAACCCAGAGTTCATAAGATTGTGATTATAAGGGAGTCAAAATTTCAATATCCTCAAAATGACTTTAAAACTTTTTTACAACATGAGATGCAGTGAGTCTATTTTGCTTAGAAAGAATTCAATTAAATATTTGCTGATAATTAGCAAAAAATGTTATTGAAGTCCAAAAAAGTATATTCTGTCTTTCACTTCAGTTGGCGGGGGGCATTGTGGCACTTTGGGTCAAGCTACAGCTTGGGATGCCTGCATCCCATATTGGAGTGCCTAGTTCTAGTCTCAGCTACTCCATGCTTCTGATCCAGCTTCCTGCCAATGTGCTTGGGAGGTAGCAGGTGACGGCCCAAATACATGGGTCCCTGCTATCTACATGGGAGATCTGAATGAAGTTCCTGCTTCTTGGCTTCATTCATTCATTTGAAGAGTGAAGATCTCTCTCTGTCTCTCCTCTTTTTCTGTCATTATGCCTTTCAAGCAAAGAAATCTTTTAAAATTTATAAAAATTTATGGCCTTTGATTGCAGGAATTTTTACAAATGTATACACCTATGTAACTAACTACCACAGTACATTTCCATCATTCCAGAATGATCCCAGGCAATGAACGTGCTCGACCCAATGTAATTATTATTCTTTTATCACCATCAATAAGCAAGTTTACCTGTTCTTGTAAGCTATGTAGATTCTTGAAAAACCATGTGTGTTTTTGCGTGTAGTCTTTGCCATATAGTAGTCTCTTATATGGGTACCTCACTTTAATTATCCAATGTACTGTTGATGGATATCTGGTTTGTTTCTAGTTTGGGGCTATTATGAATAAAACTGCTATGAACATTCATGTACTTGTCTTTTGGAAAACAGAAGCATCATATATCTCAGGTATATATACCAGGAGAAGAATTGTTGAATCATATAGTCAACATATATTAAGATTTAGTAGATATTGCCAAATTCGTTTTCCCAAGTGCTAATACTGATTTACACTGTAACTGCAATGTGTAAGAGTTCCAGCTGCTCTACATCTTTGCCAGCCTTCTTACTGTATATCTTTTAATTTAGGCTTTCTCATGATTGTATAATAACATCTCTTCATGGCTTTAATATACATTTTTTGCTGAATAATTTTGTTGAACACTTCTTTATGTGCTTTTTAAGATTTGGATGTCCTTTCCTGTAAAGGGCCTGACCAGATGTTTTGCTCATTAAAAAAAATTAGACTGTTTATCTTTTTTTTCTTTCTGATTTGTAAGCATTCTTTTTTTTTTTTTTTACCTAGAAACCTTTATTTTAAGGTATACAAACTTCATACATTTCATATGTATAAATTTAGGAATATAGTGATTCATCCCACCTTTTTCTCACTCCTGCCTGCAATCCTACCCCTCTTCCTCCTCCCTTTCCTATTCCCATTCTTATTTTTTATGAGGATCCATTTTCAATTATTTTTCCCATATAGTTATGAATTGATCCAACATGATTCTCTTACCATTGACTTTTTTGGTAAATCAGATTATTTCACGTATGTTGACCTGTTTCTGACTTCTCTACTGTGTTCTTTAACTATTTGTTGATCCTCTCAGCAGTCAATTGTCTTAAGTACTATAGTTTTTTATAAGACATCTTTATATCAGGTATTATAAGGCCTCCAATGTTCTAAAGGATTATTTTTACAATTCTTATTTCCTTGACTTTATGCAAATTTAAAAAAGGATTTATTTACTTATTTGAAAGAGAGAACCATCTGCTGGTTCACTCCCCAAATTGCCGCAATAGCCGGGGCTGGCTCAGCCCAAGGCCAGGCTCAGCCCAAAGCCAGAAGCTTGGAATTCCATCTTGGTCTCCCATGTGGGTGGTAGGAGCCCAAGTCTTGGACCATCTTCTGCTGCCTTCCCAGTGCATTAACAGTTGGTTGGATTGGAAGTAGAGCAGCCAGGACTGGCCAGCACTCATGTGGGATGCCAGATTAATCTGCTGTGCCACAATGCTGGCCCTTATGTAAATTTTTTTGCCTGTGCAGGTTTTAAGATCATCTTGTCAATGCACACAAAAAATATTCTTTTGAGGTTTTGAAATTGTTTTGAATCTATAGATAAAATTGGGAATAATTTATATCCTAAAAAATCTATGAATATGATATATCGTACCATTTTCTTACATCTTATTTAATGTCTTCTAATAATGGTTTATAGTTTTCAGTGTAGAGATGGAATAATTTTTTGTTAGGTGTTTTTTATTGGTGATTAATTTTTTTGTTGTTATAATAAATGGATTTACCCAAAATTCATTTTCTAGGTGCTTTCCCCCCCAGCTTTTAGAGATGTATTTGAGTCTAGAACACTGATCTTCACACTTTGCTAAAAGTGTATGTTAATTATAATAGTTTATCTGCCTTTTGTAATTTTTACATACACAATCTTACCTTCTGTGAAGAATGACAGTTTGCTTTCTTCCATTCCAGGCTTTAAGCTTCCTGCTTCTTTTTCTCACCTCATGGCACTGGCTAGGACCTCCAGTGCAATGTTGTGATGATAATGGGCAGAGGGATATATTAATCTCCTTCATATTCACAGGAAAATTGTTTAATAATTCACCATGGAGTAGGATGTTTGCAGTGGACTTCTTTTTTAAAGATTTATTTTATTATTTATTTGAAAGTCAGAGTTACACAGAGAGAAGAGAGGCAGAGAGAGAGAGAGAGAGAGAGAGAGAAAGAGAGAGAGAGTTCACTCTCCAAATGGTCTCTTCCAGGTCTCCCACACGGGTGCAGGGGCCCAAGCACTTGGGCCATCTTCCACTGCTTTCCCAGGCCACAGCAGAGACCTGGATGGGAAGAGGAGCAGCCAGGACTAGAACTGGTGCCCATATGGGATGCTGGCGCTTCAGGCCAGGGCGTTAACCTGCTGTGCCACAGCGCCGGCCCCTGCAGTGGGCTTTTGGAATATACACCTCATCAAGTAAAGATGGCCTCTTGTAGTCCTAGTCCATGGGAACAATCATGATTACATATTGAATTTTATCAAATACTTTCCCTATATCTATTATAATAATACTGTAATTTTCTCTGTGACTGTATTGATTTGTAAGTGTTAAAACTACCTTTTAATTCTGGAAAAAAATTCCATTTAGTCATGTTTCATTACAATTTTATATATTGTTGGACTTGACAGATAATATTTTGTTAGGAATTTTGCATTTATAATCATGAGAAATTTGGATTGTAGTTTTCTTTTCTTATAGTGATGTCAGTTTTTTGGTATTAAGGTTATATCAATTCCATAAAATGAGTTAGGAAACATTCCCACTTTTTCTACTCATTGGAAGAATTTGTGTACAATTGGTATTTTTTTCTTAAATATTGGGAAGAATTCACCAGTAAAACTATTTGCGCTTGGATGTTTTTGATGAAAGGCTTTAAATTAAAGATTTGAATTTGTAAAAGCAGAACAGACTTCAAGTCTTTTAAGACTGTGTAGGCTTTCTACTTTTTTTTTTTTTTTTTTTTTTTTACAGACAGAGTGGACAGTGAGAGAGAGAGACAGAGAGAAAGGTCTTCCTTTGCCGTTGGTTCACCCTCCAATGGCCGCCGCGGCCGGCGCACCGCGCTGATCCGATGGCAGGAGCCAGGAGCCAGGTGCTTTTCCTGGTCTCCCATGGGGTGCAGGGCCCAAGCACCTGGGCCATCCTCCACTGCACTCCCGGGCCACAGCAGAGGGCTGGCCTGGAAGAGGGGCAACCGGGACAGAATCCGGCGCCCCAACCGGGACTAGAACCAGGTATGCCGGCGCCGCTAGGCGGAGGATTAGCCTAGTGAGCCGCGGCGCCGGCCCAGGCTTTCTACTTCTTTTGGAAATTCTGAGATAGTGTGTTTTTCAAAGAATTTGCTCATTTCAACTAAAACGTGTAAGTTTATCAGAATACAGTCATTCATAATTTTCTTTTGTTGTACATTTAATGATTGTAGATTTTATAATGATGTTTCCTTTTTCATTTCTGATATTAATGATTTGTCCCTCTTAGTTTGGTTAGTTTATTTGTTGTTTGTTGATTTTTTCTCTATTGCAATTGTATATTTGTTTTCTACTTCATTGATTTATGTTCTTTATTTTTTTTTTTTTTTCTATCTGATTTTCTGAGTTGGAAGCTGAGATCAAGGGTTGCAAACTTATGGCATGTGGGTCAAATCTAACCTGTCACCTGTTTGTGGAAATAAATTTTAAATGGAATACAGGCACTCTCATTTATTGGCAACTTTCACACTACAGCTGCATAGTTGAACAGCTGCAAGAAACCATGCAGCCTGTAAAGCCTAAAATATCTGTCTGGTCCTTTACAGAGAACGTTTGCTGATCCTAGGCTAAGATAATTGATTACCAAGGCCCACATCCTTCTTGGGTGTGAACTACAACCTTTTTCTAGTGATAACCAGGCTGCTGCTAAAATCTTCCCCTAGATCCTCCTTCTGACTGCTTTTTTTTTTTTTTTTTTTACCTGCTGGGTTTCTTGGAGTCTCATCTTACGAGCTTTGGAGTTGGCAGTACCTCAGCACAGATATTTTTGGGCTCACTTCAGTAATATTAATTGAATTTCAGAATTTTGCTCCTTAGATATCAGGTACTTTGGCATCTTTGAATTTGGATTTCTGTCTCCTCAGCTCAGGCACACTTCCTCTTCTGCTTTGACCCTGTTCTCCTATGCTGAAAATAGTCAAGTGGCCTAAAGGAAAAAAAAAAAACATAGTTAATGCAGTGCTTCCTTCAGTGGATTTTCTTCTCACAGGGATCCTGCCTTTGTTTGTACTGATTGCTCTCTCATTATTTAGAAGAGTGGCTTTGTGTTTTTTTTTTTTTTTCAACTTTCAATTGTTATTTTAGTTTAAGTATGACTCGACCTACTCTGGCATCACCAAAGCTAAATTTTCCTTTGCTCTTTTCATATATTCACATTAATTTCTGAAATCTTTTGTGTATTTTGGAAAAAGATATCTTGTAGTCACATGTATTTTCCCTGCCCTAAAATCTATAGTTGACTGTTTATTCCTTTTAGTGAGTAGTGACATTTCAAAATGAAGATCTGAGTGCTAGGACAATCAGTGGGTGTTAAAACCATTTAGTGGGGACGGCACTGTGGCGTAGTGGGTAAAGCCGCTGTTAGCAGTGCCAGCATCCCATATGGGTGCTGGTTTGAAACCTGATTGCTTCACTTCCGATCCAGCTCCTGGCTAATGCACCTGGGAAAGCAGTGGAAAATGGTCCAAGTCCTTGAGCCCCTGCACTTGGGTGGGAGACCTGGAGGAAGCTCCTGGCTCCTGGCTTCAGATTGGCCCAGCTCTGGCTGTTGCGGTTATTTGGGGAGTGAACCAACCAGCGAATGGAAGACTTCTGTTTCTCTCTGCCTCTGCCTCTCTGTAACTCTGCCATTCAAACAAATACATAAAATCTTAAAAAAAAGACATTTAGTTAAGCAGAGTTGAGGAATAGTATGTTCCCATAGTGCCAAAGTGTCATCCATAAGATTTCCTGCTAATTGCAAAGAGGAAAACATATTTTTACAGTAGAAACAATGGGTGATTATCACGCTAAGTGATTAAACTTAACATTGATAGCAGAAAAAGAACCCTAACATCATGTGCCTCCTGATGTAGTATAATATGAAGTACACAGCATCTCCTATGGAAGTATTGCCAAGAATATTTTACTGGCATCATACCTTTATACCTATAGGAAAAAAGAATGTAGGAACAAGTTAAATGATACCATTAAGAAACAATCGGACAAATCCAGAATGTGAAATATAGTATAAGAAAGTTGGCCCAGACTCTTAAAAAATCATTTTCATGGGAAAAAAAAATGTTGGTAGTAAGGGACTGGTACTAGTCTTTTTTTCCCCCCGTTTTAAGATTTACTTGAAAGGCAGAGTTACAGAGTGAGAGGGAGAGATCCACAGAGAGAAATCTTTTATCTGCTGGTTCACTCCCCAAATGACCACAACAGCCAGGGCTGGGCTGAGCCAAAGCCAGGGCCCTGGAACCTCACCCAGGTCTCCAGCATGGGTGGCAGGGAGTCCAAGTATTTGGACCATAATCTTCTACCTTCTCAGGTACATTAGCAAGGAGCTGCTCTGAGGTGGAGAAGGCAGGACTTAAACTGGCACTCAGATAGGAGATGCTGGTGTTCAGGCAGAGGCTTAACCTGTTGTACCACAGCACCATCCCCGTGGTACTAGTCTTAATTAAAAGAACAGAGAAAAATAACAACCAAATGCAATGATGAATTTTGTTTGGATCTTAATTTGAAAACAAATCTGTTAATAGTGGTGTTTGTTTTATTTGGAACATCTGGGAAAATTTGAATAACAACTTGGTACTTGATGGTATAAAGAATTGTTTAATTTTCTAAGGTGTAGTTATGTTGTGATTATGTAGGCTAATGTCCTTCTTTTGGTGTATTTAAGGTTAAGTGTCATGATGTATGTAGCTTGTTGTCAAATTGCTCATACATATGTGAAACAGATCTTATACACACACACGTACACACACACATTAGGAGAGAAAGACAATAAGTATGGAAAATACCAAATGTGAAATGGTAAGTATACAAATAACCGATGAGCTATTCTTTCTGGAGTTTACAATTTTCATAATAAATTGGTGAAAAATCAGTGGGAAAAATAGATTCAACATCAGAAAAAAGTAAGCTTGCTTCATATTGCTTTACAAAGTCATACAGACTGGAGGGAGGGAATGTTCACATCTGATTAAAAAAATTACATGAAGTAATAAAACATTCTTCAAGGAATTCCATGGCAAGTACATATTTTTTAAATTTTCAAGTTACTTTCTTTAGACTTTAGAAGAATTTGTAAGGGGGTGGGAGGAGACAGGAAATGTTTAGACTAAAACAAATAGTAAAAGGTATACTTTTCAATTCTCTACTTGTTTTTACTCAATTTAGCTACATCAGTTTTGGGAATGTAATAACAAGGATTAGATAGAATGTTGTCAGGTACTGTGCCATTGGTGATACAAAGCTTTTGAGTGAGCAAAAATAAGACATTGGTCTCTGCTCTTATGGGATTGATAGTCTAATAGGAAAGATAGATATTAATTAAATGTTTACAGAAATACAGAGTTGCAAAATGTGGTAAGAGCCACAAAGAAATAGGGTTCTCAGAGTGCCAAGAGAGGTATCTGAGGCAATGTGGAAAGACTCTTGGGGAAGTACTGTTTGAAGTGAGAACTGAAGGCTGATGTAGAATTAAATATTTAAAGAGGCAGGATTGGACTCCTGGCTGTGACTATTGACTCCAGTTTCCTCCTAATTTGGACTCCAGAAGATAGCAGTGATGACCCAAGAGGTTGGGTTCCTGGCCAAATGTGGAGACCTGGATTGAGTTCCTGGCTTCAGCCTGGCCCAGCCCCAGACATTGCAGGCATTTGGGAAGTGAACCAGTGGATGGGAGCTTTTTCTTCCCAACTCTGTCTCTATCTCTCTGCCTCTCAAATAAAAACAAAAATAAATTTGTAAGTGTAGGTGAAAAGCTGTTACAATAGTCCAGGCAAGATATGGTGGTAGTTTGGAGATTGGAGGGTTGGGTGGATGTGGAGACAAGTGGATTTGAGAGATATTTATGTATGCATTTTCATTTATTTGAAAGGTAGAGAGAGGGAGAGAGAGAGGGGGAGGGGGAGAGGGAGAGGGAGAGGGAGAGGGAGAGGGAAAATGAATGAAGAGAGTTGGATCTTCCATCCATGGTTCACTTCCCGAATGCCCTCAACAGTCAGGACTATGACAGACCAAAGACAGGAGCCAAGAACTCAACTCAGGTCACTCAAATGGGTGGCAGGGACCAAAGTACTTGAGCTATCACATCATGCCTTCCATGGTATGTGTTAGCAGGAAGTTGGAATCAGACAGCGCTAGGAGTTGAATCCAGGCACTCCACTGTGGGATGCAAGTGGTATCTTAACCACTGCACCAAACACCTACCCCTGAGGGATATGTAGAGGGTAAAACTGCATGATGAGAGAAAGGGGAATGTCATGAATGCATTCTAGGTTTTCAGCTTCAAAAGTTAGATAAATCATGGAGCCATTTCCTGAGAAAAGAAATATTAAATGAGAAACATATTTGATTTGTTTTTGAGATGGAATATTCCTAAGACATGAGATGTTGAATAAAGGTACCTCCATGTGTCTAGGGAATTTTTTTTATTGTTAAGGTCTACAATATTTATAAGTAAATCTTACAACTAGTGGGCAGATTTTGTTCCTAAAAGGAAAAACAATGAAATAGTAGTGTTATTTCTATCACAATCACTAATTATATGCTATGTTGGACCAGATAAATTCTGTTGGGGCTGCTTCTAAGAGAATTTAATTAATAATATTTTATTATCTATTATAGCATGTTAGTCAGTGCTTGAAAGAAAGCTAAAATATCATATTTACCTGGAACATTATGTTGTATATATATGTGTAGCAACATTACATGGTACCACATACATATAATTCTAATGTGTCATTTAAAAAATCAAATACATTTTAAAGAAATGAAAAAGAAAGCCAAAATGTAAATTAATTGTTTATTTCCTTTCCTTTCATTCTCTACCTGTACTAGGAGTCCCCAAGCTAAATATGATCAGCTGCTTTTCTGAAATTTATAAAAGGAGTGGAGTGACAGGATTTTTCAGAGGCATGACTCCAAATTTCTTAAAATTGCTTCCCTCAGTATGTATAAACTGTGTGGTTTATGAGTCAATAAAACCATTCCTTGGAATATTTTAGAAATGAAATCTTAAATTGTTATCTTTCTATTTGCTTATAATCATAAATTAATCTTTTTCCTTAAATTCCAAGAGTATTTATGAAAAGATGTTATATCCATTTTATAAAAAGATAAACAAGTTAGACTTAAATATTGAATTTTAATTTTATGTAAGCAACAATTATAGATTATGTATGCATCAAAATCGTAAATATTTATAATATCTATTCAAGTTTCTTTAAATTTTAATTAGCACAGAACTATGTATTTAAGTTTCTATTACTGAATATAATCTAATTATATGACCTAATATAATTTTATGATACGCAGTTGAACGATTTTGAAACTTTTCAGAACTTTCTATTTTAAGATTTTATTTACTTATTTGACAGGTAGAGTTACAGACAGTGAGAGGGAGAGGCAGAGAGAAAGGTCTTCCTTCCGTTGGTTCACTCCCCAGATGTCCACAACAGCCCGAGCTGCGCTGATTATGAGCCAGGAGCTTCCTCCCGGTCTCCCATGCGGTGAAGGGGCCCATTCACTTGGGCCATCTTCCACTGCTATCCCAGGCCATAGTAGAGAGCTGGATCGGAAGAGGGGCAGCCGCGACTGGAACTGGCACCCACATGGGATGCCAGCACTGCAGGCGGAGGATTAACCTACTACGCCACAGCGCCAGCCCCAGAACTTTCTATTTTAAAAAGCTACCATTTCAAAGCTTTAAGTGCATATTTTAAATCTATTTGAAAGCATTACAAGAAAATCAACACATTTAAAATTATAATTAATAGCAAAACATTGGAGTTTGAGCCTCTTTTTTTCCTTTGTCTAAGTTAAACAAAATATGGAAGCTCCTAAACAGAATTTCATGGCGTCAGAACACTTCGGTCTCCTATGAATGTTGTGAATGGAGTAATAGTGATCTAGTGCTCCTTTACCTAGAATGCTTATTTGTAGATATGGACTTGCTCATGTTATTCTCCTTTTGAATATTAAAAACTTTACAAGAAAGCCACCAATGTGAATGATACGTTTTAGAAAAATTTAAGAACTCTTGTACTTTAAATCTGTGTGTGTTTTTTTAAGGCAGGAAAACTATTTAACTAGTTCCTCATATTTATTCAGTACTTTATTGTGCTTTTAAGTTGTTAGGTTTTAATAAAGAAACACTGATTTGAACTAGCTTTTGTAATCCTAAGCTTATATGAAGGATGAATAGTAAAGTATTTTTGCCACTTATTTTTTCTTCATTTTAAGAATAAAATATATGAGTAGCAAATATGGCATAGGTTGGAAATATTGTGATGTGTTTTCCACATTCTTGGGTTTTGGGAAGTGTTCTGACTTCAAAATTTTTTGACTGGGGCTGGCGCTGTGGCACAGAAGATTAAGCCTTCACCTATAGTGTCAGCATCCTACATGGGTGCCCATTCAAATCCCAGTTGCTCCACTTCTGATCCACATCCCTGCTAATGTGCCAAGGAAAGCAATAGAAGATGGTCCAAGTGTTTGGACCCTTGCACCCATGTGGGAGACTCAGATGAAACTCCTGGCTCCTGTCTTCGGCCTGGCCCAGCCCTGTCCATTGTGGCCATTTGGGGAGTGAACCAGCAGATGCAGATCTCCCTTTCTCTGTCTTGCTCTTTCTATCTGCATCTGGCTCTCCTTCTCTGTAACTCTTTCAATTAAATAATAAAATCTTTAAAAATTTTTTGATTATAATAATTGTATGTTTTGGGGGTTACAGTGCAATATTTGAACATATATACATAAAATAAACCAATCAAAACAGGCAGCTAGAGTTTCCATTTTCTTTTCTTTTGAGGGGGGAGCTCTGGCAATATATTTTCTATTTTTTTGCCCCAGAAACCTTTTATTTAAGGAATATAAACTTCATGCATTTCATAAATACAACTTTAGGAACATAGTGATTCTTCCCACTGTACCCCCCACTTCCTCTTCTGTTTCCTATTGCCATTTTTATTTTTTACTAAGATCTATTTTTTTTTTTTTTTTTTTTGACAGGCAGAGTGGACAGTGAGAGAGAGAGACAGAGAGAAAGGTCTTCCTTTGCCGTTGGTTCACCCTCCAATGGCCGCCGCGGTCGGCGCGCTGCGGCCGGCGCACCGCGCTGATCCGATGGCAGGAGCCAGGAGCCAGGTGCTTTTCCTGGTCTCCCATGGGGTGCAGGGCCCAAGCACCTGGGCCATCCTCCACTGCACTCCCTGGCCACAGCAGAGGGCTGGCCTGGAAGAGGGGCAACCGGGACAGAATCCGGTGCCCCGACCGGGACTAGAACCCGGTGTGCCGGCGCCGCTAGGCGGAGGATTAGCCTAGTGAGCCGCGGCGCCGGCCCTAAGATCTATTTTCAATTAATTTTATATACATACAATTAACTCTACATACAATTAACTCTTTGCTAAGTAAAGAGTAACAAATAGTATGAAAAAAGAATGTTGCTCAACAGTCTGGACAAGGGCTATTGGAAGTCATTGATTCTCAAAGATTCAATTTCATTTCTTCCTTTTTTAAAAAGATTTATTTATTTATTTGAAAGTCAGAATTACAGAGAGAGAGAGAGAGGGAGAGAGAGAGAGGGAGGTCGGTTGGTCTTCCGTCCACTGGTTCACTCCTCAATTGGCCGCAATGGCTGGAGCTGTGCCAATCCGAAGCGAGGAGCCAGGAGCTTCTTCCAGGTCTCCTACGCAGGTGTAGGGGCCCAAGGACTTGGGCCATCTTCTACTGATTTCCCAGGCCATAGCAGAGAGCTGTATGGGAAGTGGAGCAGCCAGGACTTGAACCGGCACCCAAATGGGATGCTGGCACTGTAGGCGGTGGCTTTAACCGCTACTCCACAATGCTGGCCCCAATTTCATTTCTATAGATTACCTTTTAGGTGCTCTATTAGTTATCGCAGATCAGGGAGGATATATAATATTTGTCCTTTTGGGACTTGTGGGCAGCCACAGGTAGTCTCTCCCTTTGTTTACACTTAAACATATGAATGGAGACTTCCGGCACAATTAGGCTAGGGAGATTCCGGGAAGAGGCAGGAAGAACCTAAACCTCTCACAAGAGATAATATAGATAATCAGTCACACATGAAACCTGCATTTATCACCTAAGTGTTTTATTGTAACCTTAAAAGCCTTTTTGATATGTAAATCTTTTGTGCTCCTTCTTGTAAACAACTGGTCATGTTTAAATACTACTGGATTTGTTCAATAAACAAGCCTTGATCAGGACTTGTCTTGGCTCCATTCTTTGCGTCCTTGTCCCCGAATTCCCACTCTCTGTTTCAGGAAAACCCAGTTCGTTGTGCCGCAGGCCGGCACAGGGACTGGCTTATTTCACTAAGTATAATGTTTTCCAGTTGCATTCCTTTTGCAAATGACAGAATTTCATTTTTTTTTACCACTGTGTAGTATTCCATGGTGTACATATCCCATAATTTCTTTATCCAGTATTCAGGTTATGGACATTTGGGTTGATTCCATATTTTAGCTATTGTGAATTGAGCTGCAATAAACATGGGGGTAGAGGTAACTCTTTCATATACTGATTTCATTTCCCTTGGGTAAATTCCCAGGAGTGGGATGGCTGAGTCATATGGTAGTTCTATATTCAGATTTCTGAGGTATCTCCATATTGTCTTCCATAGTGGCTTTATTTCACCTTTATTTATAAATAAGAGCTTTGCAGGGTACAGTTTTCTGGGTTGACATTTTTTTTTTCTCTTAAGACTGGGAATATATCTTTCCATTTTCTTCTAGCTGGTAGTTTTCTGATGAGAAGTCTGCTGTGAGTCTAATTGGAGATCCTCTGAAAGTAATCTGGTGTTTCTCTCATACACATTTTAGAATCTTTTCTTTATGTTTTGCTGTGGACGGTTTGATTACAATGTGTGTGGTGCAGATCTTTTCTGCTCATGTCTATTAATAATTCTATGTGCTTCCTGTACTTAGATGTCCCATTCTTTTTCCAAATATAGTGATGTTTTCATAATTATTTCACTAAAAAGGCCTTATTTTTTCCCATTTTATTTATTTATTTAACTTTTATTTAGTAAATATAAATTTCCAAAGTACAGTTTATGGATTACAATGGCTTCCCCCCACCCATAACTTCCCTTCCAGTCCCACCCCTCCCATCTCCTGCTCCCTCTCCCATTCCATTCACATCAAGATTCATTTTCAATTATCTTTATATACAGAAGATTGATTTAGTATATATTAAGTAAAGATTTCATCAGTTTGCACCCACACAGAACATAAAGTGTAAAATACTGTTTCAGTACTAGTTATAGCATTGATTCACATTGAACAACACATTAAGGACAGAGATCCCACATGAGGAGTAAGTACACAGTGACTCCTGCTGTTGACTTAACAATTTGACACTCTTGCTTATGGCCTCAGTAATCTCCCTAGGCTCTAGTCATGAGTTGCCAAGGCTATGGAAGCCTTTTGAGTTCACCAACTTCAATCTTATTCAGACAAGTTCATAGTCAAAGTGGAAGTTCTCTCCTCCCTTCAGAGAAAAGGTACCTCTAAAAAGGTGTTATAATCCATTCTCTCTTTCCACGCCTTCAGGAACTCCTAAGACCCTCTTTGTTGGGGTCATTTGATAGTATCCCATAAATTTCTAACACTGTTTTTTAGTTTTCTAATTTCTTTCTTTCTTTTTTTTTTTTTTTTTTTTTTTTGGTCTGACTATAAAATTTTCCAGAGATTTCATGTATTCTTTCTTCTGCCTCACGGAGTCTGTTGTTCAGGCTTACCACTGCATTTTTTATTTGATCTACTGAATTCTTCATTTCTAATATTTCATTTTGATTTATCTCTCTCTTTTTTTTAAATTTATTTGACAGGTAGAATTACAGACAGAGAGAGAGACAGAGAGTAAGGTCCTCCTCTGCCAGTTCACCCCCCAAATGGCCATAATGGACATCATTATGCACCAATCCGAAGCCAGGAATCAGGTGCCTCCTCCTGGTCTCCTATGTGGGTGCAGGGGCCCATACACCTGGGCCATCCTTCACTGCTTTCCCAGGCCACATCAGAGAGCTGGATGGGAAGAGGAGCAGCCAAGACTAGAACCGGTGCCCATATGGGATGCTGGCACTGCAGGCAGAGGATTAACCTAGTACACCATGGCGCCTGCCCCTTGGTTTCTCTTTAAAATCTCAATTTCATGGGAAAAATTTTCATTCATGTGATGTATGGATTTCTTTAATTCATGGAGTTGCTTCTGGTTACTTATAAGTAATCCCATGATCAATTTTTTGAATTCCATTTCTGGCATTTCTTCAACCATTTCATCGTCACTTTCTAGTATTGAATTGTTTTTGTGTTCCTTTGGGGGCATCATGTTATTTTTGTAACTCTTGTTTCTTGAATTTCTGCATTTATTTTTAGGCATTTGTGGAGTTCTTTTTTTTCCCCTGTGATGGTTCTTATTTTTTGAACATACCTCTGTGGCTTAGTGGTATCTCCTTTTTTAGTGAATATACAGAGCCATGTGCTGGGTGTAGCCTGGTAGCTCTGTTCAGATCTCCTGGGTGAGGGGAGTGTCCAAGGTGACACACAAGCTGGGTGTAGTAAATCTTTTTTTTCTTTTAACCAGAGTGGAGGGTTTGATCAGCTCTATTGGTGAAGTGACATGCTCACCTCCTCTCTTCCAAGGAGACCAATGCCCGGGTGCTTGCTCCACTGTGTGCACTATTCATCTGCACTGCCACAAGACCCACACAAAGGATCTGTGCAGTCCTCAGTATGAGCATGGATCCCACAGCAATGACTCAGCAGGCATTCAGGGAGCCCTCAGCGTGTGGAGCTACCCACAGTGACTATTCACACCCTGCACCCTCCCACATGGTGACAGTGTTTTCACAGTTCCAGCACAAAAGGCTCCCACAGTCTCAAGCGCCCAGCCTCCTTTCAGTCTCCCAGCCAGATTCAGGTATCTCTTAGCTGGTTGCCGGGCACGCTTACTCAAGCTGATGCAGCTGTTACGTATGTCCAAAATGGCCCCTGCCCTCTTCTCAGCTTGTACCAGACGCCAGAGCTGGGTAGTTAGGGAGAGAGATACATGCCTCACCCCCCTTTTATTTTCCCCTCTAGTTCTGCAGGTACACTGTCTCCCACAGGGCTCCAAGCCAGACTCATGCCAGGTTTTTCCCGTAGCTTTGTTGCTAGTGGCTCAGACTGCTGCTGTCTGATACTACCTCACTCTTCAAAGCTGGTGCTGAGGCTCTTGGCTGCTGGAGTCCTGAGATGTGCGCATCCACACCTTCCATGTGGATCCACAGTGTCCCTCTAATCTGTGTGGAGTTTCCTCTGCAGTTTTCTCTCTAACTCTTCCCCAAGATTGCATTCTCTCTACTTTTTTTTTTTTTTAACTTTTCTCCTAGACTAGAGCAGTAAGCTTGCTCCCTATTCTGCCATCTTGGAATATACTGATTCTTTTTTATGATCTGTAAATCTTGGAATTAATTTCTCTTTGATATCATGCATATTTCCCAATTTCATTTACGTATATATCTGTATTCTCTTGTATCTCTTTGAGTATTCTTATAATTATTCTTTTAGATTCGTTATCAGTTTCCCTTTCTTTGGATTTTGATAACTAAATTTGATACCAAAGCATTATTATGTTCCTTTTGGGGGTACTATATTGCATTGCTTGTTCATAGTTAATGTGTCCACACATTGATATTTATGCATCTGATAGAAGTTGTCTATTGCTGTTAAAGGCAGACTGTCATGGTTTGAAGGCTTTTCTGTGAAGATGTGTCTTTGGATGTTTGGTAGGCTATGTCTGCTTTAGTTCCAGTTGGATAAAGTGTGATTTTCTTTTTTTTTTTTTAATTTTAAGATTTATTTATTTGAAAGGCAGAGGCAGAGAGAGAGAGAGAGAGAAAGAGAGAGATAGGTAGGTCTTCCATCTGCTGGTTCACTCTCCAAATGTCTGCAACAGCCAAGCGTTGGCCAGGCTGAAGCTAGGAGCCAGGAATTCACTCTGGGTCCCTTATGTGGGTGGCAGGGACCCAAGTACATGGGCTATCACCTGATGGCTCCCAGCATGCATTTTAGCTAAAAGCTGGAATCAGAAGTGGAGCTGGCACTTGAACTAGCTGGCACTAGGATGTGGGTTACAGGCATCCTGAACAGTGTCTTAACTAATGCACTGAATGCCTGTCCATGAACTTATCTTTTAGTTCCACTTTTGTATGAACTTTTTGAAATCACCTTGTTTACATATATATGTGCATACTAACATGTTAGATATATGTATGTGTATAAATTTACAGATATTATTCATATACAAAGAAATACACACACATATAAAATCACTATTTTTCCAAGCTTCAAAGTTAAAGGAAAGGGATGGCGAAAAATGTGAAATGTTGCTGACTATAGTTAAATATTTGAGTGCCACAATGAGATGTTATAAAATGCACATGCCACCCCCATTCAATATTTAGAAGACAAAGTCTTCTGTCTTGTTGCTGATGAGATAAATTAAAAACACTCCCAAATCTGACATTTAATTTAAGATTACCACAGCTACAGATTCCCTCATGTATCTGTCTTGATTTTTTCCTATGAGTTTCCTTAACTTTTGGGACTGGGTTTTTGTTAAATAAAATTTTGGCTTATGTTCTCTGACTTGGTTAAATAAATTCAAACATTCTAAGTTGTGGAGTATTTATGAAAATAACATCATCAAAACAGACATTTGAGATTGGAGGAATTTATTGTTGAATTGATCTCTCTCATTTATTGAATGAGTAAATGATCAGTTTTTGCTATTCTGACTAAAAATGTAAATTGGTTTTATCTTTATGCTTAAAAATTAACTATGTAGCATTTGATTAAGAAAATAATAAATCAGGCTCTCATGTACTCACTATACTACTTTTCTGTCATTCTGCTTCCTACCTCTTTTCTAAAGTAATCATCCTGAAGTTACTGTGTTTTGTTCCTATGCACATGTCAATTTTTCTACATATGAATGTATCCATAATTATAAATTATAATTATTATATATGTTTTATACAAATCGCTTTTTTCACTTAATATTGTTGATCTATGCTGATACATGTAATTTTATTTCATTTCTTCTTATTCCTATTTGGCATTCAATCATAAATGTGAGTATATTTATCCATCCTTCTACAAGATAGGCAGCTATGTGAATTCAAATGAGATAGAAAAATATTCTCAAATTATATTAATAGAATTCAACTGTGTTAGAGGTCACCTTACCTTTAGGAACAGGTGGTAGAGAAAAGTTCAAAGGTCCCTTCTGAATTATTAAATAAACAGAGTCTGAACAAGCAGTTTTACGTTTCAGAAAACATAGAAGTTAATTTGACTGTTATTATCAGTGATAAATTACTATTCAAGACTATCAGACTTGCAGAATTCCTGGGGCTAGAGCATAGCTACAATCTCTGGGACCCAGCTGTCTTATAAAACACATGTTAAATGGGTGTTAAGGAGTCATTGGAGAGGCTGGCATTGTGGTATAGCAGGTAAAACCACCACCTGTGACACTGGCACCCACAAGAGTATGGGTTTGTGTCCCAGCTGCTCCAGTTTCAATTCAGTTCCCTGCTAAAGGCCTAGGAAAAGCAGTGGAAGATGACCCAAATGTTTGGGCCCCTGCCACCCACAAGGGAGAACTGTGTGAAGCTCCTGGCTCCTGATTTCAGCCTGTCTCAGCACTGGCCACTGTGGCCATCTGGGGAGTGAACCAGCAGATGGAAGATCTTTCTCTCAGTCTCTCCTTCTCTCTGTGTAACTCTGACTTTCAAAATAAATAAATATTTTTTAAAAAATTAAAAACTAAAAGTTATTGGATATTATTTATAGTGAAGTACCTGTTCCAAGTTTTTTGATACCTTTTTAAAGTTACTTTTAAAAATTTGCTTTCATGTTATTTGAAAGGCAGAGAGACAGTGAGAGTTCTTTTGTTTGCTGGTTCACTCACTAAATGCAGGCAACAGCCAGGGCTAGGCCAGGCTGAGGCCAAGGGATCTTGGCTGGCTCTCCATCTGGGTCTACGATGTGGGTGGCAGGGGACCCAAATGCTTGAGCTGTCGTCAGCTGCTTCCAAGGTGCATTAGCAGGCAGCTGGATTGGAAGGGGAAGAGCCAGGACTTGAGCTAATCTGTTATGGAACATGGGTGTTCCAAGTGGCATCTTGGCTGCTGTGCCAAATGTCCACCCCTGGTCTTTTCTAACTTTTAAGGGGTCATTTGCTTTTTTCTTAGTGATTTTTTTTTAGAAACCTTTTTTTTAATCACTACAAATTTCATGGGTACAGCTTTAGGGATATAGTGGTTCTTCTCCCCATAGCCACCCTCCCACCCCTATTTCCTAGTGATTTATATGCATTCTTAAAATTTTTACACTGGGGTGTGGTGGACTACGCTGCCTATGGTGATGGTATCCCGTATGGGCACTGGTCTGTGTCCTGGCTGCTCCACTTTTGATCCAGCTCTGTTGTAATGCCCCTGGGAAAGCAGCAGAGGATGGACTAGATACTTGGGCCCCTTCCCTCCATGTGGGAGACCCGGGTGAAGCTCCTGGCTCCTGGCTTCAGCCTGGCCCAGCCCTGGCCATTGCAGCCATTTAGGGAGTATACTAGCTGATGGAAGATTCTCTCTCTCTTTCTCTCTTGTTTTCTGTAACTTTGCTTTTCAAATAAATACTTCTTAAAACATTATGCATTGTGGATTTTTCAGTCTATGTCTTGAAATTAACTTTCTTAATTGTGTCTTTTGAGGATTTGTTGTTTTAAATATTCCTTTTATGGTGATACAGTGAAGACAGAAAAACAAAGAGGGATAAACAGAGACTAGATGGGACCATCCAGGGCTAAAATATTTTCTGTCTGGCCCTTTTCAGAAAAACAAAATAGACTAGACTAATGAACTAGAACACTAGACTAATGAACATGGCTGCAATGAAAACTTCAGTGACTTTAGTTGCCACCACTATTGTCAAATCTGCTTTAAAATATCCATGATGTTGGTGAGTAAACATTGGAATATTGAGTCCAGGCACTAAAGCTGGTATAAACTCATCTGCATGACCTTGTATCCTGGCTGATACAGCCAGTGGAAGCTGTTACACTACTTTTCCCTCTCACCACATTTTATGTAATGTATCTAATTGGAGGAATCTAATTTTCACACAGAACCTTAGCTTCAAAGGAGTTTAGAAATGTACTTTTGAACATGATCTCCAAATAGAAGAGTGAGGATCAGAAGTGCCAATCTACTGTATCTGCCATTGCACCTGGAGTTATTTTTAAACAATTGATACTATTGTATCAAAATAGTCTACTAAGAAAATTTCCATATTGCCTACTCTAAGGATATGATTTCTAATAAAGGAAATAGCAATAATAGCAAACTTTTTACCATTGGCCAGTTATAAGCTCTTTACATCGTGTATTTTATGCACTTTACATCCTTATTTTACTTACTTTTATAATGATCCTATAAAGTAGGTAATATTATTACCCCTATGTTCAAGTGTGAAAACGAAATCTTAGAAAAATTAAGCACAATAATCCCTTAGTATCCATAGGGATTGGTTTCAGAAGATTTTGCAGGTACCAAAATTCATGGAGATTCAAATCCCTTCTATAAAATGGCATAGTATTTGCATATAATGTGTGCACATCCTCTCATATCCTTTAATTCATCTCTAGATTGTTTACAATGACTAATATGCAAATAGCAGTTACACTGTATAGGGAATAACAAGAAAATACATACATATGTAATACAGATGGAAATATTTTTCTGACTATTTTTGATGTGCAGTTAATTGAATCTGAATGCAGAGGGCCAACTGTAGTTTGCTCAGGTGTGCATGAGCATTAGAGCTGGGAGTCAAGCTCATGTGCATCTGAAACAGCACTCTCTAGTGCTCTAAGCCTGGGTAATCTTACAATTCAGTGAGGTTAACAATGAGATATGTGAAAACAAAAACAAAAATTGTAGATTTTAAGTTCTCTGCCTTTACCAAACATACCCCAAATCATAGAAAAAGGTCAGTGAAATTAGCATCCCATTGGAGAGGTAGGCATGTGGTTCAGGGGTGAGTTAAGTCACTGCTTGGGATGCCTGTACCTCTTACCGCATGCCTCTCTCCAATACTCTCTCCTGCTCATGTGCCACCTAGGAGACAGCAGAAGATGGCTTACATACTTGGGTCCCTGCTCCCCCTGCTCCCAGCTTTACCTGGCCCAACCCTGGCTGTCACAGGCATTTGGGGAATAAAATCACTGGGTAAAAACTCTGTAGGTCTTTCTCTCTCTGCTTGTCAAATGAAATAGAAAAAAAAATTTCTCTGGAGAGTCTAACTTTGTCCATAGATTTTTTTTTTATTTGACAGGTAGAGTTATAGACAGTGAGAGAGAGAGACAGAGAGAAAGGTCTTCCTTCCATTGGTTCACTCCCCAAATGGCCGCCACGGCCAGAGCTGCTCCGATCTGAAGCCAGGAGTCAGGTGCCTCCTCCCAGTCTCCCATGCGGGTGCAGGGGCCCAAGCACTTGGGCCATCCTCCACTGCCCTCCCGGGCCACAGCAGAAAGCTGGACCAGAAGAGGAGCAGCTGGGACTAGAACTCGGCGCCCATATGGGATGCTGGTGCCACAGGAAGAGGATCAACCAAGTGAGCCATGGCGCCGGCCCCTGTCCATAGATTTAATAATTACATATTAACTGATGTCGGGTAAGTGTCCAGAACACTGCTAAGTTCTGGGGAAACTGAATGAGACTCTGTTCCAGTTGTTAGGTGATGAGACGGAAACATAACCATATATGATAAATTTAATGAGTTTTTTTTTCTGGTGAGCACTTTGATGACACTCCACTATTGTTTCTTATCTTTAAGTACCTGAAATGTACAGAATAGTGTGTGTTTATGGAAAACTTTTCAACTTTTAGTTAGTGATAGCTGTTACTTAACTGTTCAAATTCAACTTGGTTGAGGCATAATTTCCATGTAATAAAATGCACTCATTGTTGTTTAAGTCTTTTTGAGACACACTTCCATGTCTCTAGGGTAAAAAGCTAAGGGTGGAAGTGCTGGGTTATATATCCTCAGACATTTTTCGAATGTGATTGTGTGGGCTGAGTAATTGAAACTGTAAAAGGTGAAACTGCACATAGGGGAGGACTATTGTAGTTGGGTTTTGCTTGCACTGCCTTTTAATTGTGGTATTTAGAATGCCATTCTTAATGAAATTAATTCCATGGCTAGCTGTAAGTTTAACATCTGGTTTTGTCTGTTCCAACTATTTTTTTTTATTTTGCTTTTGCTTTTATTTTTACACTCTTTTGGATTAATTCAGGATTTCCAAGGTGGTGTTTTTTTGTTTTTTGTTTTTTTTTTTTTAGAGGCAGAGAGGTAGACAGAGCACTCCCATCTGCTGGTTCACTGCTTCAATGCCCAAAGGCTTGCAATGGCTGAGGCCCAGCCCAGTACTCAATTCAAGTCTGACACATTGGTAGCAGGGACCCAATCACTTGAGCTGGTCTGGGCCTGTCAAACGTGCCACAAGTTTTCAAAGGATGTGACCAGTGACTGAGGACACAAGGCTTCAGACTAGCGACAAATTATGTAGCTAGCTTAGTACCACAGACCCTCAAGGCCATCTGCTGCAACTCCTCAAGGCCTCAACTTTACGTCTCAGGCCCACAAAGGAGCTGGAGAAGGAGCTGCGAGAGGCCAGGGGGTGGCAGAAATGTGAGGTGACCCGGAAGACAAAGGAAAAGGTGTTTCCTCATGGAAGGCAGTGGTCAGCAGTGTCTAAACAGGACCTGGATTGCATAACCTCCAAGATTGTAAGGTGTCCCTGGGGTCTCGTGACAAGGAAGTTCAGTGAGGCAGGTGGTGGCAGCTGAACTGTGACTACAGCGGCCTTACCTGCTAGGGGAGGTGGGGAAGGAGCATTGGGATCTTGGAAACAACACTGGCACGGGACAAGGACAAGGGCGGGGACTCCTCCCTTCCCCGGCCCAAATGCACGGGCCTTCCCTGGGACGGAGGCACGAGGCATGCTGAGGTTCAGGAGCAGGTCCAGCAACTAACTTCTCCAGGCACCACCGTCTGCCGCAGCCCCAGAGGCTCAGCAAGGAGTTTGTGCCAAGAGATTCGAGACCATCGAGTGCTCTTTCGACGCCACCTGAGGAACGTGCTCTGGTTGCCCAGCCTTCCCTGGGCTTCCGCATCAGCCCCCACCGGAAGTTGCTAGGAACCAGCCAGCAGGGCGCAGCGATTCTCGGGTGACGCCTCTGCCAGAGGCCCCAGGGGGCGGTGCACTGAGGTTCCACTAGCGGTCCTTTAGGTGGCGCCCGAGAGCCCGCAGCGCGGGTGTGGTCACCCGCCGCGGAGCTGAGCGCGGGCGCCCCCGCCAGGCAGTTGCGGCAGGCGCGCACCTCACGCAGCCCGGACGTCGTGGGAGCGGCGGCAGGCGGCGCTGTGCCGGGGCCGGGGCGCCCAGGCGAGGCCGCCGTGGTCGGCGCTAGACCGGCCATGCTGCGCTGGCTGTGGGGCTGTGTGCTGCCCGCGGCGGCCTGCCAGAATAATGACGATTACTTACGCTACGGCATCCTCTTCGAAGACCTGGACCACAACGGGGACGGCGTGGTGGACATCTTGGAGCTCAAGGAAGGGCTAAAAAACTGGAGCTCCTCGTTTGGGCAGAACTCGGAGATGGTGAGCCACCCGGGGAGCTGGGCGCCGAGCGAAGCCAAACCCGCGGCCGCTGAGGCTCCTTTCCAAGGCGGGGAGGAAGGGTGGGGTTCTCCTCGGCCTCGTCTTGCAGCGGAGCGCGGCCCGGAGACCGCCACCCATCCTTCCCTCCACGGCGAGGAAAGCCTTCTGGACTTCTCGGCACCTGCGGAGTGGCTTCTGGAGATGGGTCCAAATTCACCCCTCACAGAACTTGGGGGACATGTTGGCCGTTGTGAATTCATCAGGACAGGGTCGTCTCTTTCTCAGGAGCTCCTCCCGTTGACGGGCACAGATGGGTGCCCCAGGGCTGCTCCCTCTCTCACACCCACACCGAGGCTCTGGGGGAGTCAGACCTTGGGCTCTGGTTTACACTTCAGCTAGGGCTGTCTTCTTATTCTAGCCTGGTCTTGACTATTTTAAAAGTTTGTAAATGGAATTTCAGAATATGAAGAGAAGGAAATTTATTTTCCCTCTAACAATGCTAAGCAGTCTTCAGAGTTTATATCCGCTGGTTGCAGCTTTTTCATTTTTGCAATAATGTAATTTCAATTTAATTTATAATCATAGACTTAATGCACCACTATAAATAATATTCAATAAGTAAAAAGTAGAAAGACTACTGTTCCACAAGAGTATAGACAAGGGCTAAAAACGATAATCAAATCATGTCAGCTTCATTCATATATAATTTTTTTTGTTATTCTATATTAACTAGCACATAACAGAGAAGACATGATATTTGCCTTTTTGGGATTGGCTTATTTCATTACACATACTTTTTATAATTGCTCTAGTTAGAGCTTTTAGTATTATATTGAATAGAAGCATTGAAAGTAGGTCTCTTTGCCTTATTCCTGATCTTAAAGGAGTCCTCTTTCAGTCTTTCACCATTGTATCTGATTGTTCACTGTAGGTTTTTCATATGTGACTTTCATTATGTTGAGATGGTTTCTTTATTTTCCTAATCAATTTAGTGACTTTTTTTTTATCATTTTGTCAAATGCTTTTTCAGCATCAGTTGAAATGATTGCATGTTTCTTCCCTTCATTCTGCTAATATTATATGCCACATGCATCAATTTTCTTATGTTGAACCATACATGTATTCCAGGAATAATGCTCACTTATTATGATGTATAACCCTTTCAATCTGCCACTGAATTTAGGTTGCTGTTATTTTGTTGAGAATTTTTAAAAAAGATTTAATTATTTTATTTGAAAAGCAGAGTTACAGAGGCAGACACACACACACACACACACACACACACAGAGAGAGAGAGACAGAGAGACAGAGAGGGAGAGAGAGAGATCTTCCATGCACTGGTTCACTCCCCAGATGGCCACAACAGCCAGAGCTGTGCCAATCTAAAGCCAGGATCCAGGAGCTTCTTCTGGGTCTCTCTCACAGGTGCCATCATCTACTACTTTTCCAGGCAATAGCAGAGAATGGGATTAGAGGAGGAGCAGCTGGGACTTGAACCGGTGCCTTATGGGGTGCTGGAGCTGCAGGCGGCGGCTTTACCCGCTATGTCCAGTGCTGGCTCCTTTGTTGAGGATTTTTGCATCAGTGTTCATAAGGGATATTGGTCTGTAATTTTCTTTTCTTGTAGTGTCTTTTGTGTTGAGGTAATGTTGGGCTAACAGAATGAGTTAAAGAGTGCTGCCCTTTAAATATTTTGGAAAGATTTGAGCAGGATTGAGATTAGTTCTCTAAATGTTTGGTAGAATTCACCAGTGAAGCCATCAGGTTCTGTGCTTTTCTTTATTGGGAGCTTTTTTAGCTACTGATTCAATCTTCTCATTAGATATATGTAGATATCCTATTTATGATTTAGTCTCAGTAGGTCTTATGTATCTAGTTTATCATTCTCTTTTAGGTTATTCAATTTGTGTATAATTTTTCATAGTGCTGTTTTATCAATCTCCTTTTATTTCTGTAGAAGTGATAGTAATGTCCTCTCCCAGTCCACTTTTCATTACTTCAATACCTGAGAAGCACTTCTCTGGAAAAGAAAAGGTTTGTTTCAGTTTACAGTTGAGGTTACATATTCTGGCATCTGATGTCAGCTGATGATGGCAAATGCAGAGGCACAATTATCCTGGTGAGCCAGGAAGGGGGAGGAAGAACCAAGGCTGACCTGAACTGAAAGAATCAAACATCTCTTGAGAACCACCCTCTGAGGGCACATCCCCAGTGACCCAAAACCTCCCATTGACCCCACTTCCTAGCCACCACAATTAGATCAAGTCTTAACCCTTACTCTTTACTCCATCAACATGAACATTAAAACATCAGAGTTTGAACAAAGCTGTGTGAGTTCAGGAGTGACAAATCCTACTCAACCCATAAGGTGTCCCTACTTTAATTTCTGATTTATGTAATTTGAACTTTCTTTATTTCTTCATTAGTCCATCTAGTGAAAGATTTTTCAATTTTGTTGATTTTTTTGAGAAACCAACTTTTAGTATTTTGGATTTTCTGTTATATTTCTTTTCTTTATTCCATTTGTCTCTACTCTAATCTCTATGTCCCTCCTTCTACTAGCTTTGGGTATAGCTTGTTCTTTTTTTTTTTTTTTTTGACAGGCAGAGTTAGACAGTGAGAGAAAGAGAGAGAAAGGTCTTCCTTTTCCGTTGGTTTACCCCCTAAATGGCCGCTATGGCCGGTGCGCTGCGCTGATCCGAAGCCAGGAGCCAGGTGCTTCCTCCTGGTCTCCCATGCAGGTGCAGGGCCCAAGGACTTGGGCCATCCTCCACTGCCTTCCCGGGCCACTGCAGAGAGCTGGACTGGAAGAGGAGCAACTGGGACAGAGTCCAGCGCCCCAACCGGAACTAGTCTTCTTATTTTCTCCTCTTTTTACACTTTAAATATGTGAAGTTCACTTTTGTGTGTATTTTTTAAATTACTATAAAGAGAAAAGATTTAACGCAGTTCATAGGGATTTTTTTCATTTTCTATTTTCTTAAGTTGTAAAGTTAGATTGTTAATTTGAGGTCTTTCTTCTTTTTTGTGTAGGCATTTATCTCTGTAAACATCCCTGTTAGTACCATTTTGCCATATCCCATAAATTTTGATATGTTGTATTTTTGTTTTAACTTAGAAGATTTTTCTAATTTTCCTTATGATTTTTTTTCTTTTATCCTCTTAGTTGTTCAATATGTGCTAATATTCACTTATTTGTGAGTTTTCCTTTCTTCTGTTGATTTTTGGCATCTTTCCATTGTGGTCAGTTGAAATATTTGGTATGATTTCAAATTTCTTCTTAGACTTGTTAAGACTTTTTTTGTGACTTAGCATATGATTTCTCCTGGACAATATTCTACATGCCTTTGAGAAGAATGTGCATTTTGCTGCTGTTATATAGCATATTCTCTATATCCCTATTAGAGCTCGTTAGTTTATTGTGTTTTTTCAATTTCTCTACTTCCTTACTTATTTGTTGTTTGAGATATTATTAAAGTAGGGTATCATGATCTCCAATTATTATTGTGTAATTATATATTTTTTCTTTCAATTCTGTAAAGTTTTGCTTTATATATTTTACTGACCTGTTACAAGGCATATAAATATTTATAATTGTATCATCTTGATGTATTTAACCAATTAGTATATAATAATAATAAAGATGATGACAATAATAATATATATTATTTATCTTTTGTAAATCTTTTTGGTTTACAGTCCTTTTTGTTTGATAATAGTATATTTACCTTGCTCTTTTGTGATTACTGTTTACATAGAGTATCCTTTTCATGCTGTCATATCCAACCTACATGTATCTTTGGATATATAGTGCATTTCTTTTAGATAGCATATAGTTGGATCTTATTTTTTTTTGTTCATTCTAATAATCACTCTTGATTGGAAAGTTAATTCCTTTACATTTAAGATTGTTACTAATAAAAACTAATTAATACTAATTGTAGTTACTAATTGTAGTTACTAATTGTAACTACTACTCAGTCATTTTGTCCTTCATTTTCTAAATTACTGTCTTCTTTTATAAAATGTTGATTTATTAAAAATAATTTTTCTCATATATTTATTTATTTGAGAGGGAGATAGAGATAGAGTCAGGGAAAGAGAGAGAGAGAGAGATACAGAGAGAGATTCATATGCAATGGTTCACATCCCAAATGCTCACAACAGCTGCCCAGGCCAAGCCAGAAGCCAGCAACTCAATACGAGTCTCCCACATATGGCAGGGACTCAGCTGCCTAAACCATCACCTGCTGCTTCCCAGGGGACATGCTAGCAGGAAGGTAGAATCAGGAGCATAGCTGGAGTTCAAACCCAGGCATTCTAATTTGGAATTCCAAAGCAACTTCTAGACCAAATGCCCATCCATAGTTTATTTTTAATATTGAAATATTTAAATTCTGTTCTCCTTTCCTTTTATGGACATTCTATAGCTATCCTTACATTCAACATCCTAATTAATGCACTCTAATTTTAATTTTAATTTCTTTTAATTTTAAAGACAGAGAGAGAGCGAGAGCAGAGAGCAATCTTCCATCTGCTGGTTCACTCCCCAAGTGCCCACAACAGCTAAGGCTGAGCCAGGTGAAAGACAGGAGCCCAGACTCAACCCTGGTCTCCCATGTGTGTGTCAGGGACCGACTACTTCTGCCTCTCAGATTATGAATTAGCAGGAAGCTGGATTGGAAGCAGAGGAACTAGAACTTTTGAATGAGGCACTCCTGGATATTAATATTTTATCAGTTGCATAGTTTGTAATTAATTTCTCCCATTCTGTCAGTTGCCTCTTGACTTTCCTGAGTGTTTCTTTTGCTGTGCAGAAGCTTCTCAACTTGCTGTAATCCCATTTGTCAGTTTTGTCTTTGATTCCTTGTGCCTCTGGGGTCTTTTCTAAGAACTCTTTGCCTATCTAATGTCTTGCAGAGTTTCCCCAGTGTTTTCTAATAATTTGATGGTATTAGATCGTAGATTTAGGTCTTGGATCCATTCTGAGTGGGTTTTTGTGTAATGTAAGGTACTTCTACATGTAGAGATCCAGTTTTCCCAGCACCATTTGTTTAACAGAATGTCCTTGCTCCAGGAATTAATTTAGTTCCTTTGTCAAAGATAAGTTGGTTGTAGATGCATCTGTTGATGTCAGGCACTTCTATTCTGTTCCATTGGTCTACATAACTGTTTTTTTGCCAGCACCAGGCTGTTTTGATTATAACTGCCCTGTAGTATGATTTGAAATCAGGTGTTATGTTGCCCACATCTTTGTTTTTCTTGTATAAGATTGCTTTAACTATTATAGGTCTCTTGTGTTTCCATATGTTTTTAGCAACATTTTTTCAAGATCTTTGAAGAATGTCATGGATGTTTTGATTGAGACTGCACTGAACCTATAAATTGCTTTTGGTACTTTGGACATTTTGATGATGTTAATTCTATCAATCCATGAACATGGAAGATTTTTCCATTTTTAAATGTCCACTTCTATTTCTTTAGTGTTTTGTAATTGTCATTGTAGAGATCTTTGAGATGCTTGGTTAAATTTATTCCAAGTTACTTAATTCTTTTTGGAGCTATTATGAATGGGACTGATCTTAAAAGTTCTTTCTCAGCCATGACATTGTCTGTATACCTAGGCTATTGATTTTTCTGTGTTGATTTTATATTCTGCCCACTTTACCAAACTCTGCTATGAGTTCCAATATTCTCTCAGTGCAGTCTTTTGGATCCTCTATATGTAGAATCATGAAATCTGCAAATCTTCTTTTCCAATTTGTATCCCTTTGACTTCTTTTTCTTGACTAATGGCTCTGGCTAAATCTTCTAGAACTATATTGAATAGCAATGGTGAGGGTGGGCATCTGGATCTTAGGGGGAATGCTTCCAGCTTTTTCCCATTCAATAGGATGCTGGCCATGGATTTGTCATAAATTGCCTTGATTGCATTCAGGAATGTTCCTTCTAAACCAATTTGCTTAAAGTTTTCATTATTAAAGGATGTTGTATTTTATCAAATGCTTTCTCTGCATCTATTGAGATGACTATATTGTTTTTGTTCTTCAGAGTGTTAATGTGATGTATCAAATTGATTAATTTGTGAATGTTGAACCATCCCTGCATACTAGGGATAAATCCCACTTGGTCCAGGTAAATGATTTTTCTGGTATGTTGTTGGATTCACTTGGCTTGTATTTTGTTGAGAATTTTTGTAATTATGTTCATCAGGGAAGTTGGTCTGTCATTCTCTTTGTCTGTTGTATCTTTTTCAGGTTTAGGAATTGAGGTGATGCTGGCTTCATAGAAGGAGTTTGGGAGGATTCTTTCCCTTCCCCCTTTTTTGAATTGTTTGAGAAGAATTGGAATTAGTGCTTTAAAAGATTGTTGAAATTCAACAGTGAAGCCATCTGGTACTGGGCTTTTGTTTTTTGGGAGAGTCTTTATTAGTGGTTCAATTTCTATCTTGATTATTGGTCAGGTTTTCTATGTCTTCTTGGCTCAAATTAGGTAGATTGTATGTGTCCAAGAGTCTATCCATTCTTATAGATTTCCTGATTTGTTGGTATATAGCTCTTTATGGTAATTTATGATGATTCTTGTTATTTCTGTGCTTTCTCTTTTTTTTTTAAATCAGAGAGGAGGTTTAATTTGCTCTGTTGGTATAGTCTCACACTCCCCTCCACCCCTCCAAGGAGACCAATGCCTGGTCCCTAACCCCAGCAGGTGGAATATTCGTTTGTACTGCCATAATAACCACACAAAGGATCCATGCAGTCCTTGGTGTGAGCATGGATCCAGGAGCAATGACAATCACCAGAGAATCAGGGAGCCCTGAATGTGTTGAGCCTCTCACAGTGACTACCCGAAGACCCAGCCATATCTTGCACTCTACCATGCAGCCACCATGTTTTCACAGTCCAAGCACACAAGGATCCTACAGCCCCCTATCAATTGTCCTAGCCAAACTTAGGCATCTCCACTTGGTTGGTTGCTGGGTGCATGCACATGAGTGGTGCAGCTATTACAAATGTCCAAAATGGCACCTTCCCTTTCATCTAATTACAAGATGCTGGTGCCAGGTTGTTGGGGAGAGAGAAATGTGCCCCCCACTTTTTTCCCTCTGAGTTGGCACGTACACTGTCCCCCATGGGGCACCCAAGCTATACTCACGCCAGGCTCTTCCTGCAGCTTTATCAACAGTGGCTTGGGCTGCTGCAGTCTAGTCCTACCTCATTCTCCAAAACTGCAAGCCAAGTGCTGAGGCTCTTGGCTGCTGGGGTCCTGAGTTATGCACATCCATACCCTCCACATGCATCCATAGTATCCCTCTAATTTTCATGGAGTGAAACAGTGGATGGAAGATTCATTTTCTCTCTCACTCTCTCTGCCTTTCAAATAAATAGTCTTTTAAAAAGGCTCTAAACCAATTTTTATGTCACTGATTGAAGATTGCATCTCATAAGTTTCTATTTGGTTCTTCTTAATAAGTTTATCTCCTTAATAATATTTTCATTCGTGTCACTCAATGATTTCCTTATCTTTAATATGTATTCTCTTGCATCTGATTGAGTTGCCTTACAATCATTATTCTGAATTCTATATCTGTCATTTCATAGATTTCCTTCCATTCAGGATCTAATTCTAGAGGATTATTTTGTTCTTTTGGAGGCATCATGCTACCTTCTTCATATTTCCTGTGTTCCTACATTGACATTTGCTCATCAGGTATAATCACCCCTTATTCTTTCTTTTTTTTTTTAATTTTAATTTTTTTTTTTGACAGGCAGAGTGGACAGTGAGAGAGAGAGAGACAGAGAGAAAGGTCTTCCTTTGCCGTTGGTTCACCCTCCAATGGCCGCCACGGCCAGCGCGATGCGACCGGCGCACCGCGCTGATCCGATGGCAGGAGCCAGGAGCCAGGTGCTTTTCCTGGTCTCCCATGGGGTGCAGGGCCCAAGCACCTGGGCCATCCTCCACTGCACTCCCTGGCCACAGCAGAGAGCTGGCCTGGAAGAGGGGCAACCGGGACAGAATCCGGCGCCCCGACCGGGACTAGAACCCAGTGTGCCGGCGCCGCAAGGTGGAGGATTAGCCTAGTGAGCCGCGGCGCCGGCCACCCCTTATTCTTTTTGAAGTAGGTTTTATTGGAAAGTAGTTTAAGGTTTAGCTGGAATGCAGGGTATCACTTGGCTTATTGCTTTGGCTCTGTGCTTGCTCTTTATAGATCCTGGGTATTAATAGTTTATAAGTTGCATAGTTTGAATATATTTTCTCCCATTCTGTCAGTTGTTGAGTGTTTCCTTTGTTTTCACTTTGTTGAGTGTTTCCTTTGGAGTACAGAAACTTCTTAGCATTTGTAATCACATTTGTCTATTTTTTGTTTTTATTGCCTGTGCTTCTGAGGTCTTTTCCAAGAAATCTTTGCCTATACTAATGTCTTGCAGAGTTCCCTTGATGTTTTCCTCTAGTAAGATGGTGTAACAGATCAACTAGGCAGAAAATCAACAAAGAAAACAACAGAGCTAATCTACACTCTGCACCAAATGGACCTAATGATATCTACAGAACATTTTACCCCACAGTTGCAGAATATGCATTCTTTTCATCAGCGCATGAAACTTTCTCTAGGATAGAACATATGCTAGGCAATAAAGCAAGTCTCAGCAAATTCAGGGAAATCTAAATCAAACCATGTATCTTTTCTGACCACAATGGAATGAAGCTGGAAATTAACAACTTAAGAAACACTAGAAAATATGCAAAACACATGGAGACTTAACAACATGCTCCTGAATGAAGAGTGGGTCATAGAAGAAATTAAAAAAAATAAAAAATTTTTTGAAATGAAAGAGTATGATAAAAACATATAAAAGCTTATGGAATACAGAAAAAGCAGTGGTAAGATGAAAGTTTATAGTAATTAATGTCTATATGAAGAAATTAAGAAAGTATCAAATAAATGATTAGCAATTCATCTCAAAAATCTAGAAAATAAGAACAAACCAAGCCCAAAATTAGTAAGAGGAAGAAAATAATTACATTTAGAGAATAAATAAATAAAAGTGAAACTAACAAAAAAATGATGCAAGAGATCAGTGAAATGAAGAGATAGCTTTTTGAAAAAGTAAACAAAATTCATACATCATTGGCCCAACTAACCAAAAATAAAAAAGAGTGAGAAGACCCAAATCAATAAAATCAGAGTTGAAAAAGATTATGTAACAATGGGTACCACAGAAATAAAAAGAATCATCAGGAATTACTATAAACAGCTGTATGCCAACAAATTTGAAAATCTAGAAGAAATGGATAGATTTCTGCAGACATACAAATCTCCCAATATGGAGTCATGAAGACATAGAAAACTTAAATAGACCAATAACCAAGGCAGAGATTGAATTAATAATAAAGACCCTCCTGAGATGGCAGAATAGGGAGGAAGCTTACTGATCTTGTCCAGGAGAAGATAGTTTAATAAAAGTGGAAATAGTGTAGTCTCAGGGAAGAGTTAGGGAAAAAACTGCAGAGGAAACTCTTCCTTAATTAGAGGGACATGGTGGACCTACGTGGAGGGTGTGGGTGCCCACAGCTCAGGACTCCAGCTGCAGAGAGCCTCCACACCAGCACAGGAAAGTGAGGTGAGACAAGATCACAGTAGCCTGAGACACTGGCGGAAAAGCGTCAGGAAGAGCCTAGGGGAACAAGGTTTGAAGCCCCGTGGGGGAAGGTACATCAGCCTAACTAGAGGAGAGAAAAAATAAAAGGGATGGTATGGACACAATTCTTTCTCTTTACTCACTTTACAAAGGTGTATGAGCCGATAGAGCAGGTGCTGTATTGGACATATGTAACAGCTGTGCTAGTTCGTGTCTGTGCCTGGCAATCAGCTGAGCAGAGAAACCCGACTCTGGTGGGGAGCAATAACAGGAGACTAAGACCTAGTGACTATCTTGAGCTTCTGAACTGGGGGAAAAAAAAACGCTGAGGGGACTCCAAATCCCATTAAGCTGGCATGTACCAATGCCATCTTACTAGTTAAAGTGATCATTTTAGTTCATAGTTGATCATAAAGATAGGATTAAGTGTCAAAAGGATCACATAAATAAAACCAGTGTCCACTAATAATAATTGATAGAATTAAAAAGGAGAAAACAACCCAACATGGGAATCAGGATACACGGCAGACTCAAAGAATGGCAAATGTGCTAAACAGCACTCTGGCCTCAGAATCAGCCCTTAAGGCATTCAAATCTGGCTAAAAAGCCCATGAGACTTTCTCATGCATGGAAAGCCAAGACACTGCAGCAAAAAATGACCTAAATGAAAGATCTCTGTGAGTGAGATCCCAGTGGAGAGAATGGGCCATCAAAGAAGGAGGTACCTTTCTCTGAAGGGAGAAGAGAACTTCCACTTTGACTATGGCCTTGTCTAAATAAGGTGGGAGTTTGTGAACTCAAGAGGCTTCCATAGCCTTGGCAGCTCATGACAAGAGCCTCGGGTGATTACTGACGTTATAAATAGGAGTGTCAATTGTTAAATCAGTAGCGGGAGTCACTGTGCACTTTCTCCCCATGTAGGACCTCTGTCTTTAATGTGTTGTACTATGTAAATTAAGGGTAAAACTAATATTCAAACAGTACTTTATACTTTGTGTGTCTGTGTGGGTGCAATCTGTTGAAATCTTTACTTAGTATGTACTAAGTTGGTCTTTTGTATATAAAGATAATTAAAAATGAATCTTAAGAATGGAATGGGAGAGGGAGTAGGAGATGGGCTAGTTTGTGGGTGGGAGGGTGATTATGGGGGGAAAATGCTATATTCCAAAGGTTGTACTTTGAAATTTATATTTATTAAATAAAAGTTTTCATAAAAAACTTTTATAAAGTGATTATACCATTTGTATTCCCACAGTAATATATGAGGAAAATCTATATAATCACCTGTATTTATATGATATTTGTGGGGAGCAACCCGGACTGGACTGAGTTACTGGAATTAAGACTTATTCTATGCATCTGCTCTCCCACAATATGGCGCTGGGAGAGAAGAAAACAGCTTCTACGCAGCTGCCTCCAGTTCAGCCAATAAACTGTAGGACTTGCTCCTGATTGGAGGAGAGCAGCGTACTCGGCGTGTGGGCAGCCGAGTTAGGATTGGCGGAGGAGGACTATAAAGGAGGAGAGAGACGGCATGCACCGGGAACATCTAAGGGGAACATCTAAGGGAACACCTGTGCAGCCCCCGAGAGAGCCGGCCGGCGGTGTGCTGCTCCCCTGCGGAAGTGGGGAATGTGGCGGGGGAACCGCCCTTCCACGGAGGTGGAAGGGATAGTAGCCAACCCGGGAAGAACCAGCAGCAAACCCGGGGAGGGCCGAGCAGACGAAAGAACAGCGCAGGGTCCTGTGTCGTTCCTCCACGAAGAGGGGGAGCGACAATATTTAACCACAGTTAAATGTATGTAAATAATACTAATTATATTATCTTACCATGGGAATATATTTTCTCCTATGCGATAAAATATGATTAATTTTCAAAAAAATAATAAAGACCCTCACAAAAAAGAAAAGTTGAGGACTGAATGACATCCGTGCTGAATTCTACCAAACTTTTAAAGAACTAATTTCAATTCTCCTCAAACTATTTAAAACAAGTGGGAGAGAATCCTCATAAACTCCTGTGAGGACGGCATTGTCTTAATTCCAAAACCTGAAAAAGATACAGTGTAGAAAGAGAACTGTAGACAAATATCCTTCATGAACATAGTTACAAAAATCCTCAACAAAAATACTGCTAATTGAGTCCAACAACAAACACATCAGAAAGATCATTCATCCGGATCAAGTGGAATTTACCCCTGGTATGCAAGTCAATCAATGTTATATATTAACAAATTGAAGAATAAAAACAATATGTTGATCTCAATAGATGCAGAGAAAGCATTTGATAAAATGCAACATCCTATCATGATAAAAAAAAAAAACTTTTAGCAAATTGGGTATACAAGAAACATTCCTCAACACAATCACAGCAATATATGGGAGATCCACAGTCAGAATCCTATTGAAGGGGGAAAAGTTGAAAGTGTTTCCACTAAAATCTAGAACCACACAAGAATGTCCACTTCCACCGTTGGTATCCAATATAGTTCTGGAAGTTTTAGCCAGAGCCTTTAGGTAAGAAAAATAAATCAAAGGGATACAAATTGGAAAGGAGGAAGTCAAATTATACCCGTTTGCAGATGACAGGATCCTTTTTTAGGAGAGCCAAAAGACTCTACTAAGAGACTATTGGAACTCATAGCAGAGTTTGTTAAAGTTGCAGGACGTGAGGCCGGTGCTGTGGCGCAGCGGGTTAATGCCTTGGCCTGAAGTGCCGGCATCCCATTTGGGCACCCATTTGAGACCTGGCTGCTCTACTTCCATTCCAGCTCTCTGCTATGGCTTGGGAAAGAAGTAGAAGATGGTCTGAGTTCTTGGGCCCCTGCACCCACGTGGGAGACCAGGAGAAGCACCTGGCTCCTGGCTTTGGATCAGCACAGCTCTGGTCATTGTGGCCAATTTGGGAGTGAACCATTGGATGGAAGACACCCCCCACTTACCCCCCCCCCCCCCACTTCTCCTCTCTTGAACTCTGACTTGCAAATAAATAAATAAATAAATTTTTTTTTTAAAAAGTTGCAGGACATAAAATCGACACACAAAATCAATAGCCTTTGTATACACAAATAGTCCCATTCACAGTAGCTACAAAAATATTAAATACCTTTGGATACATTTAATGAAGGAAGTGAAAGATCTCTATGATGAAAATTCCAAACATCAAATGAAGAAATACAAGAAGACAAAAAAATGGAAAAATCTTCCATGTTCATGGACTGCAAGAATTAATATAATCAAAATAACTATACTACTGAAAGCAGTTTACAGATTCAGTGCTATCCCAATCAAAATACCAATGACATTCTTCTCAGATCTAGAAAAAAATGATGCTAAAATTCATATGGAAACACAAGAAACCCCACATAGGTAAAGCAATCTTATGCAACAAAAACAAAGCCAGAGACATCACAATATCAGATTTCAAGACATACTACAGGGCAGTTATAATGAAAACAGCTTGATACTGGTGCAAAAATAGACATGTAGACCAATGGAACAGAATAGAAACTCTGGAAATCAATCCACTTATGTACAACCAAGAGATTCTTGACAAATGAGCAAAAATCGGTCCCTGGAGAAAGGATAGCCTTTTCAACAAATGTTGATGGGAAAATAGGATCTACAGGTGCCAAAGTATGAGACAAGATTCCTATCTTACACCTTATACAAAAATCAACTCAAACTAAAACAGGGATATAAATCTATAACCTGGTACCATCAAATTATTAGAGTATTTATTTTTTGATTCAACAAATATTTATTAAGTGATTGTGTATGCATTACTTTATGTTAGTCATCGATGATACAAAGATGACCAAGACAATGATGTGTAGGAGAGGAATATGCTAGAAATATATGATATGCATTTTTAAGATTATTAATTTTCTATTTAAAAGAAAACATAAGGGCCCAGTGAGAGTTGAGCACATATTCTCAATTTACTAGGCTAGATATCAAATCATTAAACTAGGGACACACTAGTAGTTCACATATTTTATTGCATTTAATTAACAGATTTTTGTCCCTAATGGCAAAGATTATGTATATTAATGTCTTTATTTCCTTGAGGATCTTGATATTTATTGTTGACCTCAGATACATACTTAGTAATAAGGTTCATAATTATTTGGAAAAAATGGTTATTGACTTTACTATTGCACAATTTTAAAAATCATTTAATATACTTAGCCTTGTGGCTGTGACTGAAAACTAGGATAACTGATGCATATGACAATCATAATTAGAGTGAAATGTGCGAATGTTAGCTTGATCTAGTGAATTTATTCATGATATATCTCTGCAGTGAGTTTCTTCTTCCTTATAGGAAATTCTTCAGGCTGGGGATAAAAATGCTGATTCAGGATTGGACTTTGAAGAATTTGTGCGATATCTTCAAGACCATGAGAAAAAAATGAAGCTTGCATTTAATAGTCTGGACAGAAATAGTGATGGTGTGTGTATAGTTCATCCACAGTTAGCTCAACATGAAAATAGCTGTCAGTAGTAAACGGTACTTTTACTAGCCTTTAATTTATTTCCTTTATCAAAGATTCAATTATTTCTGATAGTTATATAGATGAAACTTTTGTATTTCTAAGAATAATATATAAATTCTGTTTATTAGAATTATGATTCCTGCATGGATCTTGGTAAAATAATTGTTGTAGAAGGCTGTGTCATCTGAACTGAAAGCTTCTTTACTTAGTGAGTAGGGATTTCCACTTTATCTGCAATATATGAGCTGAAACTATTATGGTAGTTTTTAAATGGTATCTCTTATTTTCTTGGTGAGTATGAAAATATATTGGTTGCAAGAAAATTATATAAAACAAAAACCTTCAGAAAGGAAGTAAAACTGGTAAGTAGAAATAATATTAATATTAATTAATAAAATATTAATATTTTGATAGGTTTTATATTTTCATAGACTTTCTTTATATCTCTCCTTCCTTCTTTCAATGAAATTGCAATCACACTTTATATATAATTTTGTGTTCTGTTTTTTTCTAATTTTTATTGTAAGCATGCTCATTTAATTTAATATTCTTCACAAGCATAATTTTAATGGCTGTGAAATATCCCAATTGTAATATGAGTTACCTAATCATTACCATATTGTTAGGCATTTAGGATATTTCTAATCTTTTACTCTTATAAATAGTGCTATGATCAATATGCATACTAATTTGCAGAGAAAAGATATGCTGTGTTGTGTTTTATGTTTTGGTATAGATCTTTAAATCAGAGTGACTAAACATACAACACCACTTCTGCATCCGTATGTAGCTAAACACCTATGGGATATTAGAATCCAGTTATACCGCTGGTGCTGCGCCTCAAGGCTAATCCTCCGCCTTGCGGCACCAGCACACCGGGTTCTAATCCCGGTCGGGGCGCCAGATTCTGTCCCAGTTGCTCCTCTTCATGTCCAGCTCTCTGCTGTGGCCCGGGAGTGCAGTGGAGGATAGCCCAAGTCCTTGGGCCCTGCACCCACATGGGAGACCAGGAGAAGCACCTGGCTCCTGCCATTGGATCAGCGTGGTGCACTGGCTGCAGTGCGCAGGCTGCTGTGGCCACTAGGGGGTGAACCAACGGAAAAGGAAGACCTTTCGCTCTGTCTCTCATTGTCCACTCTGCCTGTCAAAAAAAAAAAAAAAAAAAAAAAAAAAGAATCCAGTTATACCCTATTTAAGAAATATATATGTTAGTAGTTAAGTTGTATGAAATCTAACTTTTGTTGATTGACAAATTCTAAATGTACATAAAGATCCATTTGTTTAAGGATTCTACTGATGGATTCTTGAATGAAACAAAGTGTAACCTGTGTATCTCAAGCTTTAGTGGACAGTGATTACAAACATGGTCACATTTTCCTTAGAAACCATATCTCAGTGTTCTAGGCTTCCATGTACTTTTCAGCTGAATGTTTAGGCCTAACTGGACTCTCCTAATTCAGTAATACCCAGAAGCTTCTGAAACAGTGCTAAACATCTGCTTATTAGACCAGTTCATCATTTACTGTTGATTTAGGACTGATAGTTGTACTCTAGGGCTGCTTTGGAATTTTTCTCTGCATTGTTACTCCATAATTATCATTTATGAAGCTGAAATCATTTTGTCAGATAGCCAGTGAAATCAGAATACCATTGGTAAGAATATAAGAATATATTGCCCCTGGTGAAACTGAAAATCAGTGCTTATAGATCTTGGTAGTAGAGAACACTCTGAGGCCAATAATTTCTACCACAAGGAGGACATCCCAAAGTAACATAGTAATATAGCACTACAGATCTGTTAATTTCTGCCTTGACAAGTCAAGCTGGAACAACACAGCTTAGTCGCCAAAGTCATGCAGTGATACCATTCTCAGAGAGTTACTACCCCTGTTCTCACTCGTCTTGTTTTGAGCACCTGAGCAGTACTTGTAGATAGAGGTGAATCTCTACTGCTGCCACCAGGACCACTGTCCGCCATCTGCAGAGCTCAGGTGGTATTTTGCTTACACTGCCTTATTTTTGTGTTGCTGTTACATCTGATGCCTCAGTCACCACCTTTGTGCATAGAGCAGGAGATTTACTTTGGCTAGGATGCTTTTTGAGTATAAGGAAGAGAATACCTCATCCAGGATGGACTAAATTGTGTCTTCCTGAAAAGGTATGTTGAAATCCTACTTTCCAGTATTTCAGAATGTGACCTTATTTGGAGATAGAACCTTCATAGAGACTATGTTCTTAAATTTGTATATATGAAATGCATGAAGTTTATATACCTTAAATAAAATTTAAAAAGAAAAAAAGAGGCCTTTAGAGTAGGTCCAATTCCATTAGAACTGTGTCCTTTCAAAGAGGAAATTGAGACTCAGGGACAAGGGCACACTAAAGAATATAATGTGAAGACTGCTGCGTGATTTTGGGGTCAGGACTGGAGCAACATATTTAAATGCCAGGGGACACTTGAAAGTACCAAAAACTAAAAGAGAGGGATGGAACAGGTCTTTCCCTCACATCTTGAGAGGGAGTATGAACCCGATTGATTGATACTTTTATTTTGGACTTCTGTCTTCTAGAACTGAGAAACAACTTCTGTGTTCTAAGCCATTCAGTTTGTGACAAAGTTACAGCAACCTTAGGAAACTAATATACTCCTCTCTCTATGTTTATGTGTAATTAGTGTAATCTCTATGTTTATGTCTGATACCAGAATATTTGGGACCTCAAAGTACAACTTCTTGAATTCATATGTATGTGTAGCCAAGTGTACAAGTATACAAGTGCCTCTGGGGTGGCTGGGATAAGGTGATTTCTGGTATCAAGTTTTTCATTGACCCTAGAGCCAACATTTCGTCTACAGTCCTATTACTGGATCTGGCTTACTGCATCAGACCTTTCAACGTCATTGTTCCTCTTGATACTCTTGCAGTTCATCACATATTCATGCACATTACTGGTAGACATGACTCAATTCTTACCACCTCATACCCACGGCCTGGGAGATTTCTAGGCCTTATGCTTGTCAGCAAAGGTGGATGGAGACCTGTGTGCTGATGATCTACTAGACTCACTAGCTGGGAGCATTCAAGCCCCAAGGTAAACTCATCAGTTTAACTTCTCTCATTAAGAAATAGCTGGCTCTGCCTGCAATGCCAGCATCCCATATGAGCGCCAGTTTGAGTCCTGGCTGCTCTACTTCTGACCCAGCTCCCTGCTAATGCACCTGCTAAAGCATCAGGAGATGGCTCAAGTCCTTGGGCCTCTGCATCCACATGAGAGACCCAGAAGAAAGCTCCTGGATCCTGTTTTCAGAATGGCGCAGCTCTGGCCATTGCAGCCATTTGGTAGTGAACCATCAGATGGAAGATGTCTCTCTGTCTCTCCCTTTCTATGTAACTCTGCCTCTCAAATAAATAAATAAATAAAATCTTTTAAAAAAAGAAATATCCAAACCCCTGTGTTTTTCTTCCAAAATGTCAATGGAATGCTGTTGCAAATATGTGAATAAGGTAATTACCATTCATAATTTCACCTTCAAGTTTCTTTGTTGGATGGAGTTTTTTAGGGATTAGGGGAATGGAGGGAAAGAAATGAGCATTTTATTGGATTATTCTATATGCTATATCTGTTCTAGCTACTTTAACTGCATATCTTGTTTTTATAATAGATGATTCTCACAGCAGCTACATTTTACATATGAAAATACTATGATTTTGGAGGATAAAATAATATTGCTTTACATTAGCTATCATATCAGTCACATTTTTCACAACTATAATGAAATATCCAAGACAGAATACTTTATGAATAAAACAGATTTATTTGGGGTCATAATTCTGGATGTACAAGGTCCAAATAGCATTACACAGGCTCTTGGAAGGGCCTTCTTGATCTGCATAACCTCACAGTGGGAGCACATGTGTGTCTCTGCCTATGAGCTCTCTCTTTTTCACATGAGAAAACCACCAGTTTTCAATCATAAGAGTTCCATGCTAATGTGCTAATCAAATCTAAGCCCTTCCCAAAGGTCCCACTTCTAAACACATGGTCAGATTGTTGCCATCCTCTTACTACCATTAACTTGTGACTTTGAGGCTGAAACTCCTGCATGAGCTTTTGGGGGAAATCATATTCAAACCATAGCATTATCCCAATGAACCACATCTCTTAGGTTTGTGTCCTAGTGTAGCCCATATTGACCTGGGCGTGGTCATTTGACTTGCTTTATCCATTGAGACACTGGAAAAGCTTGATAAGTACTTGTACACTGGGACTTATCTCTCTGGAATGATGCCTCTTGAATACTCTGAATGACAAGTAAAGAAATCTAGCTGCCTACTAGAGAGACCGCATGCAAGAGATGTCCACCTAGTCATCACTGTTCTGCATTGTCATCTTAGATGAGAGACATGTCATTGAAGCTATTCAACTGCCAGGTGTGTTTCGACCTGCAGATTATTGAATTCAGATGAATGATCCAGACAAGACCACCAGAAGAATCAACCAGCTGAACCAAGTTCAATGAACAATACATTCTTTTCAAACCACTAGATTTTGTGGTGATTTGTTAACAATAGATTACTGGTACAGGAAAGGAATATTTTACAATTCTCTCTGGAATTACAGTGCTAGAATGCTTGTAATTCTCCTCTCCATCCATCTAAATACTGTCATCCCACTGAATCCATTTCAAGTCTGACAGTGAAATCTTGTTGCATATAATTAAAAGCAACATTGAGTCTCCTTTTCAATCCGTGGTTCTTGATTGTATTTTGGACTATATAACTAATATTTTACCTACATATTTGCCTCTGTTTTTAGATTTTTTTTAGTTTAAATATACTTAATATATTTTAATTCAGCCATTGTTTGAGCATTACATATGAACTAATATACCAGGAGCTGTGCTAACAAAATCTTCAGAAGCACATGGTTTTGGATTAAATGAAAATAAACATACATAGCTTTATGCAAAGTAGACTATAATTGATACAAGAGAAACTTAATTTTGTCCAGAGGCACTTTAGATTTGTGCTGAATCAATATATAAACAAATGGAAGAAGAGCTTTTTGAATAGAGGCAATAGCTTGAACAAAGGCATAGCTGGGGAATTACCAAAGTGAGAGCTCTGATTAAATGGCATTTCAGGTTTGACCCTGACTATTTTTTAGGAAGATTACATTCTTATAGAACATAATCAGTGAAGTATATAAATTATAGGTATATAAACATTAGGAATTTTTACATGGTGATCATGCATGAATGCCACTTGCAGATCAAGAAGCAGAACACTACTGGCATCTCAGAAGCATCACTTTTGTGACCCCTCCTGTGGGGAGCAACTGGGAGCAACTTGGACTAGACTAAGTTACTGGAATTAAGACTTATTCTATGCATCTGCTCTCCCACAATATGGCGCTGGGAGAGGAGGAAACAGCTTCTACACAGCTGCCTCCAGTTCAACCAATAAACAGCAGGACCTGCTCCTGATTGGAGGAGAGCAGCGTACTCGGCGTGTGGGTAGCAGAGTTGGGATTGGTGGAAGAGGACTATAAAGGAGGAGAGAGACAACATGCACCGGGGAACATCTATCTGAAGGAACACCTGTGCAGCCCCCGAGAGAGCTGGCCGGCGGTGTGCTGCTCCCCTGCGGAAGTGGGGAAAGTGGCCAGGGGGAACCGCCCTTCCACGGAGGTGGAAGGGATGGTAGCCAACCCGGGAAGAACCAGCAGCAAACCCGGGGAGGGCCGAGCAGACAAAAGAACAGTGCAGGGTCCTGTGTCGTTCCTCCACGAAGAGGGGGAGCGACACCCTCCCAATCACTGTCCCTGCCAAAGTAACTATTATCCCAATTTCTAATACCATATGTAAATATGCAGTAAATATTTGTTAAATACATAAGTGTACCTTGCTTACACCGTACCTTTTATTGAAATGTATTCATTTCTTTGGTGGTCTCTGGTTTATAGTTCCCCATTTGTTGCAGCGTAGGTTTGTATGAAATATATTTGTTGACTTGAGTTACTTAACATAGGATATGTTTATGTTAAAAAGAATTTGGTCCTGCTTTTTAAGTATGTTAATCTCTTTTGAATCTTACCTTATACAACATTGAGTGGCCTTATTTTCATGTCCATGAATCAGATCTTCAGAATTAGCTTTTTCAGCTTTTTGCATATAATCAAGAATCTATTATAGATCTGTAACTTCTTATTGGAAACTCTTAGGCCAAATGTATAACAAGATTTAAAAATTGGATTTTTGAAAAGTAACAATGCATATATGATGCAAGTGGGGTCTGGGCGCCACTGTGCAATTGTGAACATGAACATTTCTACAGAGAAACATGAATATGCACACTAAATTAGATAAAATAATTGATTAATATTAACCATTTTACCTTTAAACATTTTTTAAAATTTATTTTTAAGTTATTTGAAAGGGAGAGAGAGAGAGAGAGCGCAATCTCCCATCTGCTAATTCACTTTCCAAATGTCCACAACTGCCAGGGCTGGGCCAGTCTGAAACCAGGAGCCCTAACGTCAACTAGGTTTCTCAAATAGGTGGCAGGACCCCAGTACTTGAGCTATTACCTCCTGCCTCCCAGGATGCATCTTAGCAAGAAGCTGGAATTGGGAGTGGAACTGGGACTTCAGACATTTGTACCTCTGTAAAAAATTAGCAGCAAATTAAAAGGTACTACCACCGATCTCCTCAGCCATTTTCTCTGGCAACAACTTATACAGTATAGGCCTAAGAGAAATAGTAATGACTTGAAGCTATTGCATTTTTAAGGACTTGTTATTGTACTGGTTCTTTGTAATTAAAAGGCTGCCCCACAGAGAAGTGAGCACCACATAGGAGTGCAGAAAAAATGGGTACTGCAGATATAAATTGATTTAGCTCCACACAAGGAAAGCTGAGCATATTATGAAACATGAACCCAGGCACTCTCCAATGTGTGATGGGAATATCCTAACCATCTGCTTAACTGCTGTGCCACATGTCCACCCCAACCTCATGTCAGTTTAAGGCAAGTTTCGTCACCAAAAAGTTCACTTTTTATAGCTTTTCAGGCTTTGGGTTGTGAACATGAGATTATAATGGACTTTTAATGATCTGCATTCTAAATATATTTTTCCTTGTTTTCAGATTCTTTAACTTGATATTTTCTCATTTTTAAAGGAATGATAGAAGCTTCAGAGGTAATTGCTGCTGTGAAATCATTGGGTATAGATATTTCTGAAGTTCAGGCAAACAAGATTCTGAAAAGGTCAGCCCTTATCCTTATTTTAAGTTTTTATTTGTATTTTATACTCTATATTGGGAATTAATTACTATAAATGTGGTATTTACTCCCTTATTATATAACTTTGTGAACAAATCTGCTTGTAGAATTTGCTTAATTCTATCCTCATTTTGAATCTGTTTCTTTAAAAGCAACTTAAAATCCATGAACAAGTAGAAACCACAATAAAATATGATCTAACCCTAGTTAGAATGACTATTAATAAAAAGTGCTGCAGAAGATGTAGAGAAAAGGAAACAGTGATACACTGTTTGTGAAAATGCAAATTAGTACAACCATTTTGAAGAATTGTATGAAGGTTCCTTAGAAAATTAAAAATAGATCTACCATATGGCCCAGCTATCCCACTTCTGGGATATGTCCAGAGGAAAGGAAATTAGCATATCAAGGAGATACCTACATTCCCATGGACATTGCAGCACTATTTACCGTATCTAAGATATGGAATCAACCTAGACACCATTCATGAGCGAATGGATGAATAAAAAGTGGTATAAATGCACCATGGAATATTGGGTGGGAGGGAGGGTAGGGTGGGAAGAATCACTATGTTCCTAAATTTGTACTTATGAAATGCGTGAAGTTTGTATACCTTAAATAAAATTTAAAAACCTTTTAAATGGGGAAAAAAATAAAAGAAATCCTGGCATTTGGAACAAAATGGATAAAACTGGAGGACATTATTTTAAGTGAAATAAGTGAGGCACAGAAAGACACATACTGCATGTTCTTTTTTTACGTGAAAGCTAAAAAAAAGTTGAATATAGAATAGTGATCACTGGAGCTTGGGAGGGGGATGAAATAAAATTGGTTAGTAGATACCAAAGCAGAGAGAAGGACTGCAGTCCAGTGTTCCACAGTACAGTAGGCTGACTATAGTTTACAGCAGCCTATATTATATTTTATGAAGAACTAAAAGAGAGGAGCTCAAAGATTCAAATATAAGAATGACAGGGATAAGGAGATGAAATGCTCATTATTACGATCTGGCCAGTATACACTGTATAGGAGTATTGAAATACTACATAAATATGTACAATTATTACATATTAATCAAAATGTATTGAACCTTTGTGGAATATTTTAAAACAAAAACAACTTCCAAAGTAATTCCATTAGGTGAGTGACCATTTTTAGCAACAGAAACAAACTGAAATTATACATACTCCCAGTGTAATGGTTTCTCAGACTGTCCTTAATGGGGACTGTGTGTGTGTGTGTGAGGAATGTTGGGGAGACATTTTAGAGCACACTCCTAGCTTCCCCCTATTGCTTGAACCAAACAGTTCTATAATCATTTGTTTTATATCTTAAACTTTGATTTGTTTGATGTCTTAAGCTTTTGAAGAAAAGATTCTAAGGTTGCAACCACTGTGTTTTTGTATAAAGGACAGATACAACTTATTTTAAGGAGTTTTTTTTATTTTTTAAAAATACTCATTTTATTTATTTGAAAGGCCAAGTGACAGAGAGAGAAGGAGAGATCTTCCATTCACTGATCCACTCCCCAAATGGCCAGGGGCTGGGGCTGTGACAGGCACTTGATCCTGGTTTCTCACATGAGTGGCAAGGCCCAAGTTCTTGGGCTATCTTCTGCTGCCTTCCCAGGCGTATTAGCAGGGAGCTGAAACAGAAGGAGCAGCCAGGACTTGAAACAGCCCTCCGATGTGGATTGCTGGAGTTGCAAATAGTGGTTTAACCAATCCACAATTAAAGTCCCATACGAAGTTATTTTAAAAGGTCAGAAGGAAGGAGGTAGTAGAAGGCAGAGAGATGAAAGGGAACCTAATGCTTTTTGGACCCTCTCACCCCTTAATATGCCATGATCTTTCTCCCTGTGAAACACAAACTGCTCCGTGTGAGGTCTGCTTTCACAGCCCAGAGAGGCTTGGTGGTAGTGTGTTCATTCTCACACTTGCCTGGGTTTGAGAAGCGATCAGTGTGAAGTACACATTTTGATTCATTTTAGAATCCTTTTGTGTATGAGTTCCCAAACCCTGACTTTCACTGCATCCCTTAAATTATACTAGTGTGGATTCATCCCAAATGTCACCAAATGTCTAGTACTTTGATAATTCTCTGCATAGAATCGAATATTGTTGAGTTATAATGACAAATGTGATGGCATGTGTGACTTTAGAGTCCTCAGACCTAGAGTCCTAACTACAGGTGAACAGGATACAGTTGTGAACTAACCACAGTTTTTGCGTCTGGAGTTTAGGCTAGTAGGAGAGATAGTTCCAGGTGATCACAATATAGTGTCTTAGGAGAAAGCAGATTGAAGTGGGCATTGCATGCTGGTGAATTTTATAGTAATATTTTTGTTTATCTGACATTCTTGAAGGTTATTTTTCTTGTCTGTAGGATCATAGGTTGACAGTTCTTTCCCCCAGCACTTTGAAGTTGTAACTAAGGTGTCTGCTAGCCTGCATTTTTTTTTTTATGAGAAGTCAGTGGTTGTGTTTTTCATTGCCCCCCTTATATAACATTTCTTTCTTTCTCCATTCTTACTATCATTTGTTTCCTTTTTGAACTCCAACATTGCTATCATCTACAGAATTTAATATCCATTAGCTATTTTTGTCAGGTTGGTGGAGTCACGTGTAGTTTGGTGCTCAGCCAAAGGTCCAAGGGATACCTACATAGTTTCTAGAGTGCCCTCCAAAAATTTGCCTTGCAAATTCCTGTCCCTTCAGCAATATTGAGCTCCAGTCTCTGTTTATTCTATCCATCTCATCTCTTCTAAGGCTTCTACTCACCAAGCTACAGTTGCAAGGTGTCCGCAGCCAGAAGCCAGAGTGAATTGGATGGGCCCAACTCGTTTGTTTGTCTTCCTTCAAGTACCACAACCTATTCTTGTTAGTAGACCAGTGCCTGAAAACAGATATTATGTCTAGTTTCATAATTGTTTCCAGTGGGAATACAAGTTTTATATCTACTATTTTGTGTTTGTTGGAACTAGAATTGGATTAATCTTTATGTTGACAGATTGGAATTAATTTTTTATAATTTCTATTGAAAAGGCATTTTAGTTAGTTTTACCTTTTATTCAGACACGAAGAAGCAGTGTTTGATTTTTTAAAATTTGAGAGTCTTAATATTAAGTAAATCATGAATTTTGCATGAATACTCATCGCTTTAAATTCATACAAGGTCATTTTAAAATTGACTTTAAAAACTATAAATAGGGAGAAAAGGATCAGAGACAAAAATATTAGAAGAGCCAAAAGGTATAAGGTTGGTCTTCAGTCAATTTCATTCACTTATTACTCATTCATTTGTCAAAAATCTCAGTGCTATAGCTACACAGGTGACTTAGAAATTGTTTTTCTCTTCAAGAGATTACAGGAAGATGTGAGATAAACAAATGTGTGCATGGATTTTGAAATTTTTTTGCACTAAAATAAACTTATCTTTTAATTTCATTTTCCAAGAACTTTTTTTTTATTATAAACACTTTTATTTAGTAAATATAATTTTCCAAAGTACAGTTTATGGATTACAATGGCTTTTTCATTAAAAGCCCTCATACAAATAATTAAACAGGCAATATGTGATAAATTCTAGTAAAGGGGATTTCTACTAAATACTTGTTCAGTACTTTAAACTGTAAGGTTATCAAAACAAGGGAAGACTGAAAAACTGGCATAGCTCTCGGGAGCCTTAAGAGACATGATTACTAAACAGAATGTAACCTCTTAGAGGAGACCCTGAAACAAAGAAGAACATTAACTGAAAACTAAGAAAATGTTAATAAAATATGCACTTTAGTTAATAATAGTGTATTAATATTGGTTAAGTGTAACAAATGTCTCATAATAATGTAAGGTGTTACTAATAGGGGAAATAGGATTTGAGGATTTAAAGCAATTACATGTACTCTGCTCTCAATTTTTCTGAAAATTGAAACTGTTCTTTAAAAAGTATTTTTTAAAAATCCAGTATGAAAATCGTGAAATACAAATAAATGCCCCAACATAAATATTTAAGAAGTATTTGATTTTTAATAATGGCACTAACTTTATTATACAAATGTTATAGGCACTTTTTTTTTAATTTCAGCATTGACGCTGATGGGACAATGACAATAGACTGGGATGAATGGAGGGACTACTTTTTACTTCATCCTGCATCAAATATCAATGAAATTATTCGTTTCTGGAAGCGTTCTACAGTAAGATTACTTTGTATTTTACTAATTTAATTTGCTTTAAGTGTCACAGCTATTATAATTGATTGTATGAGAGGACTTCAAAATACTTAAATATGAAAATACATATTATGAAAATGTTATGCATAAATTTAAAAGAAATTTTGCACACTTATTTTTAATACCACTTTTCCATGTACTTGTTGAAGTATCCTCAGATTTTTCTGTTTACACAGATATGATGTTCCTGATTGGGTCTTCTGGATAGAAAATATAAATCAAATATTAGGATTTCAAAATTTTAGGCTCAAAAAAGTAATACTGGACAGCTGGGGACTATGGATGGGTCACCATGGTTTTTGCCTTGTTCTTGACTTCAACAGAAGACAGAAATCTATTGTGAGCCAGAAAAGTGAAAGCAAGAGCATTTTATTAAAGAAAGCAGTTAAGACCAGTATACTCCATGGACAGAAAAGCACCTGTGGGCTGTAGGGGTTCTACGTTTATGGAGTCCAGGAAATGCATGTTAAGGGGATGTTGGAATATTTATGTTATTTCTGGGAAAGAGGTGGCGACTTCTAGGAACTAGGGATCTACTTCTTTTCTTTCCTTATATGGCCACTTTTGTAGGATGTCATATAGTGAAAGGGATGATTTCTATGATGCTAATGCATTACAATGAGGATATAATGAAGCTGGAGGTCAGGTAGTGATTAATCTGAACACTATATTGGATCCAATCAGTTTGTACCAGCTGCCTTTGTCTGCCTTTTGCTATCATGAAGTCTTTGAAAGACCTTGGTCTTTCTTCCTGTTTTCTGACAGGTAGAGGCTGGGGCTTGCAATATACCATCACAAAGGATCCAGTTATATAATCTACCTGCCCATTTTATATAAGCATTTTGTTTTTTATATAAGCATCCTACAACTAGCTGAGCGAGGGCGAGCTCCATTTTGGACATACATAACAGCTGTACCAGCTGGTGTCTGCATGCCCAGCAACCAGCTGAAAGGAGATACCTGAGTCTGGCTAGGAGAATTGACAGGAGGCTGAGTGCTCATGACTGTGGGAGCTGTGCTATGACTGTGAAAACTTTGTAGCTGCAATAGAGGGTGCAGGATGTGGCTGGGTCTTTGGGCAGTCACGTGGGCAGCTCCACATGCTTGGGGCTCCCTGATTTCCTGGTGAGGATTATTGCTGTGGGATCTGTGCTCACACTGAGGACTGCACATATCCTTTATGTGGTTCGTGTGGCAGTAAGGATGAATGTTGTATCCACTAGGGTTAGCTTCCAGGCATTGGTTTCCTTTGTGTAGAGGAGGTGAGTGTGAGACTATGCCAGCAGAGCTGAACAAACTTCCCCTCTGATTTAAAAAAAAAAAATTACCATCCCCAACTTGGTTGTCACCTTGAACACTCCCCTCACTCTGGAACAATGAACAGAACTTCCTGACCACACCCAGACATGCCTTTGAATATTCACTGAGGGGGGGGACAACCACTGAGACACAGAGGCATAGTCCAAAGATAAAAGCCATCAAAGGGAAAAAAGAAAAAAAATACAAGTATCTCCACAAATGCCTAAAAATAAATGCAGTGATTCAAGAAACAAGAATAAGGAAGACAACATTGTCGCTCCCCCATTCGCGGAGGAACGACACTAAACCCTGCGCTGTTCTTTTGTCTGCTCGGCCCTTCCCGGGTTTGCTGCTGGTCCTTCCCGGGTTGGCTGCCGACCCTTCCACCTCCGTGGAAGGGCAGTTCCCCCTGCCACTTTCCCCACTTCCGTGGGGGAGTGGCACACCACAGGCCAGCTCTCTCGGGGGCTGCTCAGATGTTATCCGGATGTTCCCTTTAGATGTTCCTGGTGCTTGTTGTCTCTCTCCTCCTTTGTAGTCCTCTTCCACCAATCCCAACTCTGCTACCCACACGCCGAGCACGCTGCTCTCCTCCAATCAGGAGCAGGATCAGCTCCTGCAGTTTGTCAAGTTGGTGAGAGGCAGCTGCGTAGAAGTTTACTCCTCCCCAGCACCATATTGTGGGATAGCAGATGCATAGAATAAGTCTTAATTCCAGTAACTTAGCCTAGTCTCAGTTGCTCCCCACAAACATGATGCCACCAAAGGGACAAAACAACACTTCAATACTAGAATGTGAAAATGAAGAGATTGAAGAAATACCAGAAATGGAATTTAAAAAATTGATCATAGGATTAATTAGAAGTAATCAGGGGCCAATGCTGTGGTGTAGAGGGTAAAGCTGCTGCCTGCAGTGCTGGCATCCCATATGGGTGCTTGTTCGAGCCCCAGCTTCTCTACTTCCAATCCAGCTCTCTGCTGTGGCCTGGGAAAACAGTGGAAAATAGCTCAAGTCCTTGGGCCCCAGTGCCCACGAGGGAGACCTGGAAGAAGCTCCTGGATCCTGGCTTCAGATTGGCACAGCTGTGGCCATTGCAGCCAACTGGGGAGTGAACCAGTGGATGGAAGACCTCTCTCTCTCTCTCTCTCTCTCTGTCTCTACATCTTCTCTCTCTGTGTAACTCTGATTTCAAATAAAATAAATAAAAAAAGAAGTAATCAGAAGCAAACCCATGAATTAAATAAATCCATACATGACATGAATAGAAATTTTTCCCATGAAATTGAGATTTTTAGAGAGAAATCAAAATGAAATATTGGAAATGAAGAATTGAATAATTTAAATAATAAATAATAAAAGCCTTAACAACAGACTCGGTGAAGCAGAAGAAAGCATATCTGAATTTGGAGACATCCTCTGAAAATTTATAGTCAGGCAAAAAAAAAAAAAAGGATAAAGAGAGAGAAGGAGAAGGAATTAGAAAACTAAAAAACAGTCTTGGAGATTTGGGGGCTACTACCAAACAACCCGACATATGGGTCTTAGGAGTTTTCTGAGACCGAAGGCATGGGAAGAGAGAATGGATTAGAAGACCTTTTTTTAGTGAAATGATTGCAGAAAACTTCCCTAGTTTGAAGAAAGAAAGGGAAGTCCAAGTACAGGAAACACATAGAACTCCTAACAGACATAACCAGAAAAAATCTTCACCACAACACATTGTAGTCAAACTCACCACATTAAACATAAAGAAAAGTTTCTAATGTGTGCATGAGAGAAACACCAGATTATTTTCAGAGAATCTCCAATTAGAATCATAGCTAACTTCTCATCAGAAATCCCATAGGCTAGAAGAGAATGGCAATATAGTCCAAGGCTTAAGAGAAAAAAAGCCTGTAAACCCAGAATACTGTACTCTGCCAGGCTGTCATTAATGATTGAAGGTGAAATAAAGACTTCCATAAAAAATAGAAATTGAAAGAATTTGATAACACCTTGTGGGGAGCAATCCGGACTGGACTGAGTTACTGGAATTAAGACTTATTCTATGCATCTGCTCTCCCACAATATGGCGCTGGGAGAGAAGTAAACAGCTTCCGCACAGCTGCCTCCAGTTCAACTAATAAACTGTAGGACTTGCTATTGATTGGAGGAGAGCAGCGTACTCGGCGTGTGGGCAGCCGAGTTAGGATTGGCGGAGGAGGACTATAAAGGAGGAGAGAGATGGCATGCACCAGGAACATCTATGGGGAACATCTAAGGGAACCCGTGCAGCCCCCGAGAGAACCGGCCGGCGGTGTGCCGCTCCCCTGCGGAAGTGGGGAATGCGGCCAGGGGGAACTGCCCTTCCACGGAGGTGGAAGGGATAGTAGCCAACCCGGGAAGAACCAGCAGCAAACCCGGGGAGGGCCGAGCAGACGAAAGAACAGCGCAGGGTCCTGTGTCGTTCCCCCACGAAGACGGGGAGCGACATAATGGTGCCGTGACTCGGATATGAAGCCCAGGCAGGGTTTAGTGTCGTTCCTCCATGAAGAGGGGGAGCGACATAATGGTGCCGTGACTCGGATAGGAAACCTGACTCGGATAGGAAACCTAGAACGGATAGCAAACTTAGGAGGGAAGAAACGGGAAGAACTGGGAAAATACCGGAGAGAGAGACTAGCAAACAGCCTAGGGAAAAGCCGGACGAAATGGGTGCCGGAAGAAGCTATTGAAAGCCTAGGTATAGACTCAGATACGGACTACGGGGGGAAGCTGGGAGAAATCTCTAAGGTCGAAAGCGAAAGTGAAAGCTAGAACAAACAGACTCGGATATGGACTGTGGGGAGAGGCCAGGAGAAATGAGGGAGGAGTATTGTTGGAGGAAAGCTTGGGGAAACATACCGGGTAGAGAAAAATGTTAGGGAAATTGAAGCCGCGGGGGGCAGGCCGAGGCGGATACGAAAGCCACTTTGGGATTCTCAAGTTAGCCCGGGAATAGGGGGCGAAAAGTTGAAACCAGAAGCTGAAACGTGAGCCTGGTTGGGATCCGTCTGATTAGCCCGGGGAGCAAAGGACGGGAAGCCAAACCGTGGGGCGGAGACGTATGCTGGGTTGAATTCGCCAGGCTAGCCCGGGGAACTTAGATTGAATGCTAGTGGCGGACACGTAAGCTACGCTGTGTGACTCGCGGAGGCTGCCGTGCGCAGAGAGAGCGTGCGGGGCACAAGTAGATAGGGAACGGGGCTGGCGCGAGGCCGTGGTACAGACGCGAAGGGCGTGGAGACCGCGGAGCGCGCGAAGCCGAGCCGCGCAGAGCCGCGAAGCCGCGCGGAGCCGTGAAGCTGCCGGCAGGGCGAGGCGCCGGAAAGCTGCCGAGAAGCAGCCTCGGGGCGGGCGCAGCCGGGAAGCCGCGGGGATAAGAGAAACAGAAGTTTAGAAATGGAATGAGAGCGGGAAGCTGCGGGGATAAGAGAAACAGAAGTTTAGAAGTAAAGTGAGAGAAATAGGAATGCTGGTAGAAGTAAAATGGGAGAAATAGGAATGCGCGGAGATAGAGAAATAGAGAAATAGAAAGGCCTCCCTACAACACTGCAATGTGAGAGCTTGGATTCGGTCTGCCTGATTAAGTGAGGCGATGAGCACCTGGGCGGCTAGCAGCTTATGCGCCGCAGGTCACCGAAGACAGGCACGAATTAACATCAGTAAGGCTTCCCCCACAATACAACAATTAGGAGGCTTGGATTCGGTCTGCCTGATTAAGGCGGTAAGCGCCAGCAAGCAGCTCGACCAGAGTATGAGCTGCAGGTCACCGAAGATAGGCACGAACCAACACTAATAAGTCTCCCTCACAATACGGCAATGAGAAGGCTTGGATTCGGTTTGCCTGATAGGTTTTGTAAGCACCTGCAGGCAGTTCTAGCAGAGCAGAGCATGCGCTGCAGGGCACCGAACACAGGCACGCATCAGCGCCTAAAAACCTCCTCACAACATGGCGAAGAGAGGACCCGGATTCGGTTTGCCTGATAGGACTTGTAAGAGCCTGTGGCAACTCTAGCAAGTAGAGCAGAGTGTGTGCCGCGGGACACCGAAGACAGGCGCGTATCAACGCTAAAAAATAAAAAGAAAGGGGGATCTGTGGGGAGCAATCCGGACTGGACTGAGTTACTGGAATTAAGACTTATTCTATGCATCTGCTCTCCCACAATATGGCGCTGGGAGAGAAGTAAACAGCTTCCGCACAGCTGCCTCCAGTTCAACTAATAAACTGTAGGACTTGCTATTGATTGGAGGAGAGCAGCGTACTCGGCGTGTGGGCAGCCGAGTTAGGATTGGCGGAGGAGGACTATAAAGGAGGAGAGAGACGGCATGCACCAGGAACATCTATGGGGAACATCTAAGGGAACCCGTGCAGCCCCCGAGAGAACCGGCCGGCGGTGTGCCGCTCCCCTGCGGAAGTGGGGAATGCGGCCAGGGGGAACTGCCCTTCCACGGAGGTGGAAGGGATAGTAGCCAACCGGGAAGAACCAGCAGCAAACCCGGGGAGGGCCGAGCAGACGAAAGAACAGCGCAGGGTCCTGTGTCGTTCCCCCACGAAGACGGGGAGCGACATAATGGTGCCGTGACTCGGATATGAAGCCCAGGCAGGGTTTAGTGTCGTTCCTCCATGAAGAGGGGGAGCGACAACACCTGTCCAGCCTTACAAAAGATGCTTAAGGATGTGCTATACACAGAAACACAGAAACTTGATCATCACTATGAAAGAAGGTGAAGGCAGAAAATCTCCCAGTAAAATAACAAGTGAAATATAAAGTAAATAATTGGAATATTTATGGAAAAATAACAGGACCAAGTAATTTCTTATCAAGTCACCTTGTGTATAAGTGCCTTCAACTCTCCTGTTTAAAGATATAGTCTGGATGAATGGATTAAAAAACCAAACCCATCTATTTGCTGCCTACAAGAAACACATCTTACCAACAAAGATACACACAGATTAAAAGTAAAGGATGTATGTTGAAGTGAAATCGACACTATGAGAAATGGTGACTTGATCAGCATAGCCCTGACTGTTAATGAACAACTTAATACATTATCCCTCTTAGTAGTTTTTTTTGTCTGTTCTACTTAATTTGACTGGTTTAATTCTGTAATTAATACACAGTTATTTTAAGTGTTGAAATTTAACTGAAATGTGATCCCTGTTAAACATAAGAGTGGGAATAAGAGAGGGAAGAGATGTACAATTTGGGACATGCTCAAGCTGACTTGCCCCAAATGGTAGAATTAGAAACATACCAGGGGACTCCAATTTAATCCCATCAAGGTGGCATGTACCAATGCCATCTCACTAGTCCAAGTGAACAATTTCAGTTCACAATTGATCATAATGAAAGGACTAAGAGTCAAAGGGAGCACATAAACAAGTTTAGTACCTGCTAACACTAACCGATAGAATAAATAAAGGGGAGAGTGATCCAATATGGGAAGTGAGATACTCAGCAGACTCATAGAATGGCGGATGTCCTAAACAGCACTCTGGCCTCAGAACCAGCCCTAAAGGCATTCGGATCTGGCTGAAAAGCCCATGAGAGTATTTCAGGCATGGAAAGCCAAGACACTCTGCCAAAAAAACAAAAAAACAAAAACAAAAACAAAAAAAACCTAAATGAAAGATCTCTGTGAGTGAGATCCCAGTGGGAAGAACAGGTCTTCAAAGAAGGAGGTACCTTTCTCTGAAGGGAGGAGAGAACCTCCACTTTGACTATGACCTTGTCTAAACAAGGTAAGAGTCGGAGAACTCAAGGGGCTTCCATAGCCTTGGAAACTCATGACAGGAGCATAGGGAGATTACTGATGCCATAAACAGGAGTGTCAATTTGTAAAGTCAACAACAGGAGTCACTGTGCACTTACTCCTCATGTAGGATCTCTGTCCTTAATTTGCTGTACATTGAGACTTAATGCTATAACGAGTACTCAAACAGTATATCTCACTTTGTGTTTCTATGGGGGTGCAAACTGTTGAAATCTTCACTTAATGTATACTAAACTGATCTTCTGTAAAAAAAAAAAAAGAAATTATCAATTCCCAACTTGACTCTCACTGGGATTAAACATGACAATAGGTCTGATCTGATTTCATCATCATTTAAAAAATCATCTATTATTTTTCACTTTATGTTTCTGTGTGGGAGCAAACTGTTGAAATCTTTACTTAATGTATGCTAAACTGATCTTCTGTATATAAAGAGAATCAAAAATGAATCTTGATGTGAATGGAAGGGGAGAGGGAGTGGGAAAGGGGAGGGTTGTGGGTGGGAGGGACGTTATGGGGGGGAAGCCATTGTAATCCATAAGCTGTACTTTGGAAATTTATATTCATTAAATAAAAGTTAAAAAAAAGAAAGAAAGAAAGACAAATACCACATGTTCTCCTTAAATTTAAAATTTTTAAGTTAAATTAAAAGCTAAAAATAAAAAAATAAAAAAAAGAGTAAAGGATGGAAAAGGATATCCTATGCTAACAGAAATCAAAAAAGGAACTGGCATAGTCATCCTAAGATAAACTTATTAAGAAGAACAGAATAGACTTTAACACAAACTGTTAAAAGAGACAAAGAAGGGAACTATGTAATGATTAAGGAATCAATTCAACAGGGAGATATGACTATAATAAACATATATGTACCTTATTACAGGGCACCTCACTATTTAAAAGAAATGTTAATAGATCTAAAGGGAGATATAGACTCTAATACAATAGTAATGGAAGATTTCAGCACCACATTTTCAGCAATGGACAGATTAATGAGACAGAAAAACAGCAAGGAAATAACAGAGTTAAGCAACATTATAGACCAAATGGACATAACAGATATCTACAATACTCTAGCCTACAGCTGCAGAATACACATTCTTCTCACCAGTGCATGGAACTTTCTCTAGGATTGACCACATGCTAGGCCATAATGCAAATCTCAGCAAATTCAAAAACATTGAAATCATACCATATATCTTCTCAGACCACAATGGAATGAACTGGAAATTAACAAGTCAAGAATCTCAAGATTGTATGCAAACACATGGAAACTTAACAACATGCTCCTGAATGAACAGTGGGTCATAGAAGAGCTAAAAATAAAAAAAAAATTTGAAACAAATGAAGACAACAATACAACATATCAAACTTTGGGATACAGCAAAAGCAGTGTTAAGGGGAAAGTTTATAGCAATTGGTGCCTACATCAAGAAATTGAAAAGGCACCAAATAAATGAATGATCAATGCATCTCAAAGACCTAGAAAAACAACAGCAAACAAAACCCAAAATTAGTAGGAGAAAAGAAATAATTAAAATAGAGAATAAATAAACAAAATTAAAATCAATAAATAGTACAGAAGATCAGCGAAATGATGAGCTGGCTTTTTGAAAAAATATACAAAATTGACACACCATTGGTCCAACTAACCCAAAAAAGGAGGCAAAATTCCTAAATCAATAAAATTAGAGATGAAAAAAGAAATGTAACAGCAGACAAAACAGAAATTAAAAGAATCATCAGATTCTTTGTTGTGTATGCCAACAAATCAGTAAACCTAGAAGAAATGGATAGATTCCTGGACATATACAACCTATCTAAATTGAGCCATGAAGCATAGAAAATCTAAACAGACCCATAACCAAGACAGAAATTGAATCAGTAATAATACTAGCCAACTGAATCCAACAAGATATCAGAAAGATCATTCACTCAGAGCAAATGGCATTTATCTCTGGTATGCAGGGATGGTTCAGCATTTGCAAATCTATCAATGTGATACATCACATTAAAAATTGAAGATAAAAAATCATGATTATCTTCCCAAAGGGACAAACATCATATGTTCTCCCTGATCGGTGACAACTAACCAAGCACCAAAAAGGAAACCTGTTGAAGTGAAATGGACACTATGAGAAATAGTGACTTGATCAGCCCTTGTCCTGACTGTTGATGTACAATTTAATACTTTATCTCTTTTAGTATTTTTTTTGTTCTACTTAATACTATTGGTTGAACTCTGTAATTAGCACACAATTATTCTTAGGTTTCTAAATTTAACTGAAAAGTGATCCCTGTTAAATATAAGAGTGGGAATAAGAGAGGGAGGAGATGTACAATTTCGGACATACTCAAACGGACTTGCCCCAAATGGTGGAGTTAGAAATGTGCCAGGGGATTCCAATACAATCCCATCAAGGTGGCATGTACCAATGCCATCTCACTAGTCCAAGTGAACAATTTCAGTTCACAATTGATCATCCTCATAGGTCTAAGAATCAAAGGGATCACACAAACAGGACTAGTGTCTGCTAATACTAACTGATACAGTAAAAAAGGGAGAGAACGATCCAACATGGGAAGCGGATACACAGCAGACTCATAGAATGGCAGATGTCCTAAACAGCAGTCTGGGCTCAGAAGCAGCCCTTAAGGCATTCGGATCTGGTTGAAGAGCCATGAGAGTATTTTAGGCATGGAAAGCCAAGACACTCTGGCAAAAAAAAAAAAAAACAAAAAAACAAAAAAAAAACACAAACCCTAAATGAAAGATCTCTGTGAGTGAGATCCCAGTAGAAAGAACAGGTCATCAAAAAAGGAGGTACCTTTCTCTGAAGGGAGGAGAGAACTTCCACTTTGACTATGACCCTGTCGGAATAAGATCGAAGTCAGAGAACTCAAAAGGCTTCCTTAGCCTTGGCAACTCATGACTAGAGCCTAGGGAGATTACTGACGCCATAAACAAGAGTGTCAAATTGTTAAGTCATCAACAGGAGTCACTGTGTACTTACTTCTCATGTAGGATCTCTGTCCTTGATGTGTTGTTCAATGTGAATTAATGCTATAACTAGTACTGAAACAGTATTTTACACTTTATGTTCTGTGTGGGTGCAAACTGATGAAATCTTTACTTAATATATACTAAATTGATCTTCTGCATATAAAGATAATTGAAAATGAATCTTGATGTGAATGGAATGGGAGAGGGAGCGGGAGATGGGAGGGGTGCGAGTGGGAGGGAAGTTATGGCGGAAGGGAAAGCCATTGTAATCCATAAACTGTACTTTGGAAATTTATATTTACCAAATAAAAGTTAAAAAAATAACAAAAATAAAGAGTAAGCATTTTAATGCTGTTAGCACTAAGCAAAGTACAAGAAATGGCACCCATATGGGATGCTGGCATTGCAGGTGGCATTACCCACTGTGCCACAGAGCCAGCCCTAGAAAATTACCATTTTGAAAAAACTGAATTAAATTTTTTTCATTGAAATAAATTCATTAACTGGTTATAAAGATGTCCGAACAGGACCTAGTTTGAGGCACTAACTAGGCTAAGACATAAGTTTCAAAGAGTCCTTGTTAGAGAAACATGAATTCTCTTAAAATTGGAACAAGAACAAGCCTCAGCTTTATGGTGGAGAAAGTGTGGTGAAATCATTGATGGCTTATGAAAGTTTATGGGGTCAATGCCTCACAGAAATCAGTAGTTTACAAATTGATAACTAATTTTTCCAACATCATGCTGGATGATGTTGGAAAATAAAGCCTGAAGCAGTAGAACATTCACAGCAATTTGCAAAGAAAAATTAATCTTGTTCATTACCTAATTTGAGAGGACTTCCAGTTAACTGCTGACACAATAGCCATTCCCTAGACATCTCAGTGGGTTTAGCTTACAAATTCTGATTGAAAAATTAAAAGCAGAGTAAACTTGCTGCTCAATTAGTGCTAAAACTGTTGTGATTGGAATCACTGAAGACAAAAGCAGAAGTTTTGATGGAAATTTAATGAATTAGATCAAGGTGGTGAAGCATTTCTTGGAAAAGTTTAACAGGAAGGGAAACATGGCTTTCCCAGTATGGTCCTGAAGACAAAGAGGTGGGAGTAGTCCAGATAGAGCCGAAGTGGACTGGTAAGAGCAAATGTCAACACAACAGGTTTTTAGGATGCTCAAGGCATTTTGTTTGTTAACCTTCAGGAGGGCCAAAGAATGATAACATGTGCTTATTAGGAGATGGTTTTGAGAAAGTTAGCCAAAGCTATAGCAAGAAGATGCCTTGGAAAGTTCCACCAAAGAGTCCTCTCTACTACAACCATGCAGTCGCTCAATCCTCTCATCAAAAAGGGCAATTGTGCAAAAGTTTTTTTCTGGAAAATCACAGGGCACCCAACTTATAATACGTATTTGTCTCCTTCTGACTTTTTTTGTTCCATAATTCAAAAAAATCTTGATAAGGCACCCAGTTTTCTTCAGGGAGTAACGTAAAATATATTATATTAACATGGTTAAATTTCCAGGAACTTTAGTTCGTGTGGATGAAATAAATGGCTTGTAATATTGCATATCAAAGTGTTTTTACTTTATGGAACTTATGTTGAGAAATTAAGTTTACATTTTTAATTTTTATCTTTAATTTTTAATCAAGCTCTTTAAATTACCATCATCTAGGTTTACAACTACACAAGAGACCAAGTTGCTGCTCTTGTTGGGTTGACTTTCTAGTAGAGCAATAAAGCAAAAAAAAAAAAAAAAAAAAAAGAAACTAACTCATTTAAGATTGTGCTAATTATAAGAAAGGAAGTGATGGAAAGACCCAAGGAAAAATATTTTAGGTAAAGAGAAAGTCAAGTCTGAAGGCTCTGAGGTGAGAATGTGCTTGGAAAATAAGAAATTAGTTGAATAAGTAAATGATGTCAAGAAAACTAAGCAGCAGAGAAGTGATTTGCCCATGATGATTGACAGGTGATGGAACTGAGATCCTCTGAGTTGCCTGACACTCTTTCCTGTGAACTACACTGCTTTCACATTTAGGCAAATGGATAGGCTTAGCAAGAGCATGTGTGATTACTGAAAATAAAGTAAAATGTGGAACTCAATAAAGCACAGATATTTTTTAAAACAAACTACAAATTTCTGACTCAGACTAAGTGTACAATGAATTTTAAGAAGTTTAAATGAAGCAAGGAAAATTTGAAGATATGTATTTCTTACCTAGTGTGTGGTAGATACTGTGGTGAATGACTAGGACATGATTCCTGCTCTTGGGATTTACATTTTTCATGAAAGTGATTATCTAGATAGTTTGAGAATTTTATCACTAACTTTAAGTTAACAGAAATTTATATGGCAGGTGTTATTATAAACCATTTGGCCTAGTACAGGTATCAAGAAATTGTTAATATTCTGTAACTTTTTTGTTCTTATAAAATTATATTTTGTCTTTATAAAAAGTTATCCTTTTAGTTTGTCAAGTGTTTGCACTTTATTGTCTTGTTCTTTTCTCTCTCTCTCTCTCTCTCTTTTTCATTTATTAGGCAGTTGACATTGGAGAGAGTATAGCCATTCCAGATGAATTTACTGAACAAGAAAAGCAGTCTGGAGATTGGTGGAAGCGTTTGGTGGCAGCAGGAATAGCTAGTGCCGTCGCAAGGACATGCACAGCACCTTTTGACCGCTTGAAAGTCATGATGCAGGTAGTTGGCGCATCTTACCCAGCCTGTAAGAGTTGAAGTAACTGGAAAAGCCCTTGAATACTATCTTAAACATTTTGGCACATTTCATATGACTTTTCATTACAGTTTTATATATTTTTAATTGTAAATTTTTAAATTTTCAATATTTAAATGATTCCTTAATTTTATTAAAGATACTGCTATGTAATTCAAATTAATTTTTCTTTGGAATATTAATAAAACCACCCTGTTAGTAATGGTTTTTCAGAAATAAATCCATGAGTGAAGTATAAAGAATCATGTATGATAAGTTATAGTATATAGTATATAATATATTGTCCAGTTACCTTTATGTCAATGAGTAATAGATTGTCAGTAGTAGTTTTAAATAGTGTATGGCTTAATAAAATCCATAATTAAAATTTAATAATTGCTGAATACTTTTTTTTAAAGATTTATTTATTTATTTGAAAGTCAGAGTTACACAGAGAGGAGAGGCAGAGACAGAGAGAGAGAGAGAGGTCTTCTGTCCAATGGTCCACTCCCCAGATGGCCGCAATGGCCGGAACTGTGCCAATCCAAAGCCGGGAGCCAGGAGCTTCTTCCAGGTCTCCCACATGGGTGCAGGGGCCCAGGGAGTTGGGCCATCCTGCGCTGTTTCCTATGCCATAGCAGAAAGCTAGATAAGAAGTGGAGCAGCTGGGACTAGAACCGGCACCATATGGGATGCTGGCGCTTCAGGCCAGGGTGTTAACTGGCTGCGCCACAGCGGCGGCTCCGCTGAATACTTTCTTTACACAGATATAAAAATCAGTAATCCACAATCTAGTTTAAATTTGTAATTAAACTTGCATATCTGAGTGTTTGTCTTTTTTGGGGTAATATTGGTGACATTTTGGTCATGGATTGTGAAGTTATTATTATAAAATATAAATAAATTGTGTAAAACTTGTAATGCTTATTTAGTTAAAGCTTATTATATATTAGATACTTTAATAGGAATTAGAGGCTACAGCAGTTACATTAGTTATAATTTTTGCCTTTAGAGAATTTAGAGTATAATCAGGAAAATATAAAATTATGTATGTAATAAAATGTGATATACGTGCTGTGTACCCAGACAGAAGATACACATAACACTATAGGAATGTTCAGAGAAAGTAAATGCTGTTTCTTCTTGGCTTATTATTTCTCACATAAATATTTAGTGATGTCTTGGCTAAGGCTTTGTGTAGGGAATATACTTTAAATGACATAAGATAGTAAAACACCCCATCATCCTTCTGCATGTTTGATTTTGTGTGTGGCCTGTGTTCCATTCAGTCAGGGGTATAAATTCAACCAGTTGTTAGGAAACATCAGGAGTGGAAAATCTTCTGTTGTGGGTAGAAACAGAAAAATTCAGCTTCCACAGTAACTGGATCTGTAAAAAATAAAAATGAGTTGTAAAGGAAAAAACATGAATATAGTACAGGGCTACACAGAGATGGAGACATACAGGAAGGGAAGAAGGATGGGGAGGGAATCAAGAGGAAAAATAAAGAAGATGTATTTGTTGTGTGCTCATCATTTGCTAGCTGCTAGAAATGCAAAGATGCAAAGCATATGTGTTATACACTAGGATCTTATAGACATAAGCAATCTATATGTGTGATGATGGTGAAGGTGATATTGACAACAATTATCCCTTATGTGTACTTGCTGTGCACAAGACAGAAAGGCATATGTGGATATTGTAGGGATAGGTAGGGGCTCTCCAAGGGGATGAAAATGGGTCAGTGGATTAGGAGAGTGAAAATGAATGGAGTAAATAGCAGAACATGGAAAGAGTGAAAAGAGAAAGGAATCAGGGACTGGATAGGAAGAGGAAGAGGTGGGAGACAGAAAAGGAAAGGAACTAGAGAAGAAATAGGAAAAAAAGGAAGGTGATAGAAGAAAGATAAGTGAGAAATGGGGAGAGAATAATAATGTAATGAGAGGCAAGAGGAAGGAAAGAAAGGAGGGAGTCTCTGTCCTTTAATGCTATTGGATCTCATTCCTTTCAGTTATACACATATTTTACACTGAGTAGGTTAACTAGATCTTATCCTCTTTATTAATGGAGGTATTACTGTTGAGTCTCACACAACTGAGAGGAGTATTATGAAGTACATGTGTGTTGTAAGACCAGAGGTTATTTTACGCAAATGAAGAGTCAGAGAGCCCTGGGTTTGAATTTAAGCTTTGCTACTTTATGTCCACGGGTCACTCCCAGTTAGGTCCATCTTCCCAGGAGATCATCATACAGGGTTATTTTAAGAATTAAACTTAGGCCGGCGCCCCGACGCCGTGGCTCACTTGGTTAACCTTCCACCTGCGGTGCCAGCATCCCATATGGGCGCCGGGTTCTGGTCCCGGTTGCTCCTCTTCCAGTCCAGCTCTCTGCTGTGGTCCGGGAGGGCAGTGGAGGATGGCCCAGGTTTTGGGCTCCTGCACCCGCATCGGAGACCAAGAAGAAGCACCTGGCTCCTGGCTTTGGATAGGCTCAGTGCCAGCAGTAGCGGCCATTTGGGGAGTGAACCAATGGAAGGGAGACTTTCTTTCTGTCTCTCTCTCGCTGTCTAGAACTCTACTTGTCAAATAAAAAAAAAGAATTAAATTTAATGTTATAAAGTGCTTAGCATAATTCTGGCATCTAGTGAATGCTCAAAAATTGAGTGTGCTGTGGTTTTGGTAGAAATAAGATGAATAAATAACATTGTTACTCTTTTATCAAAGTCGCATTAAAGTTTCTATAGTTATTTGCTTGAGATTTCATACATTGTATTTTTAGAACACAATGAATATATATGCCAGCTGAGAAAAATCTGGAAAATAGAAAAGCTGAAAGCCAAAACGTTGTCTATCCTCTCATCACCCAAAATCATCATTATTAACACTTCAGTGAATTACTTTTTAGACTTTTGTAAAGGCATTTTTTACAGAGTAGCAATTACTTTTTGTTATTTTTATGATTGACAATATAACCTGAACATATTTTTATAGTTACTTCATGTTCTTCAACTAGAGTTTTTAATGACGATGCAATATTTATTTGTTTTCTCAATTTTTCTTATTGCTAGACATGCAGGTGGTTTTTAATACTCCTCTTTTAAAAATAATTATTCATAATTTTATGATGGAGATCTCTTTTTATGACTCTTTTTGTACTTGTAGAGAAAAATTCCTAGAAATTTGCCTAGTGGTATGAACATTTTAAATAATGATATAAATATTTTAAAGTAATGATATGGACATTTCTGCTTTCACATGTGAAGATGAGGGCATTTTCAAAATATGGAAACTAGAGTTAAAGATAAGTTTAACTTGCTACAAAAATTTTTTGAGGGTTAGCGTTTTTGTGCAGTGGGTTAAACCACCACCTAGCCTATGAGGATTCCAGTGTCCCATATGAGCACAAGTTTGAGTCTGGGCTGCTCCACTTCAATCCAGCTCCCTGCCAATGAACATGGGAAGGCAGCGAAGATGACCTGTGTGGTTGGACCTCTACCACCCATGTGGAAGAAGCGAATGGACTTCTATGCTTCTAGCTTTGGTCTGGCCCAGCCCTGGCTATTGCAGCCATTTGGGGAGTGAAGCAGCAGTTGGGAGAGAGCTATTGCTCTCTCTCTAACTCTGCCTTTCAGATAAATAAGTTTTAAAATTTGAAATCCATCCATATGAGGAGTCTTTAAGAAGTTTATGGAAAATGGGTATTATGAAAAACCTATGCATGAGTTTCAAAATTTTATGCACTAATAAACTTATCTATTTCATTTTCCCACAAACTTTAAAAAAGCTTTTCATTTATTTGAAAAGCAGTGTTATAGAGAGAGGGGCAGAGACAGAGATCTTCCATTTGCTGGCCCCTCCCCACATGGCTGCAAAGGCCAGGGCTGGACCAGACTGAAGCCAGTTGCCTGGAACTCCATCCCTGTCTCCTACATGGGCAGCAGGGACCCCAGTACTTGACCATATTCCACTTCCTTCCCAGGCACATTAGCAGGGAACTGGATCAGAAGTGGAGCAACTGGGACTTGAACCAGTGCTCATATGGGATGCTAGCATTGCAGATGGCAGCTAAACCTGCTATACCACAATTCTGGTCCCTCCACAGAATTTTTGTAGTACTTTCATATGTATTGGTAAGTTATTTTCCAGATTTGTTCTACCTATATGAGATGAGAATGGCTATTTTGCCTTGCTCTCTCATTATCATCTTTTTATATTACTGACAGGGAATATTTTATTAATGGTTTGATTTTTTACTTTCTTAAAACAACATTTTCCTTATCAAAAATAATATGTTAAGAAAATGAGAGAACATAGATAGCTTACAGGATGACATTAGTTGTTTGTGGAACCTTTGTGTACTAGTTTGCTATAACAAAACCAAAACTGGATTAAATAACAGAAATCTACTGTGTTGCAGTTCTGAAGGCTACAAGTCTGAAATGAAGGTGTTGGTGAATTAGTTCCTTCTGAGGGCAGTATGGGATAATCCATTTCCAGTCTCTCTCCTTGACGTGGCAATTTCCTCTATATGTCTCTTCACGTTGTCTTCCCTTTGTGTATGTCATGTCCTTGTGTCCAAATTTCTTCATTTTTATGAGGATGCCTGTCAGATCAGGGCCCACCCTAAAGACCTCACTTGAACTTGTTGGCCTCTATTAAGACCCTTTCTCCAAAGAATGTTGTATTCTGAACAATGAGGTTTAGGAAGTCAATGTATCAATTTTGGATGACAAAACCTAGGAGAATCCACTGTTGAAAATTTGTTGTATTTTCATCCCTTCTTTTTTTAGTGCATATTTCAATGCACTTTTTAATAATCATGTCTTATTTTGTTAGCAACAACACAAATCCTTTACGCTGAAATTCTCTGATAATTAAGATATTTTTTCTTCCTTATTTTATTCTTCAGTGGTTTAGATTACAGTGTTCCCCCCATATCTGTGGAAGACCCTCAGTAGATTCTTGAAACCAGAGACAGTACTGAATCCTAAACATATTGTGTTTCTTCCTATATATACATTTGTGCCTACAATGAACTTTATTGTAAAAATTAGGGACAGTAGGAAATTATCAGCAATAGCTAATAATAAAAGTGAACAATTATAACAATATCCTGTAATATAAGTTATGTGACTTTTACCTTTTCATGTAAAGAAGCACTTTATAATTTCTGTTTGTCATATTCTGATTTGCAACATCACTCTGCTTGAGTTTTGGAGCCATTATTTTGTAAAATAAGGCTTTTTTTTAGTGATTTGATATTTTTTATTTTTTAAACTTTTATTTAATAAATATAAATTTCCAAAGTACAGCTTTTGGATTACTGTGGCTTTTTCCCCTCATAACCTCCCTCCTACCTGTAACCATCCCATCACATCCCATTCACATCAAGATTCATTTTCAATTATCTTTATATACAGAAGATCAATTTAGTATTCAATTTAGTATACACTAAGTAAAGATTTCAACAGTTTGCACCCACACAGATATACAAAGTATAAAGTACTGTTTGAGTTCTAGTTATACTGTTAATTCACATAGTACAACACATTGAGGACAGAGATCCTACATGGGGAGTAAGTGCAACAGTGACTCCTGTTGATTTAACAATTGACACTCTTATTTATGGCGTCAATAATCACCCGAGGCTCTTGTCATGAGTTGCTAAGGCTATGGAAGCCTTTTGAGTTCACCAGCTCTGATCTTATTTAGACAAGGCCGTAGTCACAGTGGAAGTTCTCTCCTCCCAAAATAAGGCTTATTTGAACACATATCCTGCAATGCCATGACGGTTGGTCTGATAACTACTGCTAAGTGACCAAGGGACAAGTAGAGGTGTGAATATGTTGGCCAGAGTTTATTCACATCCAGGGCAAGATGGAGGGGGATGGTTGAGATTTTATCTCACTATTCAGAATGCTGTGCAATTTAAAACTTATGAATTGCCTATTTCTGAAATTTTCTATGTAATATTTTTAAACTGGAAACTGTAGAAAGCAAGCTTGCAGAAAGCAAAGGTGCAAATAACAGAGGACTACTGTAACTTTTAAGTATGTATTTGGGGACAAGAGCAAAATTAATGTATTAATTTTATATGTTTCTGAAGGAAAATGAAGATGATGTTGAAAATCATGGATTTATACATTGAGTCTAATTGTTTCATTAGAAATAGCAAAACCTATGCTCTATTGCCTGGAAAATAAATTGATAAAACATTCAATCTGCTATTTGTTTCTAGGTTCAAAGTTTAAAGACAAGGAGAATGAAATTGATTAGTGGATTTGAGCAGATGGTAAAAGAGGGAGGTATTCTTTCTCTTTGGCGAGGAAATGGTGTAAATGTTTTTAAAATTGCACCAGAGACAGCAATCAAGATTGGGGCCTATGAGCAGGTAAACTGTTATTGACTGTGGAATTTGAAATGAAGATCAAGATTTAAAATTTCTATTAAAAATGAACATTTTTAATAAAAACCTAAATATTTCTTTGATGAAAACTAGACTGTACAAGCAATAGTTATCAATGCAAATATTAATGACTTTGCTTATTCATATTATCTTTGCATTTTCATACTGCTGTTGTTTACAAGAGAAGTTCTGTGGATTATTATGTATGATGTCTATTAGTAATTTTCATTTCAACCCCTCACCAAAATTTCATAATTATTTTTCCTTTGAATAATATGAATGTTTTATGGAGTTTTCAGTATATTAATTAATGATTAGAGGGTCAACCTCTAAATTTAGTCAAATGATTAACAGATGAAATATGTACTGAATTTTAAAATTTGTTAATCTTTAGGATTTTACTTTTGCTAAAATAATTCATTTTAGGATGGGATATATATTTTCAAATACGAGGGCACTTCTAAAAGATAATAGAAAAATAGCATTAATATGAGTTTATTTTGATTCTTTGTGTTTCCGTATTTTCCAGCCTCACTGCAAATCTTAATTCTGCAAATCTTAATTCTCTATTATTTATACTTTTTGTAGCAGCAAAGTGCTTTTTTGGACCTTGTTCACTATGTTATAGAACCTCAAAGTTTTAGCAAAATACAAAAGATTGATAGTATCCTTTCTTAAGCAGTTGAAAAGCAAACAGATAAATAGTACATTGGACTGGGTAGTAATGCACATATTAAAAACCTATCACTTGGGGCTAGCTCTGTGGCACAGCAGGTTAAGTTGCAGCCTACAGCACTTGTATCCCATGTGGGTGCCAGTTTGAGCCCCTGGTGCTCCAATTCTGATCCCTGCTAATGCACCTGGGAAAGCAGCAGACGATGGCCCAAGTTCTGGGCCTCTGCCACACACATTGGAGTGCCCAAAAGAAGCTCCTGGTTCCTGGATTCAGCCTGGCCCAGCACTGGCCTTTGTGGCCATTTGCAAAATGAACTAGTGAAGACCTCTCTCTCTCTGTCTCCCTCTCTCCTATCACTCTCACTCTGCCTTTCAGATAAATAAATCTTTTTTTAAAAAAAGAAAAAAACATATATCTTACTTAAATAAAGATGTGCTTACTCATTCAACAAGTATTTCTTTCAACAATAAATGTTTCTTGAGTGTCTCATATGTTTTAGACACTTTCTAGGTGATGGACATGTCACAGTAGATAAAACAAAACAGAAAACAGAACCAAGTGACCAACCAAAGAGAAACTCCACTTGCTTCTGTGGAATTTAAATTGGACAACAGGTTGGAGTCTACAAAGAAATATATATGGCATATCAGATCACAACAGCTGTGAGGGAAATAGAGGATGGAAATGAAGATAAAACTGACAACTCTTTTTAAAAAATTTTATTAATATAAAGAGAACAGATTTCATGTATTTCCCACGTAGACTTCTAAGAGGATTATCATACTTCCTACCTTCCTTTTCTCCCACCCTCAATCCCCTTCCATCCTTTTTTTCTTTTTTCTTTATCTTTTACAAAAATAATTTCAATCTACTATGTAATCACAGACTTGATGCACTACTAACCATAATATTCAACAAGTAAAAGTAGGAAGGCCACTGTTTGAAGAAGCATAAACAAGGACTACAACCACCAATCAAATCACAAGATGTCCACTTCATTCCTATGTATTTTTTGTATTTTATATTAGCTACCACATATCAGAGAAAACATATTTGTCTGTTTGAGACTGGCTTATTTTACTGAGCATAATGGTTTCCAGTTGCATCTATTTTGTTGCAAAAGATTCTTTTTTATGGCTGAGTAGCATTCCATAGTACGTGTGTGTGTGTGTGTGTGTGTGTACTGCATTTTCTTTATCCAGTCGTCAGTTGATGGATATCTGGGTTGATTCTATGTCTTAGTTATTGTGAATTGAGCTACAATAAACATATGCTGCTTTCATATCATTTGGGTAAATTCCCAGGAGTGGGATGACCAGGTCATATAGTAGATCTATTTTCAGATTTCTCAGGAATATCTGTACTGTCTTCCATAACGGTGATACTGGTATACATTCCCACCAACAGTGGTTAGGGTACCTTTTTCTCCCACATCCTTGCCAACATTTATTATTTTTTGATTTTTGGATGATAGTCATTCTAACTGGGGTGAGGGGAAACCTTAATATGGTTATTATTGGCATTTCCCTGAAGATTGCTGACACTGAGCATTTTTTTTTCATGTTTCTGTTTTTCTATCTGTATTGTGTTCTTTGAACAATGCCTGTTTGTGTCCTTTGCTCATTTCTTAACTAAATTGCTTGTTTTGTTGTTGCTGAGTTTCTTGAGTTCTTTATAGATCCTGGATATTAATCCTCTATCAGTTGCATAGTTTGCAGATATTTTCTCCAATTCTGTTGGTCATCTCTTCATGTTGTTGAGTGTTTCCTTTGTAGTGCAGAAGCTTCAGAGTTTGATGTAACTGTTTATCTATTGTTGCTTTTACTGACTGTCCTTCCAAGGTCTTTCCCAAGAAGCCTTTGCCTATGCCAAAATCTTACAGAGTTTTCCCAATGTTTTTCTGTAGTAATTTGATGGTATCAGGTCATTCATATAGATCCATGATCCATTTTGAGTTGATTTTTGTATAAGATTTAAGTCAGGAGCCTTGTTTTATACTTCTGAATGCATAGACCCAGTTTTCCCAACAACATTTGTTGAAGTGACTGTCCTTTCTCAAGGGATTTATTTTAGCTTGTTTGTCGAAGATTAGATAGTTATGGATGCATGGATTCATTTCTGGGGCTTCTATTCTGGTCTACATTTCTATTTTTTTACTTTTTTAACTTTTATTTAATAAATATAAATTTCGAAAGTACAACTTTTAGAATATAGCAGCTTTTCCCCCTATAACCTCCCTCCCACCTGCAACCATCCCATCTCCTACTCCCTCTCCCATCCCATTCTTCATCAAGATTCATTTTCAGTTATCTTTATATACAGAAGATCAACTTAGTGCATACTAAGTAAAGATTTCAATAGTTTGCACCCACACAGATATACAAAGTATAAAGTACTGTTTGAGTACTAGTTTTACCATTAATTCGCATAGTACAACACATTAAGGACAGAGATCCTACATAGGGAGTAAGTGCACAGTGACTCCCACTACTGATTTAACAATTGACACTCTTATTTATGGCGTCAGTAATCACCTGAGGCTCTTGTCATGAGTTGCCAAGGCTATGGAAGCCTCTTGAGTTCACAAACTCCCACCTTATTTAGACAAGGCCACAGTCAAAGTGGAAGTTCTCTCCTCACTTCAGAGAAAGGTCCCTCCTTCTTTGATGGCCCATTCTTTGCACTGGTATCTCACTCACAGAGATCTTCAATTTAGGTAATTTTTTTTTTTTTTGCCACAGTGTCTTGGCTTTCCATGCCTGAGAAACTCTCATGGGATTTTTAGCTGGATCTGAATGCCTTAAGGGCTGATTCTGAGGCCAGAGTGCTGTTTAGGGCATCTGCCATTCTATGAGTCTGCTGTGTATCCTGCTTCCCATGTTGGATCATTCTCTCTCTTTTTTATCAGTTAGTATTAGGAGACACTAGTCTTGTCACATAAACAACAAAAAGAGTGTTAAGAGGAAGTGTTTAGCAATTGGTGCCTACATCAAGAAATTGGAAAGGAACCAAATAAATGAGCTATCAATGCATCACAAGGATCTAGAAAAACAACAGCAAACCAAACACAAAACTAGTAGAATAAAAGAAATAATTAAAATTAGAGAAGAAATCAACAAGATTGAATCTAAAAAAAAACAATTTAAAGATCAGGAAAATGAGCTGGTTTTTGTTGTATCCTATAAATTTTGATATGTTGTATTGTCATCTTCACTCATTTCCAGAAATTTTTTTATTTTTCTTTTGATTTCTTCAGTGACCCATTTTCATTCAGGAGTATGTTGTTCAATCTCCATGTGTTTTCATATGTTTAGAGCTTCTTGAATTATTGATTTCTAGCTTCATTCTATTGTGCTCAAATAAGATGCACAGTATTATGTCATTTAAAAAAAATTGCTGAGACTTGCTTTATGGCCTATCATGTGGTCTATCCTAGAGAAAGTTCCATGCACTGATAAGAAGAATGTGTATTCTGCAGCTGTAGGAGGGACAGTTTTGTAGGTATCTGTTAGATCCATTTGGGCTACAGTGTTGATTAACTCTGTTGTTGCCTTGCTGATTTTCTGTCTGGTTGATCTGCCCATTGTTGAAAGTAGGATATTGGTTTCCCCATTACAATTGTATTGAAGTCTATGTCTCCCTTTAGATCCACTAACATTTCTTTTAAATAGCCAAGTGCCCTGTAATTAGGAGCATATACATTTATAGTAGTCACATCTTCCTGTTGAACTGATCACTTAATCATTATATACTGAATGATCTTTCTGATGTGATGGTGGATTCTATTTGGTAGTATTTTGTTTAGGATTTTTGTATCTTTTTCATTCAGGATATTGGTCTATAGTTCTCTTTCTTTGTTGTATCCTTTTTGGTTTTGGAATTAAGGTGATAATGGACTCATAGAAGGAGTTTGGGAGGATTCCTTAACTTTCAATTGTTTTAAATAGTTGAGAAGAATTGGAATTGGTTCTTCTTTAAAGGATTGGTAGAATTCAACAGTGAAGCTGCCTGGCCCAAGCTTTTCTTTGTTGAGAGAGTCTTTATTACTGATTTATTCCTCATCTTGGTTATTGTCTATTTAGGTTTTCTGTGTCTTCCTGACTCAATTTTAATAGATTGTACGTGAACAGAAATCTATTCATTTCTTCTACATTTTCCAATTTGTTGGCATACAACTCTTTGTAGTAATTTCTTATGATTCTTTTTATTTCTGTGGTGTCTGTTGTTACATTTCCTTTATCATCTCTGATTTTTTCTTCATTTTCAATTATCTTTATATACAGAAGATCAATTTAGAATATATTAAATGAATATTTCATTAGTTTGCACCCACATAGAACATAAAGTGTAAAATACTGTTTCAGTACTAGTTATAGCATTAATTCACATTGGACAACACATTAAGGACAGAGATCCCATATGAGGAGTAAGTACACAGTGACTCCTATTGTTGACTTAACAATTTGACACTCTTGTTTATGGCATCAGTAATCTCCTTAGGCTCTAGTCATGAGTTGCCAAGGCTATGGAAGCCTTTTGAGTTCGCCGACTTCGATCTTATTTAGATAAGGTCATAGTCAAAGTGGAAGTTCTCTCCTGCCTTCAGAGAAAGGTACCTCCTTCTTTGATGGCCCGTTCTTTTTACTGGGATCTCACTCTCAGAGGTCTTTCATTTAGGTCCTTTTTTTTTTTTTTGCCAGAGTGTCTTGGCTTTCTATGCCTAAAATACTCTCATGGGCTCTTCAGCCAGATCTATCATCTCTGATTTTATTAATTTGAGTCCTCCCCAACTTTTTTTGTTATTTGGGCCAATGTTGTATCAGCCTTTAAAATTTTTTTCTGAAAACCAGCTCTTCATTTCACTGCTCTTTTGTATCATTTTGTTGTTTCACTTTTGGTTATCTCTTCTCTAATTCTAATTATTTTTTCCTCCTACTAATTTGAGGTTTGGTTTGTTCTTGTTTTCCTAGGTCCTTGAGATGTGTTGTTACATAATTTATTTGATGCCCTTGAAGTTTCTTGATGTAGGCACTAATTGCTATAAACTTCCCTTTTAACACTGCTTTTGATATATCCATAAGTTTTTATATGTTGTGATGTCATTTTCATTCATTTCTAGGAATTTTTTAGTTTCTTCTTTGATATCTTCTGTGACCCAAGGTTCATTCAGCAGCATGTTGTTCAGTCTCCATGTGTTTGTATATTTTCTAGAATTTATTGTTAATTTTCAGCTTCATTCCATTGTGTTCAGAAGATACATGGTATGATTTCAGGTTTATTGAATTTGTTGAGACTTGCTTAATGGCCTAGCTTATGGTCTATCCTAGAGAACGTTCCATGCAGTAATGAAAAGAATGTGTATTCTGCAGCTGTGGGATGAAATGTTCTGTAGATATTAATTAAATACCTTTGGATCCATAGTGTAGATTAGTTCCATTGTTTCTTTGTTGTTTTTTTTGTCTTGTTGATTGGTTCATTGATGATAGTGGAGTGTTGAAGTCCTTGTTATTATTGTTTTGGAGCCTATGTGACAACTTTTTCAAGGAGTTTTACTGTGAAAAGGAAAGGGGAAGTAGAGTGGCAACTAGATGGGGTTTAGATCAAGAGAATGTTTTTCCAGAAATGGAAGAAACAATGTTTGTATGCTTATAGAAATGATCCAGTAGAGAGGGGACGACTAACAGTACAGGAAAGAGAGAGGAGTACTGCTAAGAGAACTTCCTGGAAATCTTTCAGTGGGGAGAGAATATAGACACTGATGTCATGGGAGAAGCTCACCTTGATAAGGAACTTTATCTGCCGTCATAAAAGTACTATGAAATGGGCACAGATGCTGGCAGGGTTGTGGAAACCTTGTTTCTCATGGTTCAGTTTCTTCAGTGAAATTGGAAGCAAGGACGTGTTGGAAGTTTGAGGGAAAAGGATATATGATATAATTTTCTAGGATAGTTGGAAAGCAAATGGACTGAGAAAATAAGATTGCTGGGTGCAGAGGCCCAGCTGATTTTGTAGTTGTGAATGTCAAATAGTGTATAGTTCCATAAAATCTTGCTTTCATTAGATTTTTAGGTGTGGTAGTTTCATATATTCAAATATTTAGCACTTTCCCCTTCTCTCATTCACATTTGAGATAGCATATTTTTAATTTTCATTATAGTCAAGTTAAAAGCAAAAAGACTCTTTGAAGAAATATAGTTAAGGGCTGTAAGCAATAATCAAATGGAAAATTGACTGTTTCACCTATATATAGTAAATTACAAAATAATCACAGATAATTAAAACTATAGTAGTATAACGTTCTTAACTGTTAGTTTGACAAAGATATAAAACAAAATTTGATAAAACTGTAGTTGCAGCAATACTGATATAAGCATTTCTTTGTTTTTTTTTATTTTTTAAAAATTTTTAACTCCCATATGTAAGGGAGAACATATAATATTTGTCTTTCTAGGTCGTGCTTATTTACTCCACAGGATGTCCTCAGTTGCATCCTTTTTGCTACAAATGGTAGAATTTCATTCTTTTTTAATAGCTGAATAACATTCCATTGTATATATATGCTAGATTTTCTTTATCCATTCGTCTGATAATGGACACCTTGATTGATTCTATAGTTTGGCTATTGTGAATAGTGCTGCTATAAATATGGTGGTATGGGTGTCTCTTTGATACATGTTCCTGCCTTTTAGATATATAACCAGTAGTGGGATTGCTGGATCAGAGCCAAACTGATGCTGGTGCCATGCCTTTGATCCTCCAGAACTATGAGTCAAATAAACTTCTTTTACTTATAAGTTTATCCAACCTTAAGGACGGTGCTTGATGCTATGTGAGAGTAGAAGTTCTCAATCAGTGTTATGATGTTTTAGTTTGACTTACAAAGGTCGACTGGAGTTAATTGTATATTATTATTAATAATAATTAAATACCAAATTTTATGAATAATTTTCTTCAAAGGGAGGTTGCATCTAGCAGTAGCTAAAGTCTTTGACTCTCGAGGCAGATTCCAGTCCTAGCTCTACCACTTGCTGGCTATATAAAATGGGGTAATCTGTGCTAAGATTTTCTTAAATGCTCCTTAACTCAAAATAGAGGGAATAATGATTAAGGTTGTTTGGGGGAATTCAATGAATTAACATGTATATAAAGTATTTAGAACATTAGCTAACATAAGCATTTATGAGCATATACTATTATTTTTTAAATGACTAGACTGCAACCTATTTATATGATAATACACTTCCTTGTAGCTAGGAGAGAAAGGAGGGCCTTATACCTAGCATGCATAGAATTATATAAAAAATGTAGCCATGCAAATATGAGGCAAATATGAAAGTCATTTGTCATAGCAGAAAAGGTGTAAATAAAGTAACTGAAATTTCAGACTGTTTCAGGGTCCATAAAACCACCCTTAGGTTCAGCGATTCATTAGGAAGACTCACAGGGTTTAGCCTATAGTTGCACTCGGCTAAGATTTATGACCACAATGAATGTCAAGAAGTATTTTCTCCATATTCTTCTAGTTGTTTTATGGTTTTAGATCTTATGTTTGTCTTTAATCCATTTTGAGTTGATTTTTTGTTTATTCTGTGAAATAAGGGTCCAGTATCTTTCTTCTGTATGTGGATATTCAGTTTCCCCAGTGCCATTTATTGGAGAACCTATTCTTTTGTCTGTGACACCAAAAAGCACAGACAACAAAGGAAAAGATACACAGTTGGAATACAATAAAACAAGGACTTCTGCACAGCAACACAAACAATATGTAGAAGGAAAAGGCAACTTACTAAATAAGAGAAAATATAGATCAGGAACTTACACAACCCTTGTCAAAGATCAGTTGATTATATATATGCGTTTATTTCTAGGCTCCCTATTTTATTCCTTTGGTATAGATATCTGTCTTTATTCCAGTTCCATATTCTTTGGGCTGTTGGGTTTTATTATGTGTTTTGAAATCAGGAGGTCTGATGCTTCCAGCTTTGTTGTTTTTGTTCAACACTGACATGTTGTTCAGGGTCTTTTGTTCATATAAATTTTAGGATTTTGTTTTCTGTTTCTGTACAAATAATGACATTGAGATTTTGATGGTATTACTTCTTCAAATATTTGGTAGAATTCATCTGTGAAGCCATATGGGAGATTTTTGGTTACTGATCTAATCTCCTTATTTGTTATTGGTCTGTTTAAACAGGCTTTCTATATCTTCTTGGTTCAGCTTTAGTAGGTTGTATTTTTTTCTTTTGATTTGTTCGTCTGTTCCATGTTATCCAATTTGTTGGTATATAATTCTTCATAGTAGTCTCTTATAATCCTTATTTCTGTGACATCAGTTATAATGCCCTCCTTTCATTTCTAATTGTAGTCATCTGAGTCTTGTCTTTTATTCCTTAGTTTACCTAAAGCTTTGTAAATTTCACTATCAAAAAAGGCTTATTTATATTGATTTCGTCTATTGTTTTTCTTTTTTTATTTTTAATGTACATATTTTATTTTATATACTGTATACATTATGGAGAATTCATGGTGAGACAAATAACTTTTGGTTCAGACTTAAGTGTTCACAGCTTATGGTCTAGGGATTAAATTTTTGGGAAAAAATTTCAGGGAAAAATAGACAAAAACAAAAATAGGTAAAAGTTCACCTTAAAAAATAAAGTACTACCTCTTTACATATAATTTATGCATTTGTAATTTACTTTTCCTCCTAATAAAGTTTATAAGTTATTTCAAGTATAATATATTTTACAATGAGAAACAAACTTAAAAAAGAACGAGTAACATTACAAAGAAAATTATGCCACACATTATAACCCAAAGCATAAAGAAATTCAGATCAAGCTTTCTGATTGTCAATGACAAAGGAAAAACATAAAGTTTCTCATAGTCTTTGATAGAAATAAATAAAGTTTAATAGTTTTTCTAATTCATTTTTTTTATCTTTTATTTAATGAATATAAATTTCCAAAGTATGACTCATGGATTACAATGGCTTCCCCCCCCCCCATACCGTCCCTCCCACCCACAACCCTCCCCTTTCCCACTCCCTCTCCCCTTCCATTCACATCAAGATTCATTTTCGATTATCTTAATATACAGAAGATCAGCTTAGTATACCTTAAGTAAGGATTTCAACAGTTTGCTCCCACACAGAAACATAAAGTGGAAAATAATAGATGATTTTTTTTAAATGATGATGAAATCAGATCAGACCTATTGTCATGTTTAATCCCAGTGAGAGTCAAGTTGGGAATTGATAATTTCTTTTTTTTTTTTTTTTTTACAGAAGATCAGTTTAGTGTACATTAAGTAAAGATTTCAACCGTTTGCACCCCCATAGAAACACAAAGTGAAATATACTGTTTGAGTACTCGTTATAGCATTAAGCCTCAATGTACAGCACATTAAGGACAGAGATCCTACATGAGGAGTAAGTGCACAGTGACTCCTGTTGTTGACTTTACAAATTGACACTCCTTGGCCGGCGCCGCGGCTCACTAGGCTAATCCTCCGCCTAGCGGCGCCGGCACACCGGGTTCTAGTCCCGGTTGGGGCGCCAGATTCTGTCCCGGTTGCCCCTCTTCCAGGCCAGCTCTCTGCTGTGGCCAGGGAGTGCAGTGGAGGATGGCCCAGGTGCTTGGGCCCTGCACCCCATGGGAGACCAGGAAAAGCACCTGGCTCCTGGCTCCTGCCATCGGATCAGCGCGGTGCGCTGGCCGCAGCGCGCCAGCCGCGGCGGCCATTGGAGGGTGAACCAACGGCAAAGGAAGACCTTTCTCTCTGTCTCTCTCTCTCACTGTCCACTCTGCCTGTCAAAAAAAATAAAAATAAAACAAACAAACAAACAAAACAAATTGACACTCCTGTTTATGGCATCAGTAATCTCCCTATGCACCAGTCATGAGTTTCCAAGGCTATGGAAGCCCCTTGAGTTCTCCGACTCTGATCTTGTTTAGACACGGTCATAGTCAAAGTGGAGGTTCTCTCCTCCCTTCAGAGAAAGGCACCTCCCTCTTTGAAGACCTGTTCTTTCCACTGGGATCTCACTCACAGAGATCTTTTTGCCAGAGTGTCTTGGCTTTCCATGCCTGAAATACTCTCATGGGCTTTTCAGCCAGATCCGAATGCCTTTAGGGCTGGTTCTGAGGCCAGAGTGCTATTTAGGACATCTGCCATTCTATGAGTCTGCTGAGTATCTCACTTCCCATGTTGGATCACTCTCCCGTTTATTTATTCTATCGGTTAGTGTTAGCAGGTACTAGACTTGTTTATGTGCTCCCTTTGACTCTTAGTCCTTTCATTATGATCAATTGTGAACTGAAATTGATCACTTGGAATAGTGAGATGGCATTGGCACATGCCACCTTGATGGGATTGAACTGGAATCCCCTGGTATGTTTCCAACTCTACCAATTGGGGCAAGTCAGCCCGAGCATGCCCCAAATTATACATCTCTTCCCTCTCTTATTCTCACGCTTATGTTTAACAGGGATCACATTTCAGTTAATTTTCAACACTTAAGAATAACTGTGTGATAATTACAGAATTAAACCAGTCATATTAAGTAGAACAGACAAAAAAAATACTAAGAGGGATAATGATGTATTAAGTTGTCCATTAACAGTCAGGGCTATGCTGATCAGTCACCATTTCTTATAGTGTCCATTTCACTTCAACAGGTTTCCTTTTTGGTGTTCAGTCAGTTGTCACTGATCAGGGAAAACATATGGTATTTGTCCCTTTGGGACTGGCTTACTTCACTCAGCATGATGTGTTCCAGATTCCTCCATTTTGTTGCAAATGACTGGATTTCGTTGTTTCTTACTGCGGTATAGTATTCTAAAGAATACATATCCCATAATTTCTTTATCCAGTCTACCGTTGATGGGCATTTAGGTTGGTTCCAGGTCTTGGCTATTGTGAATTGTGCTGCAATAAACATTAGGGTGCAGACCGCTTTTTTGTTTGTCAATTTAAACTCCTTTGGGTAAATTCCAAGGAGTGGGATGGCTGGGTCGAACGGTAGGATTATATTCAGGTTTCTGAGGAATCTCCAGACTGATTTCCATAGTGGCTTGACCAGTTTGCATTCCCACCAACAGTGGGTTAGTGTCCCTTTTTCCCCACATCCTCGCCAGCATCTGTTGTTGGTAGATTTCTGTATGTGAGCCATTCTAACCGGGGTGAGGTGAAACCTCATTGTGCTTTTGATTTGCATTTCCCTGATTGCTAGTGACCTTGATCATTTTTTCATGTGCCTGTTGGCCATTTGGATTTCCTCTTTTGAAAAATGTCTATTGAAGTCCTTGGCCCATCTCTTAAGTGGGTTGTTGGTTTTGTTTTTGTGGAGTTTCTTGATCTCTTTGTAGATTCTGGTTATTAACCCTTTATCTGTTGCATAGTTTGCAAATATTTTTTCCCATTCTGTCAGTTGTCTCTTCACTCTCCTGACTGTTTCTTTTGCAGTACAGAAACTTCTCAATTTGATGCAATCCCAATAGTTGATTTTGGCTTTGACTGCCTGTGCCTCCCGGGTCTTTTCCAGAAATTCTTTGCCTGTGCCAATATCTTGAAGGGTTTCTCCAATGTTCTCTAATAACTTAATGGTGTCAGGACGTAGATTTAGGTCTTTAATCCACGTTGAGTGGATTTTTGTGTAAGGTGTAATGTAGGGGTCTTGCTTCATGCTTCTGCATGTGGAAATCCAGTTTTCCCAGCACCATTTATTGAATAGACTGTCCTTGCTCCAGGAATTAGTTTTAGATCCTTGATCAAATATAAGTTGGCTGTAGATGTTTGGATTGATTTCTGGTGTTTCAATTCTGTTCCATTGGTCTCTCCATCTGTTTCTGTACCAGTACCATGCTGTTTTGATTACAACTGCCCTGTAGTATGTCCTGAAATCTGGTATTGTGATGCCTCCGGCTTTGTTTTTGTTGTACAAGATTGCTTTAGCTATTCGAGGTCTCTTGTGCCTCCATATGAATTTCAGCATCATTTTTTCTAGATCTGCGAAGAATGTCTTTGGTATCTTGATTGGTATTGCATTGAATCTATAAATTGCTTTTGGGAGAATGGACATTTTGATGATGTTGATTCTTCCAATCCATGAGCATGGAAGATTTTTCCATTTTTTGGTATCCTCTTCTATTTCTTTCTTTAAGGTTTTGTAATTCTCATCGTAGAGATCTTTAACGTCCTTGGTTAAGTTTATTCTAAGGTATTTGATTGTTTTTGTAGCTATTGTGAATGGGATTGATCTTAGCAGTTCTTTCTCAGTCATGGCATTGCTTGTGTATACAAAGGCTGTTGATTTTTGTGCATTGATTTTATATCCTGCCACTTTGCCAAACTCCTCTATGAGTTCCAATAGTCTCTTAGTAGAGTTCTTTGGATCCTCTAAGTACAGAATCATATCGTCTGCAAAGAGGGATAGTTTGACTTCTTCCTTCTCAATTTGTATTCCTTTGATTTCTTTTTCTTGTCTGATGGCTCTGGCTAAAACTTCCAGAACTATGTTAAATAGCAGTGGTGAGAGTGGGCATCCCTGCCTGGTGCCAGATTTCAGTGGAAATGCTTCCAACTTTTCCCCATTCAATAGGATGCTGGCCGTGGGTTTTTTTATAAATTGCTTTGATTATATTGAGGAATGTTCCTTCTATACCCAATTTGCTTAGAGTTTTCATCATGAAAGGGTGTTGAATTTTATCAAATGCTTTCTCTGCATCAATTGAGATAATCATATGGTTTTTCTTTTGCAGTCTGTTAATATGGTGAATCACATTGATTGATTTGCGAATGTTGAACCATCCCTGCATACCAGGGATGAATCCCACTTGGTCTGGGTGGATGATTTTCCTGATGTGTTGTTGTACTCTATTGGCCAGAATTTTATTGAGGATTTTTGCGTCTATGTTCATCAGGGATATTGGTCTGTAATTTTCTTTCAGTGCTGCATCTTTCTCTGGCTTAGGGATTAAGGTGATGCTGGCTTCATAGAAAGAATTTGGGAGGATTCCCTCTTTTTTGATTGTTCTGAATAGTTTGAGAAGAAATGGGATTAGTTCTTCTTTAAATGTCTGGTAGAATTCAGCAGTGAATCCATCTGGTCCTGGGCTTTTCTTTGTTGGGAGGGCCTTTATTACTGTTTCAATTTCTGTTTCAGTTATGGGTCTATTTAGGTTTTCTATGTCTTCATGGTTCAATTTTGGTAGATTGCATGTGTCCAAGAATCTATCCATTTCTGATAGATTTTCCTGTTTGCTGGCATACAGGTCCTTGTAGTAATTTCTGATGATTCTTTTTATTTCTGTGGTGTCTGTTGTTACGTTTCCTTTTTCATCTCTGATTTTATTGATTTGGGTCTTTTCTCTTCTTTTTTTAGTTAGTTGGGCCAATGGGGTGTCAATTTTGTTTATTTTTTCAAAAAACCAGCTTCTCGCTTTGCTGATTTTTTGTAATGTTTTTTTGGATTCAATCCTGTTAATTTCTTCTCTGGTTTTAATTATTTCTCTTCTCCTACTAGATTTGGGTTTGGTTTGCTGCAGTTTTTCTAGGTCCTTGAGGTGCGCTGAAAGCTCATTTATTTGGTACCTTTCCAATTTCTTGATATAGGCACCTATTGCTATAAATTTGTCTCTCAATACTGCTTTTGCTGTATCCCATAAGTTTTGATATGTTGTGTTGTTGTCTTCATTTACTTCCAGAAAGTTTTTGATTTCTCTTTTGATTTCTTGAATGACCCAGTGTTCATTCAGGAGCATGTTGTTCAGTCTCCATGTGTTTGCATACTTTCTGGGGTTTCCTGAGTTGCTAATTTCCAGCTTCATTCCGCTGTGGTCTGAGAAGCTGCATGGTATGATTCTAATTCTTTTAAATTTGCTGAGACTTGCTTTATGGTCTAGTATGTGATCAATCCTAGAGAAGGTTCCATGCACTGCTGAGAAGAATGTGAAGTCTGTAGATGTAGGGTTGAAAGTTCTGTAGATATCTGTTAGATCCATTTGGGCAATAGTGTCAATTAAATCTGCTGTTTCCTTGTTGATCTTCTGTCCGGATGATCTGTCTATTTCTGAGAGTGGAGTATTGAAGTCCCCCAGTACTATTGTATTGGAATCTAAATCTCCCTTTAAGTCCCTTAACATATCTTTTAAATAGACCGGTGCCCTGTAATTAGGTGCATATACATTTATAATAGTTACATCTTCCTGTTGAATTGATCCCTTAATCATTATACAGTGTCCCTCTTTGTCTCTCTTAACAGTTTTTGTATTAAAGTTTATTTTGTCTGACATTAATATGGCTACACCTGCTTTTTTTTGGTTTCTGTTGGCATGGAATATCTTTTTCCAACCTTTCACTTTCAGTCTGCATGCCTCTTTGTTAGAGAGATGTGTTTCTTGTAGGCAACAAATAGTTGGGTTGTGTTCTTTGAGCCAGTCAGCCAAACGGTGTCTTTTAACTGAAGAATTCAGACCATTAATGTTCAATGTGACTATTGATACGTAGTGACTTTGCCCTGCCATTTTCCCGGAAATATTTTCTAGTATATGCTTTGAGCTTCCCATGCTCTTTTACTGGTAGGTGTTCTTCCTTTCCCTTCTTTCATATTGATGGCCGTGTTTCTGTGTTTCTGAGTGTAGCACATCTTTAAGTATCTTTTGCAGGGCCGGACGAGTGGCCACAAAGTCTTTCAATTTCTGTTTGCTATGAAAGGTCTTTATTTCACCTTCATTCACAAATGAGAGCTTGGCAGGATATAATATTCTGGGCTGGCAATTTTTCTCTCTTAGCACCTGTGCTATGTCTCGCCATTCCCTCCTAGCCTGTAGTGTTTCTGATGAGAAGTCTGCTGTGAGTCTGATTGGAGATCCTCTGAGAGTAATCTGACATTTCTCTCTTGCACATTTTAGGATCTTTTCCTTATGTTTCACTGTGGTAAGTTTAATTACCACGTGTCGTGGTGAGGATCTCTTTTGGTCATGTTTATTGGGGGTTCTATGAGCTTCCTGTACTAGGATATCTCTGTCCTTCTCCAAACCTGGAAAGTTCTCTGCTAGTATCTCACTAAAAAGGCCTTCTAATCCTTTCTCTCTCTCCATGCCTTCAGGAACTCCTAGAACTCGAATGTTGGTTTTTTTAATAGTATCCTGTAGATTCCCAACAATATTTTTTAGATTTCTAATTTCCTCTTCTTTTCTTTGGTTTGACTGTATGTTTTCCTGTGCTCTATCTTCTAAGTCCGATATTCTCTCTTCTGCTTCACCCATTCTGTTTTTAAGGCTTTCTAATGTGTTTGTCATTTGATCTATTGAGCTCTTCATTTCATTTTGATTTCTCTTCACTATAACACTTTCCTGTTCTACTAGTTTCTGAGTTTCATTTTGACTCTTCCTTAAAATTTCATTTTCACAAGAGAGATTTTCAATCTTGTCCATTAAGGATTTCTGTAGTTCAAGGATTTGCTTTTGAAAACTTCTAAATGTTCTTATCATAAAGTTTTTGAAATCCGTATCTTGCATTTCTTCTATCTCATCATCTTCATAATCTTGGCTTGGGGTGTTTTGCTTATTTGGAGGCATCATAGTGTCATCGTTGATCTTGTTCCCTCGATTTCTGTGTTTGTTACTCGGCATAGTTAATTCTTCTTGTGTCACTGTGCGTTTTTTTATTTTTTTATTTTTTTATTTTATACTGTGTCCGTGTTAAGTGGACTGCCTGCTGTTGGAGGAGCCTTGGAGGCTTGAGATGGGTGCGGCCTGAGAGCTCTGCCTGGTTCTTCCTGGTTAAGGGTGTGCAAAGGTGACACCCTCAGGTTATGCGTGGTAAATCTCTCTCTTTTTATTTATTTATTTATTTATTTATTTATTTATTTTATTTATTCAGGGGGTAAGTAACACCGCATGGCACGGCTGTGCAGAATTGATGGTATTTCGCTTCCAGTCTTTGGCTTCTACCCGCAGAGTTCCAGAGCCCCTTTAGGCTTCTCTGGACTCCCACTGGGTTGCCTAGGCTACTGAATTGTAGTGACTCAGTTCCTTAGCTCTCCCCCATTGATATGCAAATCCAGAGAGGGGGCCTGCTCTTTGTCTCTTGGGAATTCTTCAAGCCTTGCAGCCTTGTAACCTTTGCAAGGTTAGGGGGAAGAGAAACCCCAAAGCTTTTTTTTTCCTTCTTTCCGGTAGTGAGTTTGCTGCACTTTCCGGCCCCCCTCTAGATTCTGACCCCCGTTTCTCCACCAATGTCTCGGGTTATTGAGCTCACCTCCCCTTCCAGCGCCGATGTGTGGACTTGGAGCCCTGAGCGTCCCAAGTCTCCCCGCTGTTGTCTGTGTGGCATGCACTCCCCTTCGAGCACTGGCGCACAGACCCCTCTATTGTTTTTCCATTGTCTATTTGACTTATTTTTGTTTTAGTCTTTGTTATTTTCTTGTTTATATTAACTTTAGATTTCTTTTTTTGCTTGCCATTCTAGTTTATTCAGTGTAAAGTTGGATTGTTTATTTGCTATCTATCTTCTTTGTTAATCTAGTCATTTATTTCTATAAACTTCCCTCTTAGTACTGCCTTTGATGCCTATAAGGTTTTATATGTCTTGTTTTCTTTCTCATTTGTGTCAGGATTCTTTAAAAGTCCATTTTGATTTTCTCTTTGATCCATTGTTTTTTCCCCCCACTGGTTCTGGGGGTTTTTATTACTTTTTAAAAAAGAATTATTTATTTATTTGAAAAACAGAACTACAGAGAGACAGAGGCAGGGGGTGGGGAGAGAAAGAGAGAGAGAGAAAGAGAGAGAGAGGTCTTCCATCTGCTAGTTCACTCCCCAAATGGCTGCAGTGGCCAGAGCTGAGCCGATCCAAAGCTTCCTCTGGGTCCCCCATGTAGTTGTAGGGGCCCAAGCACTCGGGTCATCTTCTACTGCTTTCCCAGGCCATAGCAGAGAGCTGGATTGAAGTGGAGCAGCCAGCACTTGAGCTGGTGCCCACATAGGATGCTGGCATGGCAGGTGGCTGCTTTACCTGCTGTGCCACAGTGCTCCCCCCACCCCATTGGTTGTTAAAGAGTATGATGTTGGGCCGGCACCACAGCTCACTTGGCTAATCCTCCGCCTGTGGTGCTGGCACACCGGGTTCTAGTCCCAGTTGGGGTGCCGGATTCTGTCCCAGTTGCTCCTCTTCCAGTCCAACTCTCTGCTGTGGCCCAGAAAGGCAGTGGAGGATGGCCCAAGTGCTTGGGCCCTGCACCCACAAGGGAGACCAGGAGGAAGCACCTGGCTCCTGCTTCGGATCGGCGCAGTGCGCCGGCTGTGGTGGCCATTTCGGGGGTGAACCAACGGCAAAGGAAGACCTTTCTCTCTGTCTCTCTCTCTCTGTCTAACTCTGCCTGTCAAAAATAATAATAATAAAAAAAGAGTATGATGTTTAACATCCATGTCTTTGTGAATTTTCCTGTAATACTTTCCTTTGTACCAGTAGTTCATCCCAAGCCACCAGGACTAAGAATCTTAGTAATTGTAATTCTACAATGTGCTATAGGCTCACTTCCTATTTCCTGCTGTGCATTGGGTCTTTGTTACACTTGACTGTTCATTGATTTGGTTCTAATAACAACAGCAGACTGGCTTTCTTGGATCACTTTTGAAGTGACACCAGTTATCCTAGTTTGGAGCCTTTTCAAAGCAGTCTAGATGCAGGTAGTTTTTAAAAAGGTTTATTTATTTATTTGAGAGGGAGGGAGAGAAGGAAAGAGAGAGAAAGAGAGTGATCTTCCATTTACTGGTTCACTCCCGGAATGGCTGCAATAGTTAGGGCTTGCCCAGAACAAAGCCAGAAGCCAATAACTCCATCCAGGTCTACCACGTGGGCAATAGGCACTCAAGTATTTGAGCCATCATTTGCCACTTCCCAGGCATATTAGCAGAGATCCAGAACAGAAGCAGAGTATGTGGGACTCAAATTGGCACTCCGATATGGGATGCTGGCATCTGCTGTGCTATGATGATGGCCCCATGGCTGCAGCTAGTTTATTTTGGAAGAAGCAGGAGTAAGGAAGTAGTGACAATGAAGAGGGAGAAGAAAACTTGATATAAGGCTGCATAAATTAGGTTTTAGCTGAAGCCAGCAGAAGCTTCATCCTGCTGCAATCTCTATGAAGTATACGAAATGCCTCCCCAAATTGTCTATCTGAAGGAAGGAAACTGAGGCATTTATCTACCAGCTCCTATCTCACATTATATTGGAGTTGCTGCTGGGTAATTTACCTTCTCCAGACATCTGAGCTGGATGATTTCCTACAGCTTTGGAAAAGGCACTGCTGCAGAAAGTCAAGAGATAGAGGCTTTTGCTTTAGGTGAGGCTCTGGTAATGTGAGCCTGCACTGAATGGTCTAGATGTGATGTGGCTCCAGAAGTGTCTACCCTGGCCAGCTTTCATCCTGCTTAGGTTTGGGGGCCTGAGAGTTGTCTTGTATATCAATGAAACACAAGATTTTGTAAGCTACACTTACGTTTTTTCTAGCAATACAATTCTTGCAAAAAAGTCTTTCACTTTTTGTCTTCTTCCCGTTAACACCACACGAGAATATTCATATTCAGAGATCTTTTCCAATGTTTTATTCTATTTCAGTGTTCTATTTCAATGTTCTTTGCTTGGTCTTTCTTGACACCCACTCCCTGCTTGCCTGTCTCCCCCATTTTTGTAGCAGGCAACTTTGATAACAACTGAAAAAACAAATTGAAATTGAATGACAACACCCTTAATAGGCAATGTTAATAGTGTGGAGAAGCAAGTAACTCTACCAAACCTGAAGTCCACATTTCTTAACTCTCAGGCTAGACAGAGAATTCTGTGGGATGAGCTCTCTTACTTTCCCTGTCTACTTGCAAACTGGCTTCAGAGAATGTCCTGAGGCGGAAAAATAGAGAGATACTTTAGCTCACGTCTCATAGATTGTGCTAAACTCAGCAGAGAGCAGGCAACACTAACCAACACTCTGTGACTGCCCAACTAGTTTTTCTGGAACTTTAGACTCAAAAAAGCACGTGATCTATCTTCCAAGTAATAGCAGGAGGCAGTTCTCTCAAAGCATTCCTATAAAGCACTAAAAAGGTCATGAGAATGGGTATTTGGTGCAGCAGTTACGATGTTGCTTGGATGCCCACATCCCATATCATAGTGCCTTTTTCAAGTCCTGGCTCCATTCCTCCTACTTCTAGCTTCCTGCTACTATACACCCTGGGAGGCAGCAGGTGATAGCTCAAGTATCTGGGTCCCTGCCACCCATGTGGGGGACCTGGATTGAGTTCCTAGCTCCTGGCTTGGACTGACTCAGCCCCAACTGATTCGGGCATTTGGAGGGTCAACCAGATGGAATATTATTCTCTTTCTCTATCTTTCAAATATAACAAAAATAATAAATAAAATAATAATCACCTTCTTAACCTGTAATATCTGTGCCTCAACAAGCCAGTACCACATATTTTAGGTTTTCATTGTGGCAGCACCTTCTATCCAGAAACTGATTCCTGTGCTTGTTAGGATCCATTATAAGCAGTTGTTACAAAGGGATTCCAAAACATAGTGGCTTAAATAAGATAGAAGTAAGTGATGCAGGGCTTATGTAACTATCATCATCAGCACATGGCTTCAAAGGATCTTTGCCTTTTCCCAGGCAGAATAAAGAGGAGGAGTACATGACAAGCATCTTCAAGGTGATGTTGCAAAAGGTGTGTACACTCAACTTTCACTCATATCTCATTGACCAAAATTAATTACTTAGCCATATAACCTAACTACAAGGGAGAAAGGGAGAATGGTAGTCTGTAGTTGAGTGAACCCTGTTCCTAAAAGAGCATAATGGTTACTGGGAACAGATAGCGGTCCCTCTGAATTAACTGGAACAATCATACTTTCTGATGGGGAGTTACTGATTTGAGAACCAGAAAGTCAGCTCATAGAGAGCAGCTGAGTCACATTGATAATCAGTCACCAGAAAAGACAAAATCATCCTGCCTCGGAAGTAGCCAGAACACATGCTTTCTAGAGCTGTCTTGGATACTAAATGATTTTCCAGTTTAAATCTCCATGAAATTCCTTACTTTAGGTCCTTTTTTAAAAAGATTTATTTTATTTATTTGAAAGTCAGAGTTACATAGAGAGAGAAGGAGAGACAGAGAGAAAGAGAGGTCCTCCATCCGCTGGTTCACTCCCCCACTGGCCACAATGGCTGGAGTTGTGCCCATGTTAAGCCAGGAGCCAGGAGCTTCTTCTGGGTCTCCCATGTGAGTGCAGGGGCCCAAGGATTTGGGCCATCTTCTACTGTTTTCCCAGGCTACAACAGAGAGCTAGATCGGAAATGGAGCAGCCGGAACCTAAACCAGTGCCCATACGGGATGCTGGCACTGCAGGCGGTGGCTTTACCCATTAGGCCCCTTTAGATCCTTCTGAAGCATGACTATTAGGCTTAGAGTTCTATCTTCCCCTTTTCAACATAGGTTCTTATAATAACCTACCTTAAACTTGAGCTAACCGGGATGTATTGTTCCTTGTAACAAATAGAGCCTCCAACATTAGGTTACTATTCCTGATTATCCAGTAACCAGACAATACTAAGTGCCTTCCATGTGTAAGATATGGTGCTAAAAAATGATAATCCTTGTCCCCTTTGTGTCATTTGCATTTCTCTTATGAAATAAAACATTCAAAAATATGCTTAAGTGATTTAACATTACTGTTGACTTGTTCTACAGAGAAAAGGCAAAAGAAGACTTGAGGGGTTTTACTTACTGGACAATTAATTTCATAAAATTAAAATCAGATATTCTACCGCATTGTGTTAATATTGGGTATCTGGTATAATTTTTTAATATAATTTTATCCTAGTTAATGTTATAAAATTAGAAACTATATATTCCACTTTAGTAATATACATTTCAACACTTTTATTCATCCAGTATAAGAAATGGCTTAGTTTTGATGATACTCGTATAGGAATTCTTCAAAGATTTATATCTGGTTCATTGGCTGGAGCAACTGCCCAGACCTGTATTTATCCCATGGAGGTATGTATTATTATAAACTTTTAACTAAAGTCATGCTTTTAATGAAAACTGAAACTTCTTATAAATGAATTCAGATCAATATTTTGTAAAACTAACAGCTTTATAACTACAGAATTTAAATTTTATGTCATGTCAGTTGGTCTCAACAGCATTATAGATAGACCAAAAAGGTTATTCGATTTGTTGATAGAAATACTTACTCATTAACCAGGCAGATTTATATTATTTACTCTATAAGTTGCAGGCATTTTTTTCTAGGTGCTTTGCAGGATCCTGAGAACAGTCAGAGAAGGATTTTTGTCATGTGGCTTAGAGTGTGGCAGGATGAATAAAGCATGTACAACAGTAATGAAGTAAAATAGGAAATACGAATTCTAGAAGAGATATCAATATAAATTGCTATGGGAATTTAAAGGGGAGAAATTATTTCTAGCTAGGGAGTTTACGAGAATCAGCTCAAGCTGACTTGCCCCAAATGGTAGAGTTAGAAACATACCAGGGGACTCCAATTTAATCCCATCAAGGTGGCATGTACCAATGCCATCTCACTATTCCAAGTGATCAATTTCAGTTCACAATTGATCATAATGAAAGGACTAAGAGTCAAAGGGAGCACATAAACAAGTCTAGTACCTGCTAACACTAACCGATAGAATAAATAAAGGGGAGAGTGATCCAACATGGGAAGTGAGATACTCAGCAGACTCATAGAATGGCAGATGTCCTAAATAGCACTCTGGCCTCAGAATCAGCCCTAAAGGCATTCGGATCTGGCTGAAAAGCCCATGAGAGTATTTCAGGCATGGAAAGCCAAGACACTCTGGCAAAAGATCTCTGTGAGTGAGATCCCAGTGGGAAGAACAGGTCTTCAAAGAAGGAGGTACCTTTCTCTGAAGGGAGGAGAGAACCTCCACTTTGACTATGACCTTGTCTAAACAAGATAAGAGTCGGAGAACTCAAGGGGCTTCCATAGCCTTGGAAACTCATGACTGGTGCATAGGGAGATTACTGATGCCATAGACAGGAGTGTCAATTGGTAAAGTCAACAACAGGAGTCACTGTGCACTTACTCCTCATGTAGGATCTCTGTCCTTAATGTGCTGTGCATTGAGATTTAATGCTATAACGAGTACTCAAACAATATATTTCACTTTGTGTTTCTATGGGGGTGCAAACTGTTGAAATCTTTACTTAATGCATACTAAACTGATCCTCTGTAAAAAAAAAAAAAAAAAGAAAAGAAAAGAAATTATCAACTCCCAACTTGACTCTCACTGGGATTAAACATGACAATAGGTCTGATCTGATTTCATCATCATTTAAAAAAAATCATCTATTATTTTTCACTTTATGTTTCTGTGTGGGAGCAAACTGTTGAAATCCTTACTTAATGTATACTAAGCTGATCTTCTGTATATTAAGATAATCGAAAATGAATCTTGATGTGAATGGAAGGGGAGAGGGAGTGGGAAAGGGGAGGGTTGTGGGTGGGAGGGACGGTATGGGGGGGAAGCCATTGTAATCCATAAATCGTACTTTGGAAATTTATATTCATTAAATAAAAGTTAAAAAAAAAAGAAATGTTTATTTTGATGCAAAAAAAATAGAATATGAAAGCTTGGTTTAGAATTTGGTCAGTCAGAGATTATAAGGAAGGGAATTTTAGGTGGAAATAACAGCTTGAACAAAAGAATGGAGATTTTAAAAAGTAGACATTTCTGTTTGGATTGGACAGTAACAAAAATGAAGTATTAGGGTCAGATCAGAAAGGTTCTTGAATGCACTTTAAGAAATTTAGTTTTTTTTTTTTTTTTGTGGGGGGGACAGGCAGAGTGGACAGTGAGAGAGACAGAGAAAAAGGTCTTCTTTTGCTGTTGGTTCACCCTCCAATGGCCGCCGCAGCCGGCGCACTGTGACCGGCGCACCACGCTGATCCGAAGGCAGGAGCCAGGTGCTTCTCCTGGTCTCCCATGGGGTGCAGGGCCCAAGCACTTGGGCCATCCTCCACTGCCTTCCCAGGCCACAGCAGAGAGCTGGCCTGGAAGGGGGGCAACCAGGACAGAATCTGGCGCCCTGACCGGGACTAGAACCCGGTGTGCTGGCGCCGCAAGGCAGAGGATTAGCTTAGTGAGCCGCGGCGCCGGCCCAAGAAATTTAGTTTTAATTCCTTAAATAATAAGACTTTGGAGGCTGAAATCTTGATAAACTTTTTAGGGTGGGAAAGACTGAAGAAATGGGAAAATAATTGCCATAATGCAGGGAAGTGATAACAATTGCTTGTTAAGACTAAAGGAGATTGACTCCTGTTAAAGCTGTCTTAAGAAATTACAACTTGAAAAACTGAAAGCAGGGAAAATAGCCAAAGGGAGGAGGTGAAGATTTATCTGGGTTATGTGACTGAGTTATCTTTTTTTGTTCAAAAAGATTTTAAAATGTTTTACATTACATTTGAAAAGTTAGAGAGGGAGTGAGGGAATTAGTGAGAAAGAGAGAGAGAGATACGAAGCTCCTGGCTTTGGCCTGGGTGAGCCCTGGTTGTTGCAGCCACTTGGGGAATGAATCAACAGATAGGAGATCTCTGTCTGTCTCTCCCTTTCTCTCTGTAACTCTTTCAAATAAAGAAAGAAAGAAATGTTTAAAAAATCATTATTAAAAACTATATGTTTATGATTGCTTTCTTTTTTATTTATATAATAATTTGGAAACATGAATATTATAGCTGACAGGATTGCTAGATGGGTTGGGTGGACTTGATCAATATATCTTTATTATATTCTTTCACATTTAGGTACTGAAGACCAGGTTGGCAGTAGCTACGACAGGAGAGTATTCAGGGATCACTGATTGTGGCAAGAAGCTTCTGAAACATGGAGGTGTCAGAACATTTTTCAAGGGTTATCTCCCTAACATGCTGGGCATCGTACCATATGCAGGCTTAGATCTTGCTGTTTATGAGGTGAGTTTATTATCATAATATGATATTATATGTTAGATTAGAAGATGTTGTCCAACAAGTTTTATTTTAAAAATATGGTCATAAATTACTTTTTAAATAGTAGCTTCTGACAGAGAATTGAATTGGTTTGTACTTATCATTAGATACATATATATGTATTAGACATCTAGTACTCTAATAATTATTTGCTTTTATTGTGAATTAGTTTTTGATAATAACTACAGACCTAAATTTTGGTAAAATAGTGGTTCTCACCTCTGGATGCATAGCAGAATTACCTACGTGTGTTCCTTAAAAAAAATAAGTTTTGTGGTCTACCTCTTGAGATATTCTGATTTAAATACCTCAAAGTCAGCCCTAGGACTCAGATTTTTAAACTGCCTAGATGACTCTGATGTATGGGTAGGATTCAGAAAACTGAAGTATTATTGCACTGTTGTGAAAGTGAGAGCTGAGGAGAGGAGTAATTGGGGGTTGGGGAGGAGGGGCAGCAGGGAGATAGGACAGACACCATGACAGGGTGGAACTGACCAAGGAGATTCCAGGGCACCCCTGTCCCCTTTTCAGCCCATCATTTCACTTTTATGATCATTTATGTTTCAGGGAAACCATTGTGATAGTTCCCATTTGGTCATAAGAACCAGTGAGAGTACGTGATTAGAAAAACTTAAATCATTCTTAATCCAGGAAGGACAGCTCTCCAAAAGCATAAACCCAGCAGTATTTTTGGCGAGTAGTGCCACCGTCATGCAAAAGTTGGCTAATTGTACTTAGCACTTTAAAAAGTATAATTATATTTCTGTAGGTGTTTATATAATTTTATAGCATGTATTTCTTTTCCTATTCTTAGCTATGTGATCCTATTAAAATAAATTTTTGCTGCTATTTATGTTGGGCTCTCTCTGTTCTTTAATTTCTATGGTTCAGTATCTTCTGCTTTCACACCAGAGTGCTCTGGCACATTTCTCTTTATCATTAGATGACTGTAATAGTGCATGAGTAAGAAGTTCAGTTTTTCAAAAGCACAAATTATGCATTTTAATAATTGTCCCAATACATAATGGTAAAGTTGCTATCCTTTAATAAATGAAGAGTTCTGAAAGCACTTAGTGAAGTTTTAAAGCCACTATTTCTCAATAATTTCTTCTAGCCACTTCTGTTTGAGGAAAGGCAGATTTGGAAAGACTAACCTTTCTTTTATAAAAAGAAAATGTGGTTTTCTTCACCTAGAGTAGATTGTGTAGTCTTCCTATCTACAACATTCTATTTTTTAATATTTATTTATTTATTTGAAAGACAGAGTTACAGAGAGGCAGAGGCAGAGAGAGAGAGAGGTCTTCCATCTGTTGGTTCACTCCCCAAATGGCTGCAACAGCCGGAGCTGAGCCAATCCGAAGCCAGGAGCTTCTTCCAGGTCTCCCACATGGGTGCAGGGGCCCAAGGACTTGGGCCATCTTCTACTGCTTTCCCAGGCCACAGCAGAGAGCTGGATTGGAAGTGGGGCAGCTGGGACTCGAACCAGTGCCCATATGGGATGCCGGCTCCACCACAGCGCCAGCCCCAACATTCTATTAATCTATGTGAAACTCTCCAGGGTTTTGCTCAGGTGTTTGAATATCGTCATAAACAAAAACAAATAAGCAAAGTTAACAAAGCATACAGAGACACACAAACATAGAACTTGAACTGAGGTTGAATAAATACATTTATTTGAAAACATCTGTATACCAATCCCTTAAACAAAGGCAGGAATAGACCTTCTGTACTGAAGAGCTCTCCTATTTAGAATTGTATGGCAGTAAAGAATATTTACTATTGTCTTCTCTGCAAGCTTTTGAAGAATTATTGGCTAGACCACTATGCAGAAAACTCCGTTGATCCTGGGATAATGATTTTGCTGGGCTGCAGTACATTATCTCATACTTGTGGCCAATTAGCCAGCTTCCCTCTGAACCTCATTAGAACTCGCATGCAGGCTGAAGGTGAGTTGTTGTTTTAATGAAGTAATGATAACTAAGTTAAAAAGTAGTTTTTAAGTGAGTATACATTGAAGATTTCAAAAACAAAAACTGTAGAATTGGTGAAGCAAAAGCTCTGATTTAAAGCATGAATCTTGAATTTATTATATTATTAGATAGAGCCTCTTGTAAATTTACATTTTATGTCTTCTCCAAAGTTTTGTGTAGAACTCTCCTGATTTCTTTCAGTTAGTGATGATCTCTTTAAGAAGTTTACAGTTGGCTGGTGCTGTGACTCAATAGGCTAATCCTCTGCCTGTGGCGCCGGCACACTAGGTTCTAGTCCCGGTCGGGGCACCAGATTCTGTCCCAGTTGCTCCTCTTCCAGGCCAGCTCTCTGCTGTGGCCCGAGAGTGCAGTGGAGGATGGCCCAAGTGCTTGGGCCCTGTGCCCGCATGGGAGACCAGGAGAAGCACCTGGCTCCTGGCTTCGGATCAGCGCGGTGCGCTGGTTGCAGTGTGCCAGCCACAGCAGCCATTGAGGGGTGAACCAACGGTAAAGGAAGACCTTTCTCTCTCTCTCTCTCTCTCTCTCTCTCTCTCTCTCTGTCAAAAAAAAAAAAAGTTTACAGTTAGGAAGTGCTGTGCAGGTCAATAGAGGAGGTTTTGCCTTCTTCATATTGATTAATACTTACCCCATTTGAACATATAATTCCCCCTTAGCTCTTCCGTCATGCTGTATTTTGTATCAGGAATCAGGAACTTAATAAATTTGTGGAATTGAACTCAATAATTTTTTATTCCAATATACTTAGGGAGGATGTCTGTTTTGCTCCCTTCAGAGTGAAATATTAGGAATTTAGATTTTTTAAAAAAGATTTATCTATGCATTTGAAAAGCAGAGTTACAGAGAGGCAGAGAGAGAGAGAGAGAGAGAGAGAGAGAGTCTTCCATCTGCTGGTTTACTCCCCAGATGACCGCAATGACTAGAGCTGTGTCGATCTGAAGCCAGGAGCTAGGAGCTTCTTTCGGGTCTCCCATGTGGGTGCAGGAGCCCAAGGACTTGGGCTATCTTCTACTGCATTCCCAGGCCACAACAGAGAGCTGGATAAGAAGTGGAGCAGCTGGGACTCCCATCAGCACCCATATGGGATGTCGACACTGCAGGTGGCAGCTTTACCCGCTACACCACAGCGCCAACCCCAGGAATTTATATTTTAAGAAAATACCTTTGTCCTTTTCAAGAAGCAAAACCTCCTTCATAACCCTACTGTTAACCTTCTTGATAACCTATTAAGGGGTCATATGGTAACGGTTATTCTTTAACATTCTCTGTTTAGTCAGACTTTTTGATTTAATTTTCCTTGTCATCCAGTTGGAAAATCTACCCATCCCATCACCCATCCTTCCTCTGTCCAACTATCCATGCCATACCCCATTCCAGATGCTCCTTTGAGGTCCTTCATGAAAGGTTTTCAAGCATTGTACACTAGAACTTTCTGTCATAATGGAAATATTCTATATCTGTGCTGTCTAGTGCGGATGACACAGTCACACATGGCTATCAGGCACTAGAAATTTTGCTAGTGCAACCTAGGGACTGAATTATTGGTTTTATTGGATTTTAATTAATTAAATTGTCATGATTGTCTAATGCAACCATATTGGACAGCACAGGAGTATCTTATAGATAGGAGAGTGTATACTTTGAAGTAATTTCAGTCTTCATAAATTCTTATTTATCACTGGACTATATTAACATCTAAAGATTAAATATTGAATTACACTGGTTTTCTTAATTTACAGCCCTGGCAGAAAAGGAAACAACACCAATGATTCAACTCATTCGAGAAATATATAAAAAAGAAGGAAAAAAGGGATTTTTTAGGGGCATCACCCCTAACATCATAAAGTTGCTTCCTGCAGTAATCATCGGCTGTGTGGCTTATGAAAAAGTGAAACCATACTTTGGATTAAAATAGAAATGCAAAATACCAAATTGTTGTCATTGACATAATCATCAAATTGTAGGATAATTCCTGAATTATAAAGAGATCTTATCCTAAAAGAAAATGTATTAAATTATTGTTAAAATATTTTCTCTTTACCAATTATAAAATATATAAATTAAATAATGATGTTGGTAAAGTTATTTAATAATTTAAAAAACCTTGATACCCACAGGATTTGATTTACATTTACCACTTGGAAATGTAAATTCCCTTGAATTCTAGCTTGAAATTTCTTTTTGACTGGACTTGAAAATTCCATAGAGTAACATTCTAAAACATTTGGTTAGGTACAGGAGTTTATATTAGCCTTTTTGTATTTAAAAACATTTTTTAAAAGCTGCGTTTTCAAATGTTTTATATACCAAAAGAAAAATCAGTGCATCTAAAATTGATGTCTAATAAATAAGTGGAGTCTCTGTTTCTTTTCATCAAGAAAAATGGAAAGTTTGTTTCATGATTCCTTCTGTGATATTGTGGATGGAACACTGCTAATATATTTCTTATTTCTCCAGACATGTTTATTTGAATTTACAAACACTGCTAATTCATTTCACTTATTGAAATTTTCATCTTTTATACGGAAATTGACATTGATAACAAATCAGCATTAGATAAATTTTATCTTAAGTTAAAAAACAATTGAGAGGAAGAATTTTAAAAATTAAATCCATTATTTCATAATTGTTGAAGCAATTCTTATTTGAACTTAATAGCTGGTTAAGTCAACCCTTTGATATATGAATATCTGCTCATTGTTATAAAAGAATAAATCATATTCTCTTGGAATTAAAGTGGGTCGAGGCAGTGAAAATGGGCTGGTTAGCCACTGATAGATCTCAAATGGAGGTCTGCTTAGCTGAGCTGACTAAAGTTCAGGGTCTGATACTTAGCTTTGATGATGAAAAATTTACACTGATTTCCGCAAAATGATTAGTTTCTTGGTGCTAGATTTAAATGACATATAGCTCACAATGCAAAATTATTAATTTATAGTGAAGCTTAATATTTTCCAGTAACCAGGATAATTTCATACCTTCTCCAGGGCACAAGGGACATGGGAAACCAAGTAAGTAACAAGAAAATTCATGTAGAATTAAAACAAATAGAGGAAAGTTTTTTGAGGGGTGTTTTACTCAGCCTATGGGAAGACCAGGAAACTTGTGTACAGAGAGGAGCTGAGGTCTAAGTAGGGGAATGGAGAAAATTGTGGAGTTTGAGTTATATTTATGCCATAGACTACCAGACCAGAGAAAGGCAAATCTCACGTGAGGCTCACAGTTTTGGAGGTTAATCCTCCAAAGACTGGGTATACCTATTGTTTTGGCATCTGGTGATTGCCTTCTTGCTTGCTTGGCAGGGTTCTGAGGTGGCACTGAGTATTACTTGGCAAGAGAGAGCACCAATGGGGCTGGTGCTGTGTGGTAAGCCTCTGCCTGTGGCACTGGCAACCCAGATGGGTACCAGTTCTTGTCCCAGCTGCTTCTCTTCTGATCCAGCTCTCTGCTATGGCCTGGGAAAGCAGTGGAAGATGGCTCAAGTCTTTGGGCCCCTGCACCCACTTGGGAGACGTGGAAAATTCTCCTGGTTCCTGGCTTCAGACTGGCCCAGCTCTGGCAGTTGTGGCCACTTGGGGGAGTGAATCAGCAGATGGAAGACCTTACTCTCTGTCTTTCCCTCTCTGTCTCTAACTCCATCTCTCAAATAAATAAATCAATCAATAAAATCTTTCAAAAAGAGAGAGCGCACCAAGTACAGATGGAGGAAGAATCAGATGGCAAGTCAGGAAGCAGAGAGAGAGGCAGGGCCCAACTCAGGTTTATAACCAACACTCTCATGAGAACTACCCTCTGAGGGCACACCTCTAATGATCCAAGGACTTCCCACTAGGACCACCTCCAAAACACCATAATGGATTAAGTTTCCATGCTCCTACACCATTAACATATGGCTTTAGTGTTTAAACATCTGCATGAGTTCAGGAGCCAAATCTTTTTCAAAAACCATCACACAATCCAAATTAGTTATGTAATATATAAAGATGGTCTCCCCTGGCAGGCAAGGAAGGAGCTGGGACACACAGGGTACAACTGTACTAGAATTGAAAGTAATTTGCAGTCACAGCTTCATAATGGCTACTCTGTGGGCAAGTTTTTTCAAGAACCACATTTCTGTTTTTTACCTCCTAGAAATTAGAACCAAACAATAGTTATGACCAAAGTAGTGGCACTGTGTCCTCTTCTGTTTCTTCTGATGTTAGACAGTAGTCAGTTCAGACAGAAAGCCTAAAGGGTCTCAAAGACTGGAGGAGATAAATATTATTATTTATCTGAGCTCACTTACCAATAATAACCAAGTGTTGACTCCACATAAAGTGAACCTGTTTCATTGTAATTTCCATTTCTTTGTTAACCAAAAGGTAACAGTTCTAGTAGCTTTTTTTAAACTTACTTTGTCTCATTTAATTCTCTCAGAAGTTCTATAAAATAGGTCACTACTATATTAAGACAGACTCAGGTAAGTAATTTATCCAATATTATACAGTTGGTAATAAATTTAGTTGTATTGACACATAGCAAATACTCTTTCCACAATAATACTAGGAATCTATATCTTATTTAAGGCCTGAGCATCATCTTAGAACAATGCTATGCTTCAATAGAATGAGGTTAGACAGCTTATCATTTTGTGCAGTCCATGCAAGACAAATTTTTGTTTATACTCATCTTGGTTTTGAAGGCTATTGACATTACAAGCATGGGTAATGCTATGAATTGAATTTTGTCTGTCTTCCAACCCCACCAATTCGTATTTTGAAGGCCTAACCCTTAGTCGGTAAATCTCTCTTTGCCATGTGAAGACAGATGGTGGCTATCTTTAAGTCAGGAAGAAAACTCTCACCAGGAACTGAGGGGCTGACATCTTAATTTGAATTTACCAGCATCCAAAACTGTGAAAAATTAAATTTCCGCCTAAGTTAACTGTTTTTGCTGTTTGATATGATAGTCCACACTAGCTAATACAGATCTTTAAAACACCCTTAAACTCCTTGAGCAGTGGAAAATGGTTGAGAATCTAGAACAGGCAAATTCAGGATAGCATAGGGTAGGTCATATGCTTAAGGAATGGTCTTGACTGAAGCAGGGAATTACTTGTGGTTGTGGTTAGTACCAGATTGTATATGATCAAGGGACTAGATGGTAGCAGAAAACAGAACTACACTTCATATGTCAAAGGGTCTAGAGATGGATAAAGTGTTATTGCTATTCCCCCCTCCCAAAATATATTTCCACTTTTTCATAAAAGCTTTTGTTTTTGAATCTTTAGTCATCAGCCTAAATCACCTCACTAAAACTCATTACTTTGTGTCATGACAAAAACAGAACTAGAGAAACCATAATCAACCAACCAAGCAATACCACCACCTGTGAATTCATACTGGAGTTCTGTTTCTCTCATACCCCATATTCAGTCCATCAGGGAAGCCCATCATTTTAACTTCTAAAATATATACAGAATCTGGAGAGTTCTGTTTCTGGTAGTGGCAGAATAACATACTGGCAAACCCTCCAACAAAGAACAATTGTAAACTCTGAACAAAATATGAAAAAGAACTATTTGACAAGACTACAGCATAATCAAAAATAGAAACTTGGAAGGATGTGACCATTAAAAGAAGGGAAGTAAATCAGGTAATAACCACATTTAATTATTCCTGAGGATTCTTCCCAGTTTCTGGCTCACAAATGGAGTAGAACACTCAAATACAGGCAGGACTGAATAAACAGATGTTGGCCTTTGGAGCTAACCCACCAGTTGTAAATTAGGAAAAACCTAATAAAGAGACAGCCAGAGAGTGAGGAGATCCAAAATATGCATGCAGATTACTCTTAAATCCTTGATTGTCTCCTAAACTGCATATGAGAGGGATAATACTTCAAGGAGTGAAGTATAAAATAGCATGTGTCAGGTAAGAATTTCAGCACTTGACTGGTTCTGGGAAGATAATTTGAAGTTTAAATCCTGCCAAGTCAGCAGAACTTAAGTAAATTCCGTGTACTTTGTATTAAAACCCTAGAAGGGGCATGCCTTAGAACTAAGTCCAGTATCAAATGATACTCCTTAGGACAAAGAGCTGAAATAAACCTGCCCTAAAAAAGCCTAGAACTTCATGGAATTGAAGTGATCTGACAGCAACTTTAATATTTGACAACAAAACCCAACATTCTTTAGTGAACAAAACAAAACCCATAGTCTATGATATATTGTCAACAAAGTCCAGTATTATTACAGATAAAGAAAATGGAAAACATCACCTATAATCAAGAGATAAAACCTGTATATAAACAGACTTTTAGATAATCTTAAGTGTTGGAATCAGCAGAAAAAGGCATAAAACAATTACTATAAATAGATTAAAAGATTAAGGAAAAAATGGACAGGATCAAAGGCTGGGAAACTTGGCAGAGGAGTGAAAACTATGAAATAACCAAGTAGAAATTTTAGAATTGAAAAACGTCTGAAAAGAATTTAATCGTATGCAGGTAGGAGTAAAAAAAAAAAAAAAAAAAAAGAGCAGAAGAAAAAGCAATAAATAGAGCAATAGAAACTATCTAGGGTTGGAGGTTTGGCCTAGTGATTACGGAGAGCCTACGTTTGATTTCTGGCCCCAGCTCCTTATTCCAGCTTCCTATTAATATGGACCCTGTAAGGTAGTGGTAATGGTTCAAGTAGTTGGGTTCCTACCATCCAATTTGGAGACCTGGACTGAATTTCTGGCTTTCAACTTCAGTGCCCTCTCCCCACCACCACACTCCCATTGAAAACCTTTGGGAAGCGAACCAGTGGATGGGAAATCTCTCTATATAAATCTCTCCCTGAATAAAAAAAAGCATATCTAATTTGAAGAACAGAAAAATTTAGGGAAAAGTGAGTTTCAGTGATCTGTGACACAATATTGATAAGTCAAAATAAATTTTATTAGAGCCCAGACATAAAGGAGAGAGGATGATACATAAAAAATATTTGAAGACATAATAGCCAAAAAAGGTCCCTACTTTGGTGAAAGACAAATGTACAGATTGGAAATACTCAACAAATTGAGATAGAAACAAAACTTATCTGAACACAGAGCAGCAAGCCACCAAAACCAAAGATACAGAGGAAAATTTTAGAGCAGCCTTCAAAGTAAAATTCCAAATTAATTTTTTTCTTCTGTTACTTTCATGAGTTATTTTAGTCCCCACTTCATATCTTCAGTTGCCCTAATCACAACTTCCTGCTCTTTGGCCATTTCTTTCCCAAATATTTCTATCCGGTTTGTTGATAGTCCTTCATAGTTGTTATAGCTTCATTACATATATATATATATATACACACACACACACATATGTATACATACATATATACATACAAATGGTAGAAATATTAGCTTACAATTTTCATCTACTTGTAGCAGGCATTTGTGTGTGTGTGTGTGAGTTTCCATTTACAAGAGTATTACTGTTGTTTTGTCTTAAATAATAACTTAGACTATATGCTGAACATATTGATTTTTGTTCATTATAGTTGAATAACGTGGACATTTCTGGATTAGAATTGTAAGTTCAAGGGGCCAGAGTTGTGGCTTAGTAGGTTAAGCTTCCCCCTGTAATGCTGGTATCCCATATGGGTGCCAATTTCAGACCCGGTTGCTCCATTTCCCATCCAGCTCCCTGCTAATGTGCCAGGGAAAGCAGCAGCAGATGGGCTAAATGCTTGGGACCTTGTACCCATGTGGGAGGCCCAGAAGAAGCTCCTGGCTCCTGGCTTTAGCCTGTCCCAACTCCTGTGGCCATTTGGGGAGTGAGCTAGCAGATAGAAGATCTCTCGCTCTCTCTATAACTCTTTCACATAAATAAATAAATCTTTCAAAAATATTATAAGTTCCAATGGAGTTCATGAGAGGGAAGCAAGGGTATCTTTGCAAGCTTTATAGCTTAGGGGAACAACTTAAAATAGCTGCCTTTTGTAGTCATATCACTTCTGGAAACTCAAAGGTCACAGAATAATCTCAAAACAGCAGAACAGAATTGGAGTACTGACACTTCCCAACTTCAAAGACACTAGAAAGCTATAGTAATTAAGACAGTGTAATACTAGAATAGGGATAGATATATAGATGAATAGAATGGAATTGACAGCTCAAAAATACTCTTACAATCAATGAATTTTTTACAAGAGTGCCAATGTAAATGGAGAAGGAATGGTTTTTTTAAACAAATGATGCTGAGACAACTGGGTTTCTACATGCAAAAGATTTAACTTGACCCTACCTCACACCATACACCAAAATTAACTCAAAATGGATACATACATCATAAGGGATAAAACAAAACACATAGTCATAGGTTTTTTTTTAAAGAATTATTTTATTTATTTGAAAGAGTTACAGAGAGAGGTAGAGCCAGAGAGAGAGAGAGAGGTCTTCCATTCTGCTGATTCACTCCCCAAATGACCACAACAGCCAGAGCTGAGCTTATCTGAAGCCAGGAGCCAGGAGCTTCTTTCAGGTCTCCCATGAGGGTGCAGGGGCCCAAGGAGTTGGGCCATCTTCTACTGCTTTCCTAGGCCACAGCAGAGAGCTGGATAGGGAGAGGAACAGCTGCAGTGCCCATATGGAATGCTCGCACTACAGACTGGAGCTTTACTTTAACCCACTGTACCACAGCACCGACCCCGGTCATAGATATTTGAGAAGTTGGATTAGGAACAGATTTCTTAAATGTGACATAAAAGCAAAAGTAGCAAAAGAAAGTAAACTGGATATTATTAAAATTTTCAAAATTTTGTGCTTCAAAGACACTACCACGAAAATGAAATGACAACTCATAGTATGAAAGAAAATTATGATTAATATGTCTGATAAGAGACTTGCCTCCAGGATATAGAAAGAGCTATTGCTAGTTATAATAAAAGTCAAATAACTCAACTTTTAAAAAATGGGCAAGGGCAGGTGTTTGTCCTAGCAATTAAGCCACTGGTTAAGAAACTCACATCCCATCTTGGAGTCCCTGGGTTTGATTCCTGACTTTGGTTCGTGTCTCCAGTTTCCTTTTAATGCAGACACTGGGAGGCACTGGTGATGGCCCAAATAATTGGGTTCTTGCCACCCACGTGGGAGACCTGGATTGGGTGGGAATTTGGTGGAGATGGGAGCACTCTCCCTCTCTCTGCTTCTCAATTACATAATAAAAAAAATCATTTAAATGGGCAAAGGCTTTGTGCTGAAATTTCTGCAAGGAAGATATGCCAGTGGCCAAAAAACACATGGAAAAATGCTCATGATCATTAGTTTTCAGGGAAATGCAAATCAAAACTCTAATGGGATTCAACTGTGTACCCACCAGGAACACCGTAATGAAAAAATAAGTTTTGGCAAAATGTGGAGGAACTGGAACCCTTATAAGCTGCTGGTGGGAATGTAAAATGGTGCAAGCATTTTGGAAAATAGTCTGGCATTTCCTTAAGTGGTTAACCAAAATGATCATATTGGGGGAGTAGGCTGTGGTACCTCTGCTTTTCCTGCTGCTGCACCTGGGAGGCAGCAGATGATGGCCCTTCTTGGCTTCCTGCACCCATGTGGGTGATCCAGATTGAGTTTAGGCTCCTGGCTTTGGCCTGTCCAGATCTGGCTGTTGCAGGCATTTGGGAAATGAACCAGCAAATAGAAGATCTTGCACTCTCTTGTGGTCTCCCTGCCTTTCAAGTAAATATTAAAAAAATATACTATTTGACTCAGCAATTTCTTGCCTAGAAATATGCCCAGTAAAATGAAATAATTTTCACATAATAATTTGTACATGAATATTCACAACAGTACATTCATAATAGTAAGAAAGTGAAAGCAATTCAAGTATCCTCATCAACTGATAAGTGGATAAGCAAAATACGTTATACCCATACAATGGGATATTATTCATCAATAAAAAGGAATAAAGTACTGACATCTGCTGTAGCATGGATGAGCCTTAAAAATACTAAGCTAAGTGAAAAAAGTCAGTCACAAAGGATCACATGTTGTATGACTCCATTCATGTGAGATGCCCACAATAGGTAACTCTATAGAGACGGAGGGTAGATTAGTGGTTGTTTAGGGTTTGGAGGATACGGAGGATAGAAAGCCTACTAACATGTGTGTGTGTGTGTGTGTGTGTGTGTGTTGAGGATAATGAAAATTATCTAAAATGAATTGTGATGGCTACATATTTCTGAATAAGTCTGAATTTTGTATTGAAAAAGAATGAACTGTATACTATGTGAATTATATCTCAATAGAGCTGCTTTGTAAAAATACTGATACATTTGACTAAATGCTTTTTTTTTAAAAAAGATTTTACTTATTTTAAAGGTGGGGTTACAGAAAGAAAGAGGGAGAGAAAGAGAGAATGAGTCTTCCATCTTCTAGTTTATTCCCCAAATGGCCAAAATGGTCAAGGCTAGGCCAGGTTGAAGCCAGGAGCCTAGAATTTCATCATGATCTGTCATGTGGGTGGCAGGGGCCCAAGGACTTGGACTATCCTCAACTGCTTTCCCAGGCACATTAGCAGGGAGCTGTATTGGAAGTGGAGCAGCCGTGACTCAAATTGGTGTTCATATGGGATGCCAGCATTGTTGCTGGCAGCACAATACTGGCATGGACTAAATGTTTTTATACTTAGTAAGTAAATTGTTCAAATAAAACTATAATAACCACAAACTAGGAAAACATTTGATACATAGGATGAAAAAATATAGAAAAAAATCTATGAAATATTTAATTTTTAGATTTTACTCCTCAAATAAGTGAGTTTGCATAGATTGTTTAAAATTTTTTTTAAAAAATCTTTCAATAAAAATATATGAAAGGGCCAAAAATGGGTAAATCACAAAAATAGAGATATAAATGGCCAATATAATCTTCTGTTTCTGATCATAACTAAGCTAGTATTCCTGAATGAAATAATTATTTTCAAGTATCAAATACAGGACTATGATCCCTGAGAAAAAGGAAACAAATGAGCTCGGTGCATTCTGAATGGAAGAAATTACCAGGCCTCAGTGCAAGAAGGGGGACCCTAGCTGAGTATGGCTCTCTCACTGAGCTCAGGAAACACAGATCAGAGTTCAGGGAGACTGAGGGGGCTGGAACACACAGGTAAGTCACTGTCCAGGAAGACCTCCAAAAATCTGGTAAGACGTTCTCTCTCTCTCTCTCTCTCTCTCTCTCTCTCTTTTTTTTTTTTTTTTTTTTGACAGGCAGAGTGGACAGTGAGAGAAAGAGACAGAGAGAAAGGTCTTCCTTTGCCGTTGGTTCACCCTCCAATGGCTGCCGCGGCCGGTGCACTGTGGCTGGTGCACTGCGCTGATCTGATGGCAGGAGCCAGGTACTTATCCTGGTCTCCCATGGGGTGCAGGGCCCAAACACTTGGGCCATCTTCCACTGCACTCCCGGGCCATAGCAGAGAGCTGGCCTGGAAGAGGGGCAACCGGGACAGAATCCGGCGCCCCGACCGGGACTAGAACCCGGTGTGCCGGCGCCGCTAGGTGGAGGATTAGCCTATTGAGCCGTGGCACCAGCCAGATATTCTCTCTTGAGGCAGGAGTTCATGCGATTGTATTCAAAGGCATATCATAATCCATGTAGAAAATTATGAGGAATCTACCAAAAACTACTTGTGAGAAAATTCAGCCCTTTTTGAGAAGATCTAAGACAATCCCACACTGCTCTCTGTTACCTGGAACACACACCTGCTATGGGAGAAGGACTCCGTAGTCTTCGTTATTTTGGGAGAGTAACTTGCCGCTTCCCTGAACTGTCAACTGACATTTGTAATTGCATTTGATGTGTCCTCAAAACCCAGGAGGCTTCACTTCAGTTTTTTCAGGTGGTCTCATCAAGGTTTCTCACCATAGGCTGGAGGTAGGGGCCGGCATCCCTTGTCCTGGGACTGAGGTGTGGTGAGTGAAGGGGGCACTCAGTACAGCAGCTGCTGTCTCTCAGAGTTCTCATCTAATCTGATCCCCTCCAACCTGCAGCGGGGTGAGGGTTTCAAGAATCACAAATTAACTTTCTGTCACATCTTTTGAAAATTTTGCATTATGGTCTTGCATCATATTTTGGAATAGTTATCTGTTGCGTCGGTATCTTAATTCAAATTTCTCTTTAATAGTCTCTTAGTCCTGTTGTACTTTATAATAAAATCTCTGATCCTCCAAAGTTGCTTATGAATTTAGTTTTTAATTGGATTTCATTTCACCATTTTAAATAATTTCAGAGATGCTTTCTTTTCTGAATTTTTTCATGTGGAACTGACTTTGAGCATTTGCTTAATTGGATTAAATATATCTGATACACTGAAACCTAAGTCAATTATATTTAATATGGAAAACAGCTCTATTTCCTCTTTTGGAAAATGTCCTTTCCTCCACTCCCTATTTTGGGTTCCAGTGGAAACTGCAATGCTGTGGCCTAACCCCAGGCTCACATACACTGTCTATTGCTCCAGGGGTGAGCACCTAACCTAAGTCTAAGAGTTCCTTAAAAGGATTTGATACACTCTCTGTAGAGTGTATCAAGATAGGCTTGGCTTTCTCCAGTGCCTGAGCTTCTGAAAAGTAAATCAGAGAGAAGAAATGGATCTGCATGTGGAAGAATCTGGAAGCAGGAGCCCACATGAGGTCAAAGTCAGAGATACAGCTTTTGGGGACTTTCGGAGTTCAGGGTTCTGTGTTACTTAAGTCCCAGCTGCAGTCCTTCCCTGTTTGCATAGTTAACTCACAGAGTTTCTGGCACTTGGGCTCTTAAACACTAGCTCTTTATATCCCATTAAGGTTACATATAAAGTTTATGTGAAAACATAAAATATAATATAAAAATTAAGAGCAACTGCAAATTTGCCATACACATACAGGTATAATGAAGACATTTGAAACTGTTTAGACATTAGAAGGGGTGACTAACAAGAACAATGAAGAAGAACCAGTATTCAGCAACTTTCAGAAATGGTACTTTTTGACAACAGAAAGTTTCAAGGGTTACAAAACTAACTTTAGGAAACAAAAGAAAAAATAGATACGTTGTATTACATTTTAAAAAAATGCTTCTGTGCCCTAAAAGACACAACAGAGTGAAAGGCAATCCATGGCATGGAAGAAAACCCTGGCAGATCAAATATCTGAGAAGGAGTTAATATCCAGAATAAGTAGCAACAACAAACAATGATTAAGAATGGGTAAAGGACTTGAGTAGATATACACATGGCCAAAAAGCACATGAAAAGAGGTCCAACATCATTAATCTTTAAGGAAATGCAAGGTAAAACCTTAATGAGCTGCCACTTCACAGCCACCAAAATATCTCCTGTCAAGGAGACAGTCTATCAAGTGTTGTGAGGATGTAGAGAAGTTGCAACCCTTGTGCACTGTTGGGTGGAAATGTAAAATGGTGAACCTGCTACCGAAAACAACATGGTAGTTCCTCAAAACATTAAAAATAGAATTACCATTTGATCCAGCAATTCTACTTCCAGGTATATATCAAAAAAAAAATTCAGAGCAGAGTCTCGAGGAATTATTTGTTCACCCATATTTATGTCTGCATTATTTACTGTAGATAGAAGGTGGGAATAGTCTGGGTGTCCATCTATGGATGAGTGCATAAAAAAGCTGGCATGTGAGTATTCGTTCTGTAGAATGTTACTCATCCTTACAAAGGAATGAAATTCTGACACATTTTACAATATGGTTGGAAATGTAGAACATCAAGTGAAATAAGCCAATCATAAAAGCATAAACGTGGTATGATTCATTTATATGAGGTACTTGCAGTCATCAAATTTATAGGGGAAGAGGTAGAACAGTGGTTCATTACCAGGGTTGGGAAGGGGAAGAAGGTGGAGTTAGTGTGTAATGGGTTCACAGTTTCAGTTTTGCAAGATGAGGCACTCTGGAGATTGACGGCATAATAATGTTAATTTACTTAATGCTATTGAATTGTACACGGAAAAATGTGTAGATAGTAAATGCTATATACTTTACCACCACTTAAAAAAACAAAATAAACCATCTCATATCAGCTCCTCCCCCCTTTTCTAAGATTTTGTTTACTTGAGAGGTAGAGACGGGAGAGACAGAAAGGTCTTCCATCTACTGGTTCACTTCACAGATGGCCACAATGGCCAGAGTTGGCCTGATCCGAAGCCAGAAGCCAGAAGCTAGGAGCTTCTTCCAGGTCTCCCAAGTGGATGCAGGGGTCCAGGCACTTGGGCTATCTTCTACTGCTTTCCCAGGTCATAGCAGAGAGCTGGATTAGAAGAGGAGCAGTTGGGACTTGAACTGGTGCCCATATGGGATGCTGGCATTGCAGGCAGACGCTTAGCCCACTGTACCACAGCACCAGTGCTGGCCCTGCCCTTGTCCCCCCGCCTTCCCTTTTTTAAAGCATAATGTTACTTCAGGCCTTAACATGGTGATTGAGTCACTGAGAAATCACTCACAGGAATTATAAAAAGTTCTGACTCAGTATGAACCTTTGATATTATTGATGGGAGGATATTGATGTGATAATTGTTTATGTATATAAAACAATTTAAATGATAAATATATTATCTTTCTCCTATTTATTTCAGTTATACTGGTGTACACAGTGACTGAATATGGACAGAAAATTCTTTCAAAACAGAAAAAAAGTGTTACATCCAGGTTTTAAATCACATCTTTTATATTTTAAGGATATGTAACCATATTAACGATGTAAAAAAATTAAGGTGTATTTACTTTCTTTCCTCTTATCCCTTCTTGCTGGCGCTGCCCCCTCAACTTTTACAATTCTTCATCTTTTAGTTATGGCGCCCTCTATTGAGCTTTTAGCAACATTTCATTGCGGTCATTTTCTCTTAAAGGCTGCCTTTCCTTCAGAAGTACCAAGTCAATTTCTCTTAGTTTTAAACTTGTGACAAATATCCAAACACGTCCACATGATCACAAGGATGTAAGTGATGATGTGTTTGAAGATATTACAAAGTTACCCTTGAAGGACACTCAGTTTCTGAAAATATGTAGCAAAAATGTGTGAAACAAGCAAACAAAAAATTCCTAAAAGAAAGTGATACTTTAAAAAATACAAGTGATACTTTAAGAAATACGTGTTTGAGATTTCTCTCTGCACAGCACAACTGTTAAATGAATGTTAGGGGAGTACTTTTTTAAAAAATAGTTTTATAGATTCTTGGTTTCACTGTTATTTATGTGATTCAGATTTAGCTGTAGAACAGTTCAAGTATGACTCAGTTACTCTCTGTCTCCCTGGACTAGATCATATCCTCCACGAGGATGGAGACTTGGTGGCTGCCATCACTGCTGTCTGCTGTGGAGGGAGAGCTGTGCATCACACATGGCAGGCACTGGATACACATGTCAGAGCTGAGCGAATACAGTATATGGGAGGATATGCCAATTCACACGGTGCACAAGAGATTCTTGCCCAATCTCTTGTGATTAGCTCCTCTATTTCAGTCTTAATTATAGTCCTTTTCTTCTTAGACTTTGATGATGATGATGACGATGAAGATTATATGGTACCTAACTCCTCAACATTTGGATCTCTTTACTTCTAGTTCTACTTCATATTTGTAATACGAGTAGGAGTAGTTTATATAAAAAGACCAAAGTAACTATTTCTCTTCTCTTTGAATTACCCTACATAAATTAATGATCAATGTGTTATTAATTTGCCTGACTTCTCAAGTGAAGAACATGGATAATAATTAACCTTTTTGAAGAGACACACTTTCTCTTTGCTAGTTTGCTTTGACAGTTATTGCTGCCTGTGATGTGATTAAATTCTAGCTCAAATCTCAGTTTCTCCTCTGCCTAGTGGTCACTTCTGTCACCATACGTGGCTCAGACATTCCTGACCAGCTGCCCTTCGGCCACTTCTTCTTTGAATCTGCTTTTCTGCTGAGAAGCAGGTAAACATTTACAAGACCTGGATGTCAAGGAAAACTGATGATGTCTCCGAATAAGAATCAAAATTCAGGTTTAAGTACAAGGTCCCTTTGCAGAGTTGAAGATGCCATTTTCATATAAGTGAAGTTGTACCCATATACCACCTAACAAATATCACCATCCAAATCTTCTCATAGCATATATCTTGAAATCAAAGTGGAGAGAATTTGAAATGGTTAGGAATATTTTCAGAGACTAGGAGGGTACTTCCAAAAGTTCCTGGAAAATAGAATAAAGATAAATTTAGGTTGGTGCAAAAAATTTTGAAATCCATGAATACTAGGGGTCTACAAGAAGTTCACAAAAATGTATACTATGAAAGGATTATCCGTATATTTCAAAATATTTTGCACCAAAATAAGCCTGTCTTTTAATTTCATTTTCCCTCAAATTTTTAAAGAATATTTATTTATTTGAAAGGTAGAGTTACAGGCAGAGAGAGAGAGAGAGAGAGAGAGAGAAAGGTCTTCCATCCACTGGTTAACTCCCCAAATAGCCACAAGGGCTAGAGCTGGGCTGATCCAAAGCTAGGAGCCAGGGGCTTCCTCCAGGTCTCCCATGTGGGTGCAGAGGCCCAAATGATTGGGCCATCTTCTGCTTTCCCAGGCCATAGCAGAGAGCTGGATCAGAAGATGAGCAGCTGGTACTAGTATCGGCGTCCATATGGTATGCCAACACTGCAGGAGGAGGTTTAGCCCACTATGCCACAGCGCAGGCCCCTCCCAGGAACTTTTTGAAGTACTCTGTAAGTATGTAAGAAACTCTACCAATTACACTCAGAGTGTATTGGACACACTGTACCTCATCTGTTAGTGCCTGTTTGACAATTTTTCTACACAAATAGGAAGAAAAGTGGGTATTAGGGTTTATTTGGTGTATCTTTAATTCACCCTTTCTTCTGTAAATTTGGCACCAAAGCAAGTAGAAGAGAGGTAGCATGCAGAGGTGTTTTTGAAACTGGTGCCAACTTAACCTTACCCAACGGTGGGTGCTCTCAGGTGAGAGCTGATCACATGCCCTGCCCCCAGAACACAGTCTCCCTTTTCCTTGACGTCCTCTGTGGGTATGGATCAACCATGGCTCCCGCTCACCTTCACAGCCTGCATGTCAGCTTCCTAAGCCCAGCTTCCCCTCCCCATACAGGCAATGTTGGAGGAGTGGAGAGAGACAGGGAGTCCAGTGACCTGCTGTGACTCCGTTCCCAGCCATGACCCTTGGTGACACGGCTGGTGTTCCTCTGTGTAGCGTCACCTTGATCTCCTTTACTATTTCACACTACTGATACGACTGATATACAATAAAGTACTACAAGGTTTGTTTTGTTTTTGTTTTGCTCACACTGAGCCAGTTTTATTCAGGCTGCTACTGCAAGGGAAAATGCATCAGAGGCAAATTTGAGTAATGTCACAGCTAAGAATATTAGGAAGGGCTTTTTAAAGGTGTTAAAATTTTCTCCACTTAAAAATTAATTTACAAAGAAGTTGCAGGCACAGTTTATAAAAAATGCCCAAATACCTTCATCCAGAGATTCCTTCACATTTCATCAACTGAACCAATATAATCCTTTGAGATCACATTGTGCTTACTTGTGATTTGTTTAGTTTCCTTCAACCCAGAACAGTTCCTTCGTCATCCCCTGACCTTCACTGTTATTCCATATTTGAAGGTTACAGACTGATGATTCTGTAGAGCATCCTATTGATTAGATTCAGGCTGTGTTTTTTGTTGGGCCAATCATGGAAATGACCCTTTGTTCTCCCTCATCCCACCAGGTGGCACCTGATCTGCATTTGTCCCATTGCTTATGACTTGTACTTTGAGCATCTGAGGAAGGTGATATATGCTAGGTTTCTCCACTGCAAACTATTCCTTTATCATTCATAATGTGTGGTGTTTTGTTTTTGAAGCGAGGTAAATGTCATGTTTGTGATCCAACTGCCAGCCACTGGTATTAGCTTTTGTTGATATTTCTTGCTTGAATAAATTACTGCTGCCATATTGATCATCAAATGGTAATATTCTAATTCTGTCAATATTTACTAGTTGGCAGTCTACTGCACAGAAGTTTCTCTTATTCCATTTGTATGTACATTCATGTGGACTGATGGGTTCCTGTTTCATTTAACGAGAGATAAAACGCTAACACCACATATTGTGATATCCACATTTTCTTGGATTTGGCCAGTGCCAATGCCTTCAAGCTGACTCTGTGTCCTTTTGACCCTCTCTATACTCTGAGTACTCACTCTCTGGTGAAAGAAGATAGGCTCTGCTCATCTTGTACCTTTGCTATTCCTGCCCTGGTTCCCCTTGGGAGCTGGTATTTTATATAACTATTGAAAGAACACTTTAAAACTGTACTTATTTATATGAAAGTCAGAAATAGAAACATATAGAAAGAGAGAGAGAGAGAGAGAGAGAGAGAGAGAGAGAGAGAGAGATCTTCCATCTGTTGGTTCACTCCCCCAAAGGCCCCAATAGCTGGTGCTGGGCCAGGCTGAAGCCAGGAGCCTGGAACTCATTCTGGGTCTCCTGTATGGGTGGCAGGGGCCTAAGTATGTGAACCACCATCTCCAGCCTCCAGGGTGCACAATAGCAGAAAGCTGGAGCTGGGACTGGGAAGCAGAGCTGGGACTCAAACCCAGGCACTTCAATATGGGATGTGGCGTCCCAAGCAGCATTTTAACTGTTGTGACACACACCTGCCTTGAGAATGTTATTTAGAAAGAAAAATCTGGATGTGCTTACTGCTGGTATTACTGATTCTAGATCCTGTCAGTGGAAAAAGCTTGGAAACATATGTGGGTACACACACACACACACACACCTTTGTATTTCCACAACCTGAAAACATAACTATAAAACTATGAACTTATGACAATATCACTAATTCCAATACAATACTTCAGGGATCATTCTAGCTTAAACTTTTCCATATTTGTAACTCACTTTTTTGACAGCAAGAGGCCTCTCATTGTTTCTCCCTCTCTCTCTCTCTCTCTCTTTGTGTGTGTGTGTGTGTGTGTGTGTGTGTGTGTCTACACTTCAGACATTTATTTAGAAGGCAGAAAGAGACAGAGAATGATCTCCTATGTGATGATTCACTCCCCAAATGCCCACAATAGCTGAGGCTGGGTAGTTTTGCTCAGCCAAGTCTGCATAAAGGCTTTTAATTGGTGTTGAAGGGAGGAAGGAAAAAAGGAAGGAAGGAAGGAAGGAAGGAAGGAAGGAAGGAAGGAAGGAAGGAAGGAAGGAAGGAAGGAAGGAAGGGAGGGAGGGATCCAAAGTAGTTGTTGAAAGAAGTCATCGTGGATCAGAATCTATGAGACTGATAAAGTGTGAAGATTATTCAAGTGGAAAATAAGAACACGTGAGAAAGTTGGAAGTTGGGAAAAACTGAACTGGGCTGAATCCTAGGTGTTTGTTCTGATTGCATAAATGAATTATGTTAAAGAAGTGTTAGTTTTTCATGGTTTCCATTCCTGGTCTCTGTTGGAATTACTGTTTTTTTGAGAATTACCGGTTATAAGATGCAAGGATTCCTTCTCTTGTAGATTTTTAAATGTTTATATACAGTTTTCTTATGTGGGAAATTGCTAGTGTAAATTACACCTTTTATCTCTTTGTCATTTCTTGACCCATCACAGATATATTTTTGTAAAATATAGAAAAAAATGAATTACCAGAAAATTGAGATAAAAAAGGGAAGCGCTGTGGCAGGCACTTAACCTAGTGGTTATGATGCTGATTGGGACGCTTGCATCCCATATCAGAGTGCCTGGGTTCAAATCTTGTCTTCACTTCTTATTTCAGTGTTTTGCTCAAATGCATCCTGGGAGGCAGCAGGTGATAGTTTAAGTAGTTGAGTCGCTACCACTCACAAGGGAGACATAGATTGAGTTCCCAGTTCCTGGCTTCAGCCTGGCTGGGGCCTGGCCATTGAACACATTTAAAGGAATGAACCAGCAGATGAGAGCTCTCTCTCTCTCTCTCTCTCTCTCTCTCTCTCTCTCTCCCTACTGTCTTTCAAACAAACAAAAAAAGATAAAGCCCAAGTATTCATTATTAGACTCAACAAACATAAAATTACTTTATCAAAATGCTACAAATTTCTAAATCTAGAACTTCTCTGACTTATCTAGTTGCAGACAAATAACAACTTGCTGAGTGGCCCCAGTGTACAAACCACACTGAGGTGGTGCTGCTTTACATTAGCAGTGTTTCTCAAGTTTAATGCATGAAATACTCACCCAACAAGGCTCTTGTTGAAGTGTAATTTTTATTTAGTAGGTCTCCGGTGGACCCGAGTTCTATCTTTCTGACTAGCTCCCAGTGATGCTGAACCTGCTGATCTGTGGCCCACAAATACTCTTCATAGAGTATTTTATCTGATTTTCAGGGATCTTTAAATAAAAAAAATAATTAGGAAAAAAGAGATCTCCCTTCAACTCTTCATTCCCCAAAAATGCCTGCAATGGCCAGGGAAGGGTGGAGGCCAAAGACAGGAGCAGGCACTTAATCCAGGTCTCCCATAGGGGTGGCAGCAACTCAACTAGTTGATCCATCATTGCATCTAGAAGGGTCTGCATAGCAGGAAGGTGGCTTCAGCAGCTGGAGGTTGGTAGCAAACTCAGGCACCCTGATGTGGGATGTGGGAGTCTTTATCAGAGGCAGGAGCTCCAGGCCAAACACCTGCTCCCACAGTGATCTTTTCAGCAAAGAATCCTTACCCCATTTCACACAGGTTTGAGCCAGCTTTTGCAGCCAGATTTATTGATATATTTAACAGAGTCAAATTAACCCTTGTCAGTGTATAGTTCTGTAAGTTTTTGACAAACACAGAGATTCTTCAAAAAGCCCATGGAAAATAGAAATGAAGGAGAAGTTTATTATGGCATGAAAAATGTGAAATCCACCCATGCATTTTTTTTGTCATATGCATTTCCATGAATTTTTTGAAGCTGCTTCATACACATGAATTTCAATTTTCTTTTTAAGATTTATTAATTTTTTTATAAGTCAGAGTTACAGAGAAAGACTGGGAGAACCAGAGAGATCTTCCATCTACTGGTTCACGTCCCAGATGGCCACAATGGCTGTGATTGGGCCAGACTGAAGCCAGGAGCCAGGAGCTTCTTCCAGGTCTCTCATGTGGGTGCTGGGGCCCAAAGACTTGGGCCATCTTCTGCTGCTTTTCCCAGGTGATTAGCAGGGGGCTGGATGGGAAGTGGAGCAGCTGGGATACAAACTGGTGCCCATATGGGATGCTGGCACTGCAGGCAGCAGCTTTATCCACTACACCACAATGGCAACCCTGTGGATTTCATTTATTTTGCAGCATAGTAAGCTTATTTTTAAAGTTCATTTCTCTTTGCAGTCCCCTTGAACAGCTGCACTTGTATAACCACCACCTTCATGATGCTGTAGTGCAGCTCCATCAACCTTCCTTACAGTCTTTTGTAGTCAGCTTCCCATGACTCCAAACTACTTCTCTGTCCTTGTAGTTTTGCCTTTTCTAGAATGACATATCCTGCACTGTTGCATGTCTACTGTGTGAATACTTTTTCATCATGTGACTGCAACCCAGGTTGTTTTCCAGTGTACCCACCAAAGAAGCTTGTGGTTGTTTCTGGGTTTGGGAATTATAAATAAAACTGCTACAAACACCATGTAAAAGTTTTTGTGTGAAGACAAAGGTCTTTGGGTAAAAATGTTGATAGGTAATTCTAATTGTTATGAAGTAGGTAGAGGAGAAGGAGGAGGAGTAGGAAGAGGAGGGGAAGGAGAATAAGAAAGGAGGAGAAGGAGGAAGAGAAGAGAAGAAGGAAGGGGAAGGAAAGGAGGAGGAAGAGAGAAAAACCGCACAAAGCAGCCACGCCTCAAGTACAGGGGAACCACGGTAGAGTAAAAGAGGTTTCAAAGGACAGATAGGAAGTGCAGTGAGGTTTGAAGGCTGTTCCAAAGGAAGGAAATAATTCTGAACATAAGCGGAAGCTGACAGTTACACAGACCAGATAGACTGGTCTCAGGACGATTTATTAAACTGACGGTCTTCAAGATACAACCTCCACATTCGTACATGCTTAAACTGGAAAAAAAAAAAAAAAAAAAAAAAAAAAAAAAAAAAAAAAAAAGAAGACGAGGGCGGTAGATCAGCTTCCTGGCTTTTGCTGGGGCCAGGGCGTCTTTGCTGAGTGATTCAGAAGATGGGGCGAGGCTCTGAGGTGCGAGTGCAAAGGTACAACCTCAGTGGCCGAACCGAGAACTATCACTTTGAAGGATGTCTGGGCGGGTTATCACCGCCACGCTGTCGGCGGCGGCCATCTGTGCGGTCTTCCTTTGAGGCCGCGTCGCAACTTCAGGTTTCCGCAGGGGAAGGAGCGGGACCCCGGCACGCCCTGTGAAGTGCAGCGTCCCGTCTGGTCTGTGCTGTGCTAAGTGCTGCCTCACTCGCTGCTGCCTTCAACCCCAACGTGGGAGCAGCCCCTGGCTGGGGACAGGAGGGTTCCGTAGGAGCGCTGCGGGCAGATACCCCAAGTATGTGAGCATGGGCACATCCAACTGGCTACGCCCCTGAAGACCCCCGTTCCATTTTTACCTTGTCCTAACAGATGCATTCCTATGGCACTCCTTGGCTTCTTCGAGTGTCAGTCCCACCTCAGGTGTTCAAACCCCCAAACCCCCTCATATCTGGGGGTGCCGAACAGGCCCACAAGCGCGTAGTGTCCGCAGTCACCTGAGAGTTTAGAGATCTGTACAAGACAAGCTGGGCAGCCGGCCAGGCTGCAGGCTGGAGGGGTGCTTTCATCAGAGTCAGCCTGACCGCACACCAGTGCTTCGTCGGCAAAGCCATCAGCACCGAGACGCCGGGGCCCGCGCCTTCCTGGGGGCTTCCTCCTACGCAGCCCCGTGGCGCACCAGGGCCTGGGCCGCGCCGCTTCTCCCGGGAGCCACCCCGCGGCACTCGCCCGCAGTTCCCGCGGGCTCCGGCTCCAGGCAGGCCCAGCCCCGCCAGGCGAGCCCCTCCCGGAGCAGCAGCCGGGCCGCCACTCCCCGCGCGCCGAGCCGGCCGGCCGGGCGCCGCCGCGCCTCGGAGCCCAAGCCGCGCCCCTGGCGACGCCCCGAACGCCCCGGCCGCCGCGGGCTCCTCCCAGCCAGGCCTGGCGCGGGTCCTGGGCGCGCCCCTCAGCTCCCGGCCGCCGCTGCCTTCCTCGCTGGGCCGCTCCTCACCCCCAGCGACCATGCTGCGCTGGCTGAGGGGCTTCGTGCTGCCCACCGCGGCCTGCCAAGGAGCAGAGCCGCCGACGCGCTACGAGACCCTGTTCCAGGCGCTGGACCGCAACGGGGACGGCGTGGTGGACATTCGCGAGCTGCAAGAGGGGCTCAAGAGCTTAGGCATCCCCCTGGGCCAGGACGCCGAGGAGGTGGGTGCGGCTGGGGGCCGCGCGAGCCGGGGCTTCGAGGGCCGGAGGAGGGTGGCGGCTCCGGGGAGGCGGAACTGCGGCTTTCGAGCGCAGTTCGGTTCCGATCCCGGGGCCCCGGGAGCTCGAGTGCTTACCAGGGGTCCGGGAGGCTGCTGGTGTTTTTCCAGTTGCGAGCGTGCTGGGAACACCCCGCCCACGAGCCCTGTGAAGTTTGTAAACCCGACCCCAGCACTGCTCCCGAGTGCACCCCGGCTTGTCCACCTGCCTTTTGTGCCTTTCGGCTGACTTCTGAGCTCGGGATTTGGGTGGGATGCAGGATCTTTAACAAGGTCCTCACTTTGTATCTCTTCCCGCTGCTCTGTTGCTCCGCCGAGAGGTTACTGTTTCAGACCTGTTGGCAAACCCGCCTTCGGCTTCCCCAGCTTCCTGTGAAGGGAGGAAGGGCGACATTCCTGGGTTGAAGGCGTGCGTTAGGGAATGCCCAAGTGTCACGGCTGATCCCCAGGCTTGACCCGTGGCTGAGCGACCTCCTCCGGGAGTCATCTTAACTGCGCCCCTGAAGTTGAGCCCCCGTAGCGGGGTAAGGATGGAGCCTTTGGAACTTGGCCGATCCCGTTAAAGCGCCAGCGGTCGCAGGCATTGCTTGTCCACAGCGGGAAGGACTCAGTTCCAGCGAGGGCCAGCGGCTGTGGGCTGTGCTGTCGGAAACTACCCTTGCAGTGTCTTTAGTCCTGTGGGCGTCTTCAGTCTTCTGGTTCTTCCTGAGTCAGACTGTCAGTCACATTTTTTTGAAATTGCTCATCTTGTCCCAGAGTCTTGAAATAGTCATGAATTTGTAAAGCTTTTTGTTGATCTGTAGCTAGGTTCTCCAATTCATGCCTGACGTCCATCCTTCCCCTCCTCTTCCGTCTGGCAAAGGCTTGTCCTGTTCATGCTGAGAGAAACCAACTTTTGCTGATATTATTTGTCACGAATTTCTGTTTCTGTCGTTCCTTTTTTGGCCTTAGTTATGATTCTTTTTCTAGTTTTCTGAGTTAAACTTCATGACTCATTCGTCTTAAGCTTCAATATCTCTTTAGTGTCTTTAGTTGCATGCTTCAAGTTTGTGGTATTGTTTACTTTCTAGTATTCTCGAATTTCCAATGTGATTCTGTCTTTGACTTGTGAATTATTTAAGAGTGTATTCTTACATTTCCAACTGTATGCTTTTTGAAAATACTAATAAAATGGACAAGTCTGTATGCAACATTGATTATGAAAAACAGAACTCAAAAGCAGGAATAAGTTTTTAATTTTCCAAAATTTATTTAAAAACAAGTTATAAAATAAATTGTGTAAAACTATGTATGCAGATACGTAGAGCAGTCTGGCATATATTTATCACTTTAATATAGGTATGTATATATTTTGTATATATACATAGAATATATTTTAATTTAAAAATTATTTATTTTGATTTTATTTGAAAGGCAGAGAGAAACAGAGAGAAAGATCTTCCATTTATTAGTTCACTTCTCAAATGTCTGCAACAGGTGGAGCTGGGCCAGGCTGAAGCCAGGATCTCAGAATTCAGTTTGTAGTGCCCATGTGGTTGGCAGGGAGCCAAGTGCTTGAACCATCATCTGCTGCTGCCAGGGTGCTCATTAGCAGGCAGCTGGATCTGAAGCAGAGTAGCCCAGACTTGAGCCAGGCGTTCAAACATTAAGTGATAACAGCTGAGCCAAATGCCCACCTCACCTAAAGCATGTTTGATGTTTGTATGTATTATTGCTCCTAGTGCTCATGCCAGACCTTATTATCCATTTCTAGCATTCTTTTTGATTGGTATACTCTTTAATAAAAGGATAATAAGGTTAATAATGACTATCTCTGGATGATAGGAGTTAGATTATTTCTCTATTTTTTCTTTACAATTTTTATATTACAATTGAGAAAAAAGGGGTGTATGTTGTTTTTATGATTCGAGAAGGGAGTTATTTTTATTTTGAATAAATATCATCTCTCTGATAGTCTTTCTGGATTGCCCTCCAAAGAAGATTATCACGTGTTGCTACTGTTACAATTTTCACACAGTGTTATTTTAATTTGAATATTTCACCCTCTGCTAAGAATAAGCCCCTGGAGGATGAGGACCATGTTTTACTCATCTGCAAAGATTTAAGGCCATTGTTTGAAATGCCCTAACAAGGTAGAGGGCCATTTAAAAATATCTAAAGAAAAAAACACCAAACTTAATTTTAAGATTTATTTATTTGAAAGGCAGAGAGAGAGGATGAGGGAGAGGGAGAAGGAGAGAAGAGAGAGAAAGGTCGGAAAGACAGAGAAAGAAATCTTCCATTCAGTGATTCACTCTCCCCAAATGGTTGCACTGGCTGGGGCTGGTCCAGGCTGAAGCCAAGAGCCCATGACTACACCTGGGTCTCTCCCATGTGAGTGGCAGGGGCCTAAGCACTTGAACCACCATCTGCTGCTTCCCAGCATATATTAGTGGGATCACGTGTGCAGAACATGCACTGGGCGGTGCTTGTGGTGCATGAGGTGGAGGGAACAGCAGTGAGCCCAGGCAGGCTTCAGACCACAGTGCAAGTTTAACCCTTGTGAAAAGAGTGCGAGAGGGAAAGACCAGTGGAGGAAGACTCTAGACCACAGCATTGTCCTTAGAAAGTCTCTAGGGGCCCGTGCCGTGGCAACGCCTGCAGTGCCGATATGCCATATGAACACTGGTTTGAGTCCTGGCTGCTCCACTTCCGATCCAGCTCTCTGCTAGGGCCTGGGAAAGCAGTAAAAGATAGCCTAGGTCCTTGGGCCCCTGCACCCACGTGGGAGACCCAGAGGCAGCTCCTGGCTCCGGCTTCAGATTGGTGCAGCTCCGGCCATTGTAGCCACTTCCACTTGTGGAGTGAACCAGTGGATGGAAGACACACACTCTCTCTCTCTCTCTCTCCCTCTCTCTCTCTCTCTCCCTCTCCTTCTCTCTCTGTATAATTCTGACTTTCAAATAAATAAATAAATCTTAAACAAAAAATCTCCAGTAGGCTAATGTGGAGGAACTGAGGAGATGTTATCTGTGGGGGGAATCTATGTTGGCTGCCTAGGGCACATACTCTGGGTGTGCCTCATCGCTGGTTGGAGGAGCGCAGGGCAGGTGTGAATCTATCTTGAGTTCTGTGGTGGGTCAAAGGTCTAAAGGTGTGGCAGGGGTAGGCTGTCAGTCAACTCTGCTTTTCTAGCAGGTTTTCTGGAAGGCTCACTGAACCATACAGCACCCTGGCTACCCCATCACTCCTCATATTAAAGACCTTCTCCTTTGCATAGGTTGGGCAACAACTCCTTCAGGCTTCTTGGCCTCTCTTCCTGCGGGAGATCAGTGGAACAAACTGTTGTCCCCATTGCTTCAGTTAGTCACAGCTGTGTTCATGAGTTTCCTCCTTGACTGTCTTTTATGTTTCTTTCTTTCTTTTTTTTTTTTTTAAGAATTATTTATCTATTTGAAAGTCAGAGTTAGAGAAGAGGGAGGGAGAGAGAGAGAGAGAGAGAGAGAGAGAGATCTTCCCTCCACTGGTTCACTCCCTAGATAGCTGCAATGGCAGCCTGGGCCAGGCTGAAGCCAGGAGCCAGGAGCTTCTTCCAGGTCTCTCATGTGGGTGCAGGGACCTCCAGACACATTAGCAGGGAACCGGATGGGAAGTGGAGCAGCTGGGACATGAACTGGCGCCCACATGGGATGCCAGTGTTGAAGGTGATGGCTTTACCTGCTATGCCTCGATGCCGGACCCTTTGACTCTATCTATTTAAAAATTCAACACACCGTATAGAATCTCTGCAGGTCTTTGTGGTCTGATCCAAGCCTTCATTCCTGAGGGCTGTAAGCTTCCCAGCATCGCTGCAGGTGCCCATTCACAGTGATCACTGGGTGTGGCAGTGTCAGGAGGCGTCCACCTGGAGCGCTTGAATCCCACACCTATGAGTGTTTCTCTCCATCTGCACCCTGTAAAGCAACCCTGCCTCCTGCTGATCAGGGTCAGTTTACACCTGCCAAGATGGTAACTTCTCTTCCTGCCTGTTGGTTTCTGGAAGCAAGGGGTTCAAAATGGCCAGGTGGCAACTGTAGCTTGTAGTTGATTGCAACCCTTGCTGTGTTCCCTGGTGAGACTATTTCCTATTTAAAGACCAGAAACTAACTCTGCAGAGCTAACAGCTGTGGGGACAAGAAGCAGAAAGCCCCCTACTGGGTCACTGGGATTGATGTAAGTGACACTGTTCTCGGCTTCTACCTCTTCATTACTGGATGCATGTATTCTTCAATTGGGGCCACCTATTGGAACCACGGGGAGACCTTTCATTTTGTGCAAGTGTCACATCCTGAAAAGTAGAATGCCCTGTTTGCCAGACACTGTCTCCCAGTTGCAGCCTCTCCTGTGCGTTGGGTATGCCATTCTGGTGTGCTATGAGGTTGGCTGCTCTGGATGGTATGGTGCTGTGGCTTGAATGTGTCCCCCCAAAGTTCTTGTGTTAGAAACTTAGTCCCCCAACTGGAAGTGTGGCTGTTGGAAGGGAACTGGGATTAAATGAGAGCATGAAGGTGGTTCCTCCATAGTGAGAAGGGAAAAAGAGACCACACCAGCATCTTTGCCCTGTCCGGCCATATGATGCTGCTGCAGGAAAGCCCTCACCAGCTGCTGAGCCGGGTGGCAGGGCCAGGCCCTTGGGCTTCCCACCCTCCAGAACTGAGAGCCAGATAAACCTCTTTTCTTTACAAATTATCTGCGCTCAGGTGCTTTGTTACAGCAGCACAGGTGCACTAGGATGTGTGGTATGTTATATGGCCAGTGAACGTCTTGGTTGTAGGCCAACTTTTACCCTTTATTTACTATGAACTGTCCAGGCCATTGGCCACTACTACTCAGCAATCTGTATATATTTTCATCTCTGGCCGTTTCTCCTTCCACACAAAGTGGGTGATTCCTCCCACTGGGAAGATTTTCCTTCTCTATTATTTTTCAGGGTCATATCTACATGTTGCTATAATGCAACTACTGTCTTTTTTTTTTTTTTAATATTTGAGAGTCAGAGAGAGAGTGAGAGTGCATCGATTGGATTACTCCCCAGCTGCCCGTAAGGAGCAGGTCTAGGCCAGGCTGAAGCCGGGTGCTGTGAACTCAGTCCAGGTTTCCCATGTGGGTGGCAGGAACCTGATAACTTGAGTGACCAGTGCTGCCTCATAGGGTCCACTTGAGCAGGAAGCTGGAGCAGGGCCAGAGCCAGGTGTCCACCCCAGGTACTCTGATGGGGGATGTGGGCATCTTAACCTCCATTTACCCTGATGTCTGATTTTTACTCTCTCTCTCTCTCTCTCTCTTTTTTTTTTTTTTTTTGACAGGCAGAGTTAGACAGTGAGAGAGAGAAAAGTCTTCCTTCCATTGGTTCACCCCAAAATGGCCACTAGGGCCGGTGCGCTGCGCCAATGCAAAGCCAGGAGCCAGGTGCTTCTCCTGGTCTCCCATGCGGGTGCAGGGCTCAAGCACTTGGGCCATCCTCCACTGCCTTCCCGGGCCACAGCAGAGAGCTGGGCTGGAAGAGGGGCAACCGGGACTAGAACCTGGGGTGCTGGTGCTGCAGGTGGAGGATTAGCCTATTGAGCCCCAGCACCGGCCTGATTTTTACACTCACAAAGCGAGCTGACCAGTTAGTAAACCAGGCTGCTGCTTTTTCCCTCCTCATGTGGAGGTACTTGAAAAAGTATGTGAAAAAATGGAATTAAAAGACAAGTTTATTTTGGTGCAAGAAGTTTTTGGAAATCCATCCAGTTTTCATGAACTTTTGGAAGACCTCATATGCATGGTTTTAAAAATATTTTTTGTATCCAAATAAATTTATCTTTTAATTCAATTTGCCATGAACCTTTTGAAGTGAATTTATGCTGGCTCATTTGAGGCTTGGCGATTAGAATACTATAGCGCCTGGCCTCAGAAATCAGGATTTAGAAATGAGACAGGAAAATGAAAAGTATGTGATCACAACCAGCAGGGTTTTGCAGAGATTTTCTCTTCCTTCCCTAGCCTGGTGTTATTTTGGCAGCTCCTCTCATTAACCTGCAGAGGAGAGGGAGGACTAGTTTTGGAGAATATGAGGGTGTTCCTGGACCCAAGTTCATTGCTGCTGATTTAACAAATGTAGTCAGTTAGGCTGGGAAATTCTAGGCAATTTAAAAACAAAGCTGTTTGCCATATTTTCACAGGCACACAATCTTCGGGGAGACTTAGAATGATGAAGGCTTGGGACCCACGAAGCTGACAAGATCACTGTTAGGGGCTGCATATTTGGGGGTCTCTTCCTCCCAACCCCAGATTGGTCAGATTTTGAGATGCTCACCCTGAGGTCATGGTATTAGGAGGTGGGGGCCTTTGGTAGGTAATTGGGTCATGAGGGAATTTGTGCCTTCATGAATTTGTGCCCTCACAAAACGGACCCAGGAGAACTTGTCTCCTGCCATGTGAAGGCACAGTGAGACGTCTACAGCTTATGACCCAGTGAGTGCACCCTCACCAGAGGCACCTTCATCTAGGACCTCCAGCCTCCAGAACTGTTGGGTAAGCCAGGCAGTAGTATTTTGGTATAGCAGTCCAAATGAACTCAGACAACGTGAGCAAGAGCAAGACAGGAAGTGGCGTGCTCCAGGAGTTCTGCACTTGGTGTGACATGACCATGCAGCTTTCAAGTTGGAGCTTCATTTGGCCTGTATTTTTTTTTTATTTCAAAAATGCAAATATTGGAGTGGGTGTTTGGTGCAGTGTTTAAGACGCTGCTTAGTATGCCTGCATCCCGTATTGGAGTACCTGGTTTGAGTTCTGCCTCTTTTGTGTCTAGTCCTGCTTCCTGCTAATGTGTACCCTTGGAAGCAGCACATAATGGCTCCAAGTATTTGGGACCCTGCCACCCATATAAGAGAGCCAAATGGAGTTTCAGGCTGGCCTGGCCCAGCCCTGGATGTTGTAGGCATTTGGTGAACTAGTAGATAGAAGATTCATTCATTTTCTCTCTCTCTCTCTTTGCCTTTCAAATAAAATGAAAATAAATAACAAAAGAATACATGATAAAATGCAAATACCATCCTTGCCTCCTGGATAGAGTTTTTTCAACAAGTTCATGTATGACTGGGTGTGAACGTTCATTAAACATAAACCTTAAAAGAATATGCTGTCCCAGGTACTAGATCATGAACTCTAAGGATCCTGTGTCCCATGCGTTCAGTACAGATCAGGCGGCAGTGTCAGGGGAGTGGTTGGACTGGGTCACCTGACTGAAGAGCCCTTGTAACTCTTAGACTCGGAAATCTCTTGGTTCTCTGGCTAGGTTTTGTATTGACAACCACAGATGGAATAAAGTCACACACAAAAATAGCAGCTTAGCAAATGTTGGAATGGGATGGAATTTCTTTTCAGTCATTAGAAACTTCCATTTCTGGCACGACACTAAGGAAACATGGTATGGAAGTAACAGGTGTGCATTGTAGGGTGTTACGGCAGGGAGATTATGGTGTAAGAAAAACAGGGCAATTCCAGCTACATTTATGTCAAATGATCTAAAATACATGACATCAGTATCTTGTGTGTTTTCTCCTGATTTATATTCTAAATTCTGGTGTGGAAATACAGTTCCTAAAAGAAAGAAGGAAATGGAGGAATTCCTTTGCAGTGGAAAAATACCTTTTCCTTCTTGGTGTCGTGCTAAGGGTCACTCAGCCTTTCAAATAAATAAAAGAAATATTAAGAAAAAAAAATTTACCCCATGGTAAACTTGTGTCCTTGGGGTAAGTTATTTAATGCCTGGAAACCTCAATTGTAAAATTACAAATAACGAACAGGATAATCTGCAAAGTAACAAGAGCCACTTGACAAAAATACTCGCCTTTCGCTCGATGAGACTATCAGCTCTGTGGTTTTGCTGTCTCCCATCAGTTTTGTAAACTGCTGTCAGTCTGGTTCCTTGTTACCTGGCCTTGACTTCTTTCTTTTCTACTTGTTTCCATAGATGCTTGCTAATCTGATGCTTATTCTCTGCTGTGGTGGCTGTCTCTGGGTCTCTGCCACCACTGGCATTCTCTGTGATGCACAGGGGAAAAATGTGGGAGAATTCCTTCTTGATTGGGCCACAGCCCATTCTGCGAGATAGCCTTGGACGTGTGCCACTGCTCAACAGATCTGGGGAAAAGGTTTATTGCAGAGCCTACATCTTAAGCCCAGCAGTGGTGTAGCTTCTTCCTGGAGGGGACCTATGGAAGGAGGGTGCCAGAGCCACAGTGAGCCTCTTTATGTTCCTGGTGCTGTTTGATGCATGTCCAGCCAGCACTTGCACATAGTGGCTGAAGGAAATTTTCATCATGAAATTTAATAATTAACGTTTTAGAGAGCACTCCGCATTTAGGAAAATATTATAAAAAGAGGGCATTTTTGCACCTCCACATTTCCCTGAGGGGCCCCAGATAGACGAGTAGGTCTAGGAAAGCCGGGGCCCCCTGCTTCTGCAGCATGGGTATTTAGAAGCTGCAGGGTCCGTGGCTCCTGAGGGCCTCCTGACTGCTCTGTGGGACCCTGCAAGCTTCACTGTACCTGTTCTGGGACTAGCCTCCTGAATGTGCTGCCAAGAGACTAAGGCTAGAACAACGCTGAGTGTAGACGCTGAGTGAAGACCCGGAGTGCGAGGAGGAGGGTGTGGGGGTCACAGCAGGAAAGGTCCACACGGGCTGATGTTCTTTGGTTTCCAATCCTGGCACCGGCAGTTCTCCGGGCCTCAGCTGTAGAGGAAGGATTCCTAGACAGGCGCCACCCAATATGCTTTTAAGAAAAAGTCCGCACACCTCCACCATCAGATGCGCCGGTGTCCGTCCCAGCACGCCCCAGCCTATTTTTCTTTAAACTCATTTCTACTGTGAGACAGCCCTGTGATGGATGGCATCTGTCCAGAGGTTTCTGAGGAGCCATGGTGTGTCATCCCCCTCTCAGCTCCTCCTGCAGTGGGAACCAGGGCATCTGATCCGTGTCCCAGAGTGATGGGAACCAGAGGCGGCTTGCCCCAGAGCCCCACGGCGACCCCAGCGCTGGCCCACGGGCGCACCTGCCCACACCCGCGCGCGCCTCCGCCCTGGAGCCGTTATGATATGATGCGCCCTCTCCTCCCTGCGCTTTAACTGCTACAGGTGCTTTCTCTTTGCGCCTCCTGGAGGCTGTTGTCTGAAGTCTCCAGCCAGTGCACCGTGGTGGGCAGAGGTCTCCTTCGTCCCTCCCACCTGCACCCCGGGCGGACTCACGGGGGCCATAACGTGGACCACCCCTGCCTCCGGAGACTTCTGGATGGATGCTCTCTATGGAGATCTCTTTTGGTATCTGGACTATGATAACGATGGAAGCTTGGACATCCTTGAGTTTCAGGAAGGCCTGAAGGATCTAGGGGTCACTCAGTCCCTGGAAGTAGAGCAGGTGGGTCTCCTTGGGGGGCTGGGAGCCCCGGGAAAAAACCTAGGGAAGAGAGGGGGTGAAGGTTCCCCGAACTTGACCTGGGCCACTGTGAGGGCTTCAGGGGTGGGGTTTGGCCATTGTTACTGTTTATTAAGAAGAACCCAACATAGCTAATACTTTTCTCAAGCTTTTTTCCTCAGTTTTCTCTCTGGAGACAATACAGTTTTCTACTCTGGATTGCTCTCAAGATGTTGGCTACAACTGTATTCTTTCTGGGCTTACCTTTTTGGGTGTGCTCATCTGTCGCTGGTAGCCTGCATACCCATCAATCCTTTTCTGTTCAGCGTGTAAACCTTGGGAGTCTTATTTTAAGCACCCACTCGTTCACTGTCCGGTTGTATTTTGAGCACATTCCACATAACAGCCACTGCATCCTGGCTTCCTCGTCTGTGGCTGCGGAAGCCTGGATTGGGTGCAGTCTATGGCCAGTCCAGTCCAAACGACATCTCTGTAAGGTTCACAGGGTTTTAATTCCTAAAAAAGGGAAGTGTCTTTTCTTTGAGACCTAATGCTAAATTAGATTCCCAAGTATGACTTCTATTTACTTATCTGATATGCTAGCTGTTCTTAAGGAATTCTGGATTCAATAAACAAATTCAGTCATTTGAAACACATTTCTTTTTTTGTTTGTCTTGAAGATTTATTTGGTTCTTTGAAAGTCAGAGTTACAGAGAGAGAGAGAGAGAGAGAGAGGACACACACACACACACACACACACGCACACACACATACAGAGAGAGAGAGAGAGATCCTCCACTTCCTGGTTTACTCCCCAAATGGCTGCAATGTCTGGAGCTGGGCCAGTCCAAAGCCAAAAGCCAGGAGCTTCTTCTGGTCTCCCATGTGGGTTCAGGAGTCCAAGAACGTAGACCATTCTCTGCTGCTTTCTCAGGTGTATTTAGTTGGAGTGGAGCAGCTGGGACTTGGACCAGCATCCGTATGGGCTGCCGACACTGTAGACGGTGACTTAACCTGCTGTGCCACAGTGCTGGCCCCGAAACACATTTCTTGCATATCATTTTTGGTAGGCAATGGTATGAACCACATACAGGCTTTGTATACTCAGTGATGACTGATGAGGGCTCACATGTCAAACGCAAGGCAGAGGCATCCTCAGAGAGTTATACATCAGAGGAGCAGTGTTTGGCTTTTCCTTGGGTGACAGTCACATTTCTTGGAAGTTCTGGTGAGTGGTCCTTCCCCACATGTTTCCAGCTTCCATAGTAAGAAATTAATTTATATAGACTGAGAATTCAGTTGATTAAAAAATATAGGAATGGTTGGCGCCGTGGCTCACTAGGCTAATCCTCCGCCTTGGGGCACCAGCACCCCGGGTTCTAGTCCTGGTCGGGGCGCCAGATTCTGTCCCAGTTGCCCCTCTTCCAGGCCAGCTCTCTGCTGTGGCCAGGGAGTGCAGTGGAGGATGGCCCAAGTGCTTGGGCCCTGCACCCCATGGGAGACCAGGATAAGTACCTGGCTCCTGCCATCGGATCAGCGCGGTGTGCCGGCCGCAGCGCACCAGCCGCGGCGGCCATTGGAGGGTGAACCACCGGCAAAGGAAGACCTTTCTCTCTCTCTCTCTCTCTCTCTCTCTCCATTCTGCCTGTCAAAAATAAATAAATAAATAAATAAATAAATATAGGAATGATACTTACATGTTGTGTGCTAAGGTACAAAAGATGTAACTTTTCCTTATGCCAGCTAGTAGGTTTCATGAATGATTTGTTTTGCTTTTTGCTGTGAAAGGTGAGAGACTGAATGGCTGATAATAAATAAAGACAGCACCCTGACCTACAGCCTGCAGAAACCTGCCCAGGAAAGCTGCCCCTTATCCATAACAATCAGCCTAGCATACCAGCCTGCTATGGCAGGCTTGCAGGAAGTAGATGGCTATCTCTCACGACAACCCCGAAGTGATGACTTCTGTAGCAGTCAGCCCTAAATGGCCAGGATTTGATTAAAACTGAAAGCTGTCCTTTTTTTTAAATACAAAATTTAAATTATTTTTTATTTATTCTCTCTCTCTCTCTCTCTCTCACACACACACACAGACACCTACACACACCCACACCCACCCACACACATATATATAAAGTGAGCGAGTGAGTACCCTCATCTGCTGGTTCACTCTCCCAGGGCCCACAACAGCCAGGGCTGGACAGGGGTTGAATTCAGGAGCTAGAAATAAAGTCCAGATCTCCCGTAAGGGTGGCAGGCGCCAAGCCACTTGAGCTACCACTGCTGTCTCCCAGGGTCCCCAGTAGCAGGAAGCTAGAGTCAGGAACTGGAGCTGGGTATCAAGCCTACCCACTCTGAAGTGAGACATTCCTGTTTTAACTGCTAAGCTGCAACACTTGCTGCTTCCCTGTGTTTTGTCTCTGTTTACAATTGAGGACCAACCAGAGGAGGCCAAGTGTGTGCCTCTAACCCATCTGCCCCGCTTTTAGTTAGTGCCAGCAGCCTGCACACATGGAGCCTTCATTTTATCCACAATGGAGCTTGCCAAGTGCTCTGCCTGCCTTTGAGTCTCTGCCAAAACACCACTGAAGATGGCTGACTCTCACTTTGTTGGTCTTCATTCATTTCCACAGAGGAGCTTACAAGAAAATTCAGATGAGAAATGGGTACAAAAAATATCAAGCTGTTCAGAGATGGGGTTATAGATGTCCTTTAACTTGTCATTTCCTAGATGAGAGCTATGCACTGATATTTCCATTGGCTAAAATAAAAAACTTCTTAGATGAAAATTCTGTACATAAATGGGTCCCCAGAACCCTCTGACATTTTCTTTTTGGTTACACAAACCTCAGTATAAGTGTTCAGGAAATAATTTCCAGATGAAGATCATTCTCAATTTAACTTAAAAGGAATTAAATAGTAGTAATTTTATTTATTTAGTTATTTGAGATGTAGAGTTACAGGCAGTAAGAAGGAGAGACAGAGAGAAAGGTCTTCCATCCGCTGGCTCACTCTCCAAATGGCCACAATGGCTGGAGCTTTGCCAATCTGAAACCAGGAGCCAGGAGCTTCTTCCAGGTCTCCCATGAAGGTACAGGGGCTCAAGCACTTGGGCCATCTTCTACTGCTTTCCCAGGCCATAGCAGAGAGCTGGATTGAAAGAGAAGCAGCCAGGGCTGGCACCGCGGCTCACTAGGCTAATCCTCTGCCTGTAGTGCCGTCACCCTGGGGTTCTAGTCCTGGTTGGGACCCTGGATTCTGTCCCAGTTGCTCCTCTTCCAGTCCAGCTCTCTGCTGTGGCCCTGGGAGGGCAGTGGAGGATGGCCCAAGTGCTTGGGCCCTGCACCAGCATGGGAGACCAGGAGGAAGTACCTGGCTCCTGGCTTTGAATTGGTGTAGTGCGCTGGCCGTAGCAGCCATTTGGGGGGTGAACCAACGGAAAAAGAAGACCTACGGAAAAGGAAGACCTTTGTCTCTGTCTCTCTCTCACTGTCTAACTCTGCCTGTCAAAAAAAAAAAAAAAAAAAAAAAAAAAAAAAAAAGGAGCAGCCAGGGCTAGAACTGGTACCCATATGGGATGCTGGCGCTGCAGGTGGAGGATTAACCTACTGCGCCACAGCGCCGGCCCTAGTAGTAATTATTTTTCAGTGACATAATACAAATTTGTTTGCTTTAAAGCCTGCCACTTGGTGTATTTTAATCAAGAGAATCCTACTCAGATTTAGCATACACAGAATAGGCTAGAATTCTTTGTAGATATCCTTAATCGGACTAGGGAAGCAGCTTTCTGTTCCAAGTTTGATGAGTTTTTAATCATAAATGGTATTAAATTCATCAAATACTTACTCAGATGATTATATGACTTTTTAATTCTGTTAATGTGGTGACAAAATTTCTATTTTACTTTTTAAAAAGATTTATATATTTGAAGGCAGAGTTACAGAGAGAGGGAGAGGAGAGATAGAGATTGTTCATCCACTAGTTTACTCCCCAAATGGTCAAAATGACCAGGGCTGGGCCATGCCAAAGCCAGGAGCTTCATCTGGGTCTCCCATGTGGGTGCAGGGGCCCAAACACTTGGACCATTTTTTACTGCTTTCCCTGGCACATTAGCAGGGAGCTGGATCAGAAGTGGAGCAACCTGGACTCGAACCCATATGAGTGCTGGTGTTGCAGGCAGTGGGTTAACCTGTTAGGCCACAATGGCAACCCCTATTTTACTTTATTTATTTGTGAGGGACGGAGGGAGGGAAAAAGGGAGGGTGAGAGAGAGAGAGAGAGAGGGAGGGAGGGAGGGGACTCTTAACCATTGGTTCACTTCCCACATGCCTGCAAAAGCCAGGGCTGGGCTGGGGCTGAAGTTGGGAGCTGGGAAATGTAATCTTGGGTAGCAAGAATGCAATTACTTGAACTATCACCACTGCTTCCTGGGGTCTGCTTTAGCCATAAGCTGTGGTTAGGAGCTGGAACTGGGAATTGAACCCAGATACACCAGGTATGAGATGTGGGTATCTTAACCTAAATGTGTGTTTGTCCCTCCCTCCCTCTCATCCTTCCTTCCCTTCCTTTTCTTTCTTTAAAAATGTTAACCCAACCTGATATTACTGGAATACACTCATCTTATTATCAGTGTGCACCACACACACACACACACACACATACACACAGTGTTTAACTAGTTTATGTTACATTTGCTTTACTAGCAATTTATTTCATAGTTTTGTATCTATTTCACTAGTGACATTGCCTGTCATTTTACTTTTTTTTTGTCATGCTGCTCTTAGATTTTGGAATCAAGGATACGCCCACTTCATGAAATGGGGTTTGAAATCTTTCCCACCTTAACAGTACTCTGGAAAATAGGATTATTTCTTCCTTGAAAGTTTGATAGGCATTAGTTTAAAACCACAGGGGCCTGGAGTTTCCTTATGACAATGTTTCAATGTACATATTAAATTATGTTAGTATTTATTGGACTATTATACTCACATTTTCTATGATTTTATGTGATTTTTGTATGTATTTTCTTTTTCTAGGCACTTTTCTATTGTATCTGATTTTCATATTTTTGATATAAAGCTGTTCATGAGATCTTTAATGTCTGTAGTATGTGGTGACTTCCATGTATTTTCTGATGTTAGTTATTTGCCAAGTTCAGGAGTTTGTCAGTTTTAATGATGTTTTCGAAGGACCATCTTTGGCACTGTTTATGCTCTCAGTGTTGTTTTCTTCCTCATTACCTTTTGTTCTTTATGTTTTTCCTTCAGCTTTTTGTTTCTAATGTCTTCAGATTGAAGTAAGCATCTGATCATTGATTTTTAGCCTCTTTTCTAATGTTACATTTTAAACTACAAATCTCACTGGAAATATAGATTTAGTGTGGCTCACAAGGTTCAGACCTTTCACTCTGAGTCCAGAGCTTGGAGGTTTAGCCATTCTACCGTCGTGCCACAACAGCACATTAGTTACCCAGAAGAGACCACCAGAGTGGTAGAAACTGTGGGTGGGTGACTGTTGTGATGGGTGGTGGTGGAGGGAGAGGGCTCATGTGTAATAGTGAATCTCATAAAATCATTCTTTCTCAGAAGCAACAATTTCTATTAATAGAAATGGACAGTTTACTATGATAGCTTTTAGTAAGGATCATTTTTAGGAATAGATTTTTAACTTTAGAAATCAAAGGAAAAATACTATTTTAGACATTTAAACCCTATGCTAGGTCATGTTTGGCTTTTGGAGTTTATAAAGTACATGTCAAGAAATTTAGAGTGTGATTACATTAGCCTTAAAATGCCATGTTTCATGGAAATGGGTGTGTAATTGTTTTAATTGAAAGCTTATCACAAGATCTGGCATCTTTTTGCAGGGCTATGGTTCTTTTCATGGCAGGTCTTAACTATAATGGATAATGATATACCTGGCTAAAATTGGTACTTTAGTGTCGCTCCCCCTCTTCGTGGAGGAATGACACTAAACCCTGCCTAGGCTTCATATCCGAGTCACGGCACCATTATGTCGCTCCCCCTCTTCGTGGAGGAACGACACAGGACCCTGCGTTGTTCTTTCGTCTGCTCGGCCCTCCCCGGGTTTGCTGCTGGTTCTTCCCGGGTTGGCTACCGTCCCTTCCACCTCCGTGGAAGGGCGGTTCCCCCTGCCACATTCCCCACTTCCGCGGGGGAGCGGCACACTGCCGGCCGGCTCTTTCGGGGGCTGCACAGGTGTTCCTTCAGGTAGATGTTCCCCTTAGATGTTCCTTGTGCATGCCGTCTCCTCCTTTATAGTCCTCCTCTGCCAATCCCAACTCGGCTGCCCACACGCCGAGTATGCTGCTCTCCTCCAATCAGGAGTAGGTCCTACAGTTTATTGGTTGAACTGGAGGCAGCTGTGTAGAAGCTGTTTTCTCCTCTCCCAGCGCCATATTGTGGGAGAGCAGATGCATAGAATAAGTCTTAATTCCAGTAACTCAGTCCAGTCCGGGTTGCTCCCAACAGATCCCCCTTTCTTTTTATTTTTTGGCGTTGATACGCGCCTGTCTTCGGTGTCCCGCAGCACACACTCTGCTCTACTTGCTAGAGTTGCCCACAGGTGCTTACAAGTCCTATCAATCAGGCAAACCGAATCCGGGTCCTCTCTTCGCCATGTTGTGAGGAGGTTTTTAGGCGCTGATGCGTGCCTGTGTTCGGTGCCCTGCAGCGCATGCTCTGTCTGCAGGTGCTTACAAGCCCTATTAGGCAAACCGAATCCAAGCCTTCTCATTGCCGTATTGTGGGGAGACTTACTGGTGTTAATTCATGCCTGTCTTCGGTGACCTGCGGCGCATAAGCTGCTAGCCGCCCGCAGGTGCTTATCGTCCTAATCAGGCAGACCGAATCCAAGCTCTCTCATTGCCATGTTGAGGGGAGGCCTTATTTTTCTGTTTCTCTATCTCCGGGCATTCCTATTTCTCCTATTTTACTTCTATCTACCAGCATTCTTATTTCTCTCATTTTACTTCTAAACTTCTGTTTCTCTTATCCCTGCGGCTTCCCGGCACCTGCCCCGAGGCTGCTTCTCGGTGGCTCGCCCCGCGGCAGCTTCACGGCTCTGCGTGGCTTCCCGGCGCCTCGCCCCGCCGGCGGGTTCCCGGCTCTGCACGCACGCTCCGCGGTCTCCACGCACTTCGCACCCGCACCACGGCCTCGCGCCAGCCCCGCGTTCCCTATCTATTCACGCCCCGTGCTCTCTCTGCACGTGGCGGCTTCTGCGAATGTTTCCGCCACCACCGGCATTCAGTCCAAGTTCCCCGGACTAACCTGGCGAATTCCAACCTGGCGGCCCACGTCTCTGCCTCTGGTTCCAGATTTTCGCCTTTTGCTCCCCGGGCTGACTTGAAGAATTCCAAGCTGGCTTAAGTCTTCGCCTCGGCCTGCACTCGCGGCTTCATCCTCCCTAACATTTTTCTCTACCCGGTATGTTTCCCTAAGTTTTCTTCCAACAATATTCCTCTCATTTCTCCTGGCTTCTCCCCACAGTCCGTATCCGAGTCCAAGCCTCCTCCAGGTTTCACTTTCGCTTTCAATCTCCTAGCTTCCCTGCCATAGTCCGCATCCGAGTCTATGAAAGCTTTCACTTTCGCTTTCAATCCTAACTTCTTTCCCACAGTCCATATCCGAGTCTATGCCTAGGCTTTCAATAGCTTCTTCCGGCACCTTTTCCGTTCAGCTTTCCCCTAGGCTCTTTGCTAGTCTCTCTCTCCGGTATTTTCCACTTCTTCCCGTTTCTTCCCTCCTAAGTTTCCTATCCGAGTCACGGCCCCATTATGTCGCTCCCCCTCTTCGTGGAGGAACGACACTAAACCCTGCCTAGGCTTCATATCCGAGTCACGGCACCATTATGTCGCTCCCCCTCTTCGTGGAGGAACGACACAGGACCCTGCGTTGTTCTTTCGTCTGCTCGGCCCTCCCCGGGTTTGCTGCTGGTTCTTCCCGGGTTGGCTACCGTCCCTTCCACCTCCGTGGAAGGGCGGTTCCCCCTGCCACATTCCCCACTTCCGCGGGGGAGCGGCACACTGCCGGCCGGCTCTTTCGGGGGCTGCACAGGTGTTCCTTCAGGTAGATGTTCCCCTTAGATGTTCCTTGTGCATGCCGTCTCCTCCTTTATAGTCCTCCTCTGCCAATCCCAACTCGGCTGCCCACACGCCGAGTATGCTGCTCTCCTCCAATCAGGAGTAGGTCCTACAGTTTATTGGTTGAACTGGAGGCAGCTGTGTAGAAGCTGTTTTCTCCTCTCCCAGCGCCATATTGTGGGAGAGCAGATGCATAGAATAAGTCTTAATTCCAGTAACTCAGTCCAGTCCGGGTTGCTCCCCACACTTTAGTTTTCTAGGGAAATAGTCAATTTATTCAAAATTTATATACAAGTAATTTAGCACTTTAGCCCATAATATCACTAAAGTGTCTTTTTTTTTGTAGAAAATTTTTACTACTGGAGATGTCAACAAAGATGGGAAGCTGGATTTTGAAGAATTTATGAAGTACCTTAAAGACCATGAGAAAAAGATGAAATTGGCATTTAAGAGTTTGGACAAAAACAATGATGGTGCGTTTTTCTTGTCTATTTATCTCCAGCGATGAAGACATATTTTGCTTCCAGGAGTCTAAAACAATGCATATTTAGTCTCTCTTTTTCAGATGATAATTATTACTTGTGTTAATACTTACTTTTCTTAATAACATAATTTTCATGTAGAATTCATTTTCAGTGAAGAAAGCTCATACAAAGCTTTGTCCATTGAATTTTTTTTTTTTTTTTTTTTTTTTTTTTTTTTTTTTTTTTTGGACAGGCAGAGTGGACAGTGAGAGAGAGACAGAGAGAAAGGTCTTCCTTTTGCCGTTGGTTCACCCTCCAATGGCCGCCGCGGCCGGCGCGCTGCGGCCGGCGCACTGTGCTGATCCGATGGCAGGAGCCAGGAGCCAGGTGCTTTTCCTGGTCTCCCATGGGGTGCAGGGCCCAAGCACCTGGGCCATCCTCCACTGCGCTCCGTGGCCACAGCAGAGAGCTGGCCTGGAAGAGGGGCAACCGGGACAGAATCCGGCGCCCCGACTGGGACTAGAACCCGGTGTGCCGGCGCCGCTAGGCGGAGGATTAGCCTATTGAGCCGCGGCGCCGGCTGTCCATTGAATTTTAAAAAGTGGATGTGGCCTGTCAAAAAATGTAATTATGGAACGTTATACTGATTTGATTTAAAGCTATGGGCTAAAAATCATAAACATAGGGGCTGGTATTGTGATACAGTGGATTAAGCCATTGCTTGCAGCACCGGCATCCTATATTAGAGTGCTGGTTTGAGTCCCAGCTGCTCTGCTTCCATTCAACTCCCTTCTAATGTGCCTAGGAAGGCAGCAGTAGATGGCCCAAGTACCTGGGCCCCTACCACCTATGTGGGAGACCAGAATCCTGACTCCTGTCTTTGGTCTGGTTCAAACCTGGCCATTGTGGCCATATAGGGAGTGAACCAGTAGATAGAAGATCTCTTTCTCTTGGTTTCTGTCTCTCTCCCTCTTCTCTGTCACCCTGCCTTTCAAATAAATAAATCTTTAAAAATACATATTTTTTCTTACCCTCTGGATAGAGATTTATTTTTGTTTGTATATAGGAATGAATATTGTATATTCTAAAATTTAAAAGACTGTCCAGTTATCTTATATTTGTTAGTCTTCTTGAAATAATTTAGACACCATCTGATCCTGCAAATTTGGGGAAAGTTAGCATATAAACATTTAAGGATGTACCTTTGGTTGAGATTATGGCTTCTCTATGTACATTGATAGCTTAGAGTCCCAGCAAGAACAAGGGCAGTAGGTGAAAGGGCAGAGTCACAGAGTCCTTGTCATCAGAGGCAGCCTTGATAGGAAGAGGGGGTTTTACAAACACTTCAATGCAGCCCCAAATTCCTCTAATACTTATGAATGTTTAGAGTCATTCTATTGGTCAACTTGTTATTTAAATTAAATAGAATGAGGGAAAATATGGGTCTGTATTGTGAAATGGTCAATGGGCCTTAAAGTTTGCCAGCTGCTGGTTTATATTGAACATTGACTTCAGTTAAATTCAAAGCAACTTCCTTCAAACAAACAAGCTAAACCCTTTGAATGGTTTTGATGATCATCTAAATCTGTCAACCAAGAAGCACTGACATTTGTTAGACATTTGTTGCCTCTAATAATCCTTTGACCATATGCCCCAAGTGAGGAAACATTCAGTTCTTCCAATCACCTTTCCTTCTTCCCTGCAAACTTCTCTCCCAACCTGGACCCTTTCCAGTGCAGCTGCTGAGAGAAAACTGTGTACCATCAGAGCTGGCAGTAGCCGGATACGGGGCTATCCCAGGACCAACCGCTAATAATTAGACACACGTCATCCTGGTGCATGAGTTATATACTCATCAGTTGTCTCTCTCAGAAATTCTAAACAAATCAGTGAAAACAATTAAAAATGAAATGCTGATACATTTGGAGTAAATATAAACAGCATCCTCTTTAATTTTTCTTGTTTGTGTATTTTGATTTCTCCCTGTAGGTCCCTATTTTTATTTATCAAACTTCCTAAAAGCAAAGCATATATTGTGGATGCTCATTATTGTTGGGTTCTGCAACTTGGTACGATTTTACCCCAAAATGTTTACTCACAGTGCTTTCCTGGTCATGTTGGATGAGCACAGAGTGGTGGAAAGTTGCAGTTGCTCAACACCTACGTTCCTAGTGGAGGGAGACCATGGCAAGGACGCTCTGCCTTCTTGCTCCAGCTCTTGCCCTTTTTGTGGTCTCTTTTGTATCGTGTTTTTTGCATTTTTGTATATTTTGTAATTTCACATTTTAAAATGTTTCCAAGTGTTGGCTGAAGCATTGTTTCGTGTTCCTAAGCTCAAGAAGGCCATGTTATGCCTTAAGCTGGAATTGAATTTCACCATGAGTTCAATGTCTGTGAATGAAGACTGTACATTCAGTGAAGTATTTTAAAGTAGAAACACTCAGAGACAAAGTTTTGCACTGATGATGGATGAAAACATCACGGTCAGAGGCTCATGGGGAACCTATGGAACAATGGTTCCCATAGGAACAATGGTTCGGTATTTGCTGATTCAGTGCTCAAGTGATACAGAAGAGGAATACAGTGGATAATGAGAATTGATTGCAGATGAGCACAATGGGGACTGGGAGCACAATCCAGATCTCCTATGTAGGTGGCAGGAGCTTGGGGAGCCATCCTTGCTGACTCCCGGGGTCTGCATTAGCAGGAAGTTGGAATTGAGCCAGAGCCAGTTCTCAAACCCAGGTTCTCTGATGTGGGACACAGGTGTCTTTAACAGCTAGGCTAAACTCACAAACCCCTGCAATTTCTTCATTTCATTACTTGGTAAGGCCACTTGAGCTACCGGTGTCATTGTCCTCAGAGGAGCATCATTCTCTACAACACTGTTATGACTACTGAATGAAATAATGTGTGAATACTTGCTTTGTGCATTTGTTTAAATATTGATGTCATCATGTGTATTTAAGCACATCCATAACTCATAAAAATGCATATTTTTGCCTTAATCATTTCAAAGTTTCTATTAAATGAGAGATTCAAACTTTATGATTTGTAAGATCCTTGTCAATTCTGACTCCTGATTTTTGCCATTTTCATTTTTTTAAAGGAAAAATTGAAGCTTCAGAAATTGTCCAGTCTCTCCAGACACTAGGCCTGACCATTTCTGAGCAACAAGCAGAGTTGATTCTTCAAAGGTAAGCTCTTCTTACTGATGATTGTTTCTGATATTTATCTTAATGGTCTGCATTACTGATGATGAGTATTTGCAAGTGTGGTTCTAAAATACCTTGTTACACTGCACAATGCCTTATCCACACTGCACCTCCACTATCTTTTTCCATTTTCTATGCATGCAAATATTTTAAGTGTCAGAAGGCAACTGTAAACTCAGACTGAACTCTTTCTTCCTTAATAGTTGAGACAAGGGCTGTTCAAAGTCATTGCATCTTGAAGTTAATTTCACTTTTTTTTTTTTTTTGGAACTTAATTAACTTTAAAGAAGCACCCAAGAATGACACATCTTTTGTAAGCACTTAGACATAATTATAATACAACTCTTTGAGGATAGAGATCCTGCATGGGAAGTTAGTGCACAGTGATTCCTGTTGACAATTAACAAGTAACACTCTTATGTATGATCAGTGACCACCTGAGGCTCTTGACATGAGCTGCCTAGGCTATGGAAGCAATTTGAATACACAAACTCCATCAGTATTTAGATAAGGCCATAAGCAGAGTGGAAGTTCTCTCCTCCTTTCAGAAAAAAGTACCGCCTTCTTTGATGACCACTTCTTTCCATTGGGGTCTCATCCACTGAGGTCCTTTTTGTAGGACTTTTTTTTGCCACAGTGTCTTGGTATTCTGTGCCTGAAATGCTCTCTTGACCAGAATGCCTTAAGGGCTGATTCTGAGGTCATAGTTCTACTTAAAGCCATTGTCATTCTGAGTCTGCTGTGTGGACTGCTTCCCATGTTGGAGCATTTATTCCTTTTTAATTCTATCTATTATCACCAGACACTTAATCCTATCCATATGATCACTTAACACTTAAGATGGTATTTTTACCACCCAGCTTAAGGGGATTTGGGGTCCCATGGCAAGTTTTTAAACTGTACCCTTAGAAAGAAGTCCATAGGAATGTATGCAAAACTATACAGCTTTACAGTTAAAAATTTCATACATTTCATAATTACAACTTTAGGAACATGGTGATTCTTTCCACTGTACCTGACCTCCCACCCCTTTTCCTCCTCCCTGTCTTGTTCCCATTCTTATTTTTTTACTGAGATCTATTTTCAATTGACTTTATACACATATGTTTAACTCTATGTTAAGTAAAGAGTTTAACAAACAGTATTAAAAAAAAGCAACTATTCATCAATAGTCAAGACAAGGGCTGTCTAAGTTATTGCTTCTCAAAGTGTCACTTTCACTTCTATAGATTGCATTTTAGGTGCTCTGATAGTTACACGGGTCAGGGAGAACATATGGTATTTGTCTTTTGTGACTAGCTTATTTCACTAGGTATGATGTTTTCCAGTATCATCCTTTTTGTTGTAAAATGATCAAAAAAAATTTTTTTTTTTTGCCACTGTGTTGTATTCTGTGGTGTATTTATCCCATAATTTCTTTATCTAGTCTTCAGTTTGGGTTGATTCCATGTCTTAGCTATTGTGAATTGAGCTGCAATAAACATGGGGGTGTAAATAACTCTTTCATATGCTGATTTCATTTTCCTTGGGTAAATTCCCAGGAGTGGGATGGCTGGGTCATATGGTAGGTCTATATTCATTTTTCAGAGGTATCTCTGTACTGTCTTCCATAGTGGCTTTACCAGTTTACATTCCCACCAACAGTGGATTAGGATACCTTTTTCCTACATCCTTGCCAGTATTTGTTGTTTGTTGACTTCTGAGTGAAAGTCATTCTTCCCATGGTGAGGTGAACTCTCATTGTGGTTTTGATGTGCATTTTCCTAATGGGTAGTGATTCTGAGCATTTTTTCATGTGTCTGTTGGCCATTTGGATTTCTTCTTTCTTTTTTTTTTTTTTTTTTTTTTGTACAGGCAGAGTTAGACAGTGAGAGAGAGACAGACAGAGAGAAAGGTCTTCCTTCTGTTGGTTCATCCCCCTCAAGTGGCCGCCAGGGCCGGTGTGCTGCGCTGATCCAAAGCCAGGAGCCAGGTTCCTCCTCCTGGTCTCCCGTGTGGGTGCAGGGCCCAAGCACTTGGGCCATCCTCCACTGCCCTCCCAGGGCCACAGCAGAGAGCTGGACCAGAAGAGGAGCAACTGGGACAGAATCTGGCGCCCCAACCGGGACTAGAACCCGGGGTGTCGGCGCCGCAGGCGGAGGGTTAGCCCAATGAGCCGCGGCGCCAGCCTGGATTTTCTCTTTTGAAAAATGCCTGTTTAAGTCCTTTGCCCATTTCTTAACTGGGTTGTTTGTTTTGTTGTTGTTGAGTATCTTGATCTTTTTATATATTCTGATTATTAATCCTTTATCAGTTGTGTAGTTTGCAAATAATTTCTCCCATTTTGTCGGTTGTATCTTCATTTTCCTGAATGTTTCTTTTGCAGTACAGAAGCTTCTTAATTTGATGTAATCCCATTTGTTAATTTTAGCTTTTATTGTTTGTGCCTTTGGGGTCTTTTCAAAGAAATTATTGCCTATGTTAACTTGCAAGGCTTTCCCAACGTTCTCTAATAATTTGATGGTACCTGGTCATATATTTAGTTCTTTAATGCATTTTGAGTGGATTTTTGTGTAAGTTGTAAGGTAGGGGTTTTGCTTCATAGTTCTGTATGTGGAAATCCAGTTTTCCCAGCACCATTTCTTGAAGAGACTGGTTTTAGCTCCTTGATCAAATATAAGTTGGTTGTAGATGATTAGGTTGATTGCTGGCATTTTTATAATGTTCCATTGGTCTACACATCTGTTTTTGTACCAGTACCAGGCTGTTTTGATTATAGCTGCCCTGTAGTATGCCTTAAAATCTGGTATTGTGATGCCTCCACTTTGTTTTTGTTAAGATGGTGTTAGCTATTCAGAGTCACCTGTGTTTCCATGTGAATTTCAGCATCATTTTTCTATATCTGAGAATGTCCTTGGTATTTTGATTGATGTCACATTGAATCTGTAAATTCTTTTTGGAAGTATGGACATTTTGATGATATTGATTCTTCGAATCCATGAACATGGAATATTTTTCCATTTTTTGTATCTTCTTCTATTTTTTTCTTTAATGTTTTATAATTGTTATGTAGAGACCTTTGACATCTTTAGTTAAATTTATTTCAAGGTAATTTTTTTTGTAGCTATTATGAATGGGATTGATCTCAGAAGTTTGTTCTCAGCTGTGGCATTGTCTGTATATACAAAGGCTGTTGATTTTTGTGTGTTGATTTTATATCCTGCTGCTTTGCCAAACTCTTCTATGAGTTCCAATAGTCTCTTAGTGGAGTTCTTTGGATCCCCTAAATTGAATCGTATCATCTGCGAAGAGGGATAGTATGACTTCCTCCTTCCCAATTTGTATCCTTTTGATTTCTTTTTCTTGCCTAATGGCTCTGTATAAAACTTCCATAAATATAAATGAATAGCAATGGTGAAAGTGGACATCCTTGTCTGGTTCCGGATCTCAGTGGGAATGCTTCCAACTTTCCCCCATTTAATAGGACATTGACTATGGGTTTGTCATAAATTGCCTTGATTGTGTTGAGGAATGTTGCTTCTATACCCAGTTTTCTTAGAGTTTTCATGAAATAAAATGTATTTTATAAAACGCATTCTCTGCATCTATTCAGATAATCATATGGCTTTTGTTCTTAAATTTGTTAATGTGATGTATCACATTGATTGATTTATGAATGTTGAACCATCTCTGCATACCAGGGATAAATGCCACTTGGTCCTGGTGAATGATCTTTCTGATGTGTTGTTGGATTCGATTAGCTAGTATTTTTTATTTTTCCCAAAGAAACCTTTTATTTAAGGAATACAAACCTCATGCATTTCATAAGTACAACTTTAGGAATATAGTGATTCTTCCCACCATATTCACCCTCCCTCCCATGCTTTCATCACTCCTCCTCTTCCTCCTTCTCCCATCCCCAGACCCCTTCTCCACTAAGGTCTATTTTCAATTAACTTTATATACAGAAGACCAACTCTGTACTAAGTAAAGAGTTCAACAGTTTACAAAAAACAAACAAACAAACAAGCAAACAAACCAAAAAAACCAAAGAACAAAACAAAACAAAAAAAACACCTGTTCCTCAATAGTTGAAACAAGGGCTGTTCTAAGTCATTACATATCGAAGTACAAAGAGGGCTCTCTGGGTTCTGCAGATTCATACTGGTATTTATTTCTGTGCTAGCAAGGAGAGCCCTGTCTCTTATCCAGTCATGTGAATAGTCAATAATATGATGAATCTTGACACTCCTTATCCTGAAAGAATGAATTATCCAGTCACTTTCAGAATCCTGGTGGGGAAAAGGACTGCCCATTTGTAGACTTAACATCTCCTGCTGTTGTTCCTCTGCACTTTGAGGCCTTGAAAGAAAGAGTCCATGTTCATCAGGGAAAGTAGTCTGTAGTTTTCTTTTTCTGTTGCATCTTTTTCAGGTTTAGGAATGTGTAAGGTGATGTTGGTTTCATAGAAAGAATTTGGGAGGATTTCCTCCCTTTCAGTTGTTTTGAAGAGTTTGAGAAGAATTGGAGTTCTTTAAATGTCTGGTAGAATTCAACAGTGGAACCATCTGGTCCTGGGCTTTTCTTTGTTGGGAGGGTCTTTATTACTGATTCAGTTTCTGTCTTGGTTTTCTGTTTAGGTTTTCTATGTCTTCATGGCTCAATTTAGGTAGGTTGTATGTGTCTGGGAATCTATTCATTTCTTCTAGGTTTCCTGGTTTGTTGGCAATGCAGCTCTTTTTAGTAATTTCTGATGATTCTTTTTTATTTTTATGGTGTCCAACTCTTGGGACCACTTTTTTAATGATAACAGAAATAAGAAAGGAGAGTGCATTATGGTAATATTCTTGTGATTGTTTTTAGTTTCCACATTACCTAAAAATGTTTCTGCAAAATGACTTCGTTGTCAAATTTATCTCCTTTTACATCTGTACCAGTGGCATTTTTCCCCATTCTGTGTGTTCACATTTTCTTTTATAAGCAGATGCCCAGTAGGAAGTCTTGAAGTCTCAAAGCTCATCACAGTTACTTTTGTGAGCACTGGGTGAGGAAGGTCTGCAGAGGGAATGAAAAACTGAGATATGAAAAGAAGAAAAAAGGATTTTGACATTGGGACCTTGCACTTAGAGCATTCTGCTTCTAAAATCACACTCTGCCAGGACAGTAGGGTTTCTTCCTCAGGCTCTTGGGCCACAACTAGTATTCCTATATTCCATTTGATGGCTTTAGGAGTAATGCAAATTCTAAGCCCCAGATCCAGAATAGGTAAAGGTGTGTGTGTCAGCTCGGGCTGCCTTCAACGGCAGGAATTAATTTTCTCACTGTTCCGGAGATGCAAAGTCCAAGATCAGAGTGCCAGGATGGTTGGGTTTTGGTGAAGGCTCTCTTTGTGGTTTGCAGATGCCAACTTGTTACTGTGTCTGGGGGAAAGGGAGTGAGAGAGGGAGCAGGAGCAGGAGCAGGGAGAGGAAAGAAGAGAGAGAACAGGAAGGAGATCACTCTCACTTCCTCTTATAAGGCTGCAGTCCTATCAGATTAGGGCCCTCCCTTAGGACCTCATTCAACCTTAATTACCTCCTAGAGAATCTGTCTCTAAATATAGGCACATTGGAAAAGGCTTCGACAGAAATTTTGTGAGGGGAGACAAGTCAGTCCATAGCAAAGGAGGAAGCAGAGGGGTGGATATTTAAAAGTAGCTATCTTAACTTTATAAATAATTATTTTATGATAGCTTTATTGATTCATAGGCTGTAAAGTCCACTCTTAAAGTTCAGTGGTTTTTAGTATGTTCACAGCAATGATATAGGCAATGATCACCACTAACTCAGAGCGTCTCCTCACCTCTGAAAGTAGCCCATCCCCGCTAGCCCCCAGTAACTCATGACCTACTTTCTGTCGCTGTGGATTTGTGTTTCTGTACATCTCCTGTGTGTCTGTTATTTATTCATTCATTCATCCATTTATTTTACTTAGCGTGATTTCAAAGTTTATCTGTGTTGTAGCACAGATAGGTACTTCACTCCTTTTTTTAGGCCAATTAATATTCCACTGTATGTATATATAGCATATGTTATTTATAAATTAATAGATGGACATTTGGCTTGTTTTCATTTTCTTGGCTGTCCGTGACACTGCTCTGAGCAGTCATGTTCATAGTATTGTATGAACACATGTATTCAGTTCTCCTAAATATTTGCCTGGAGTGCAGTATACTAAATCTGCCTAACATTTTGAAGAACTGCCAAGCTGTTTCCCAAGCAGTTGCACTGTTTAGCATCCCAGGAGCAATGTGTGAAGGTTTCAGTTTCTGCACATCACATCCACAGCACTGCCTTTAACTGTGTGTCTTTTCATTTTTGTTTTTAAGATTGATGTTATTTATTTGAAAGGCACAGTGACAGAGAGAAATGAGGGAGGGAGGGAGGGAGAGATTGATTGATTGATTGATTTTCCATCTGCTTGCTGGTTTACTCCCCAAATGGCCACAACAGCTAGGACTGGCCCAGGCCAGAGCCAGGAGCCAGGAGCGGCATCTGGGTCTCCCACGTGGGTGCAGGGACACCAGCACTTGGGCCATCTTCTACTGATTTACTAGAAGCATTGGCAGGGATCAGAACTGCAGCAGCTGGGATTCAGTCCAGTGTCCTGATAGGGGATGCCGGTGCCACAAGTGGCAGCTTCACCTGCTTTGCCACAATGTTGACCTCACAGCTTTTGATTTTAATCATCTGTTGATTCTGTTTCTCTAGGCAACCCTGACTAACACAGGGAGAGTATGAAGTGGCCTCTCACTATGGTGTTAGTTTGTATTTCCCTGATGATTAATGAGTGGTGTATGCTTTGGTAATGCCGAGCTATTTTTTTAAAAGATTTATTTTATTTATTTGAAAGACAGAGTTACACAGAGAGAGGTAGAGAGAGAGAGAAGGTCTTCCATCCGCTGGTTCACTCCCCAGATGGCCACAATGGTCAGGAGCCAGGAACTTTTTCCGGGTCTCTCACATGGGTATAGGGGCTCAAGGACTTGGGCCATCCTCTACTGCTGTCCCAGGCCATAGCAGAGAGCTGGATCGGAAGAGGAGCAGCCGGGTCTAGAACCGGTGCCCATATGGGATGCTGGCGCTTCAGGCCAGGGCTTTAACCTGCTGAACCACAGCGCCGGCCCCACTTGGCTATTTTTAATACTAATGTTTATTACTCCTTCACTAAAAATACTAGCAAAATGTTTAAAAGGCCGAATGTAACCAGGGTTTTCTTTTTCTTTCCTTTTTTTTTTTTTTTTTAAAGATTTATTTGTTTACTTGAGAGGCAGAGCCACAGATAGAGACAGAGTTTTTCCATACGCAGGTTAACTCCTCAAATGGCTGCAAGAGCCTGAGCTGGGCCAATATGAAACCAGGAGCCAGGAGCTTCTTCTGGGTCTCCCATGTGGGTGCAGGGGCCCAAGGACTTGGGCCATCTTCTACTGCTTTCCCAGGCCATCAGCAGGGAGCTGGATCAGAAGTGGAGCAGTTGGGACTTAAACTGGTGTCCATATGGGATGCTGGCACCGAAGCCAGATGTTTAACCTACTAGGCCATAGCACCAGCCCCATAACCTGGATTTTCAGTGTTGGGAGCTGTGGGCCTTCCCTCAAGGGCTGAGCCATCAATGTGACTCATGCAACTCCACATGCCAGTTTTTTTTCCACCACTGCATTCTCCCTCCATGTCCCAGAGATCTGAAAGGTGCTGATGGAAGCAGGTGTAGCCAGGTCATCTGCACAGAAGGGTGGAGTTACTCAGTTGAAATATAACTGCCGAGGTCCATGTTTTCAATGTGTGGGCCACTGAGGTCCTATTTATCATCTGCCCTCGAATGAAAATCCATGTTTCTTTTTGACTTTTATCTCCATCTCATTTCATATTTTCTTACTTCTAGATTTTTTCCCCCAGGTTTATTGAGGACCTTGGCACCTGCCAATTGGTCTCCCCCCTCCCCCCCCAACCCTCCATCCTTGAAGACTTTAGTGTTCTGGCTGGTGACTCATGTTTCACCTTAGCTTTGTACTCCTTGCCCCAGCTCCTAATTCATCTCCGTTCTGCCTTGGCAACCCACTCCCTCTCAGGATCTTGCTGTAGCTGTCTTGTCCTTTCTGGGTCTCAAATGCCTATATGTTCCTTTCTCTTTTTAAATAATTTTTAATTAATTGATTGATTAATTTTTACTTAAAAAGCAGAGAGACAGAGACAGACAGACAGAGATCTCCCATCCACTTGTTCATTCCTTAAATGCCCATAACACCTGGGGCTGAGCCAGGCTGAAGCTGGGATCTGGGAATTCATTCCAGGTGTCCTATGTGCATGGCAGGGGCCTGGCCACTTGAGCCATCACCTGCTGCCTCCCAGGGTGCACATTCGCAGGAAGCTGGAATGAGGAGTGAAGCTGGGACTCAAGCCCAGGCACTTGGGAATGGGATGCAGCCATCTCAAGTGGCATCTTACCACTTGCCCAACACCCACCCCATTGTATGCTCCCTTCTGGTCCTCTTCCAGCTTTTACATATTTCCTTTACACTTGGCTTGTGGTGCAGAGATTGCTTGCTCTGCATTTCCACCAGCCGTCTGTCTCCTCTTGATCCAATTCCTTTCAGCAGTCCCCTTGCTCTCCCCCTAACCCTGAGACATGCTGCTGATGCCCTTCTTAGCCCTGCCCTTTGAGGCCATCGAACATTTCTAGAGAGGAATGAAGCTATGTGAACTGAAGCCAGAAATGTAATGCCTTTATTCTCAGTTGACCCCAGGTCTGAAGCTTTGTGTATCTACCCCAGCCACCATTGTCTTCCATCCCATCAGTGACCACTGCAGCTGTGTGCTGTGTTCTTCCTGCTTCCCTCTCTCTTCACAACTGGATATTCTGTCTCTTCAAAGAAGACGTTAAGCTGATCAGGTGTGAAATCTGTTAATTGTACTCCAACTGATTTTTTTTCACTTGTTTGAATTCACTGAAGTCTTTTCTAACTTGGGGGCTTCTGTTTGCACTTCTGGTTGCCTAAGAGATTGAGCCCTTTCCTTACCCTGTAGGAACTTTGAGATGGTTCGGCAACTTCAAACAGATGAATCATCCTATCTAAATTAGCTCCTCTCCCACCTTTGCCCAAGTTATTCTTTATCTATGCAGCTTGTGGTTTGTAACCACTGACTGCTTTGTGTAGCTCAGTGGTTGTAAGTATAGTTTCTAGAGTTAGAATGCATGGGTTTATAGACATCATTCCACTCTATTTATTAGCTCTGTAGCCTAGGACAAAATCTTTGGCATCTCTGTAAAGCAGACTGTAGTAAGTACATAGACTTATTATAAGGATAAAGTCAGTTAACTTTGCAGTTCTTGGAACAATATCTAGAAGATGCTCAATGAATGTTAGCTAATGCTTGTTATTGTGTAGTATCTGTCTTTCACACTGCCTCGTAAATTTTGAGGGTACAGGACACGTTATCTGATTTGGCTCAGTGATTAAGACACTGGGCATCCCATATCAGAATGCCGGTATTCTACTCCCAGCTCTACTTTTGATTGCAACTTCCTGCTAATGTGTACTCTGGGAGGTTGCAGGCGATGGCTTAAGTACTTGGGTCTCTGCCACCAACATGGGACATGTGGATTAGGTTCTTGATTGTTGGCTTCAGTCTGGCACAGTCCTAGCTGTTGTGGATACTTGGGGGAGTGAAACAGTAGATGGAAGATCTCTCTCTCTCTCTCTCTCCCCCCCACCCCCACTTTTAATAAATAAACAAATAAAACGAACACAATACTAACACTTTCTTTGTGATAGCAGACCTTCAGAAAATACTGAAGGATAAATAGAGGTTACCCTGGTGTAAAGTTGGGTGGAAAGACATTCTGGGTAGAGGAAAAGGCAGACAGGCAGGTGTGCGTGTCCACACTGGGTTTGGAGAATGGGCTGAGCAGTGTTTCTGGAGGTGCTTTCCTGACCATGGTGGGCTGTCTCTCTGCTGGTGGTCTCTGGGCTGGTCGAGTGCTCCATTAGAACCAGCCATGAATATAATCATAGTCAGTTAGTAAACTGAACAATAGTAGTTTATACTAGGTCTAAGATTATTATCTGGCCGGCGCCGCGGCTCACTAAGCTAATCCTCCGCCTTGCAGCACCAGCACACCAGGTTCTAGTCCCGGTCTGGGCACCGGATTCTGTCCCAGTTGCTCCTCTTCCAGTCCAGCTCTCTGCTGTGGCCAGGGAATGCAGTGGAGGATGGCCCAAGTGCTTGGGCCCTGCACCCCATGGGAGACCAGGAGAAGCACCTGGCTCCTGCCATCGGATCAGTGCAGTGCGCTGGCCACAGCGCGCCGGCCGCGGCAGCCATTGGAGGGTGAACCAACGGCAAAGATTATTATCTGACTCAGAAGAGCTGTGTCAAACAGCACTTTTAGATTTAGTTATGTATACATGGTGAAATTTCAAGGGAAACCACTAAAAGTATGAGTTGAGTGTATAACTTTCAAAGTAGTGAGATAAGAAGTGGAAAAGCAAAGTATAAAATCAGACAATCGAAGAAAGAGGGGAATGGAGAAGCGAAAGGGGAGATGGTAGAAATAAGTTCAAACCCCACCAAAATATGCCCAATACTGTTTTTTTCATTCCTTACTGTCAAATAATATAGTCTAAATAAAGTTTTTATCTTCTTTCCCAGGGGTCTGGGAATGGGTGAAGAGTAAGTTAAAAGGGAATCATCTCTGGTCAGTCAGGACTTTCTCAGTTTGGTGTGGGTACATCTGAATTACGTTATCTTCATACTGAAACTTTTATGATAATATAAAAAATTGAAAACATTATCCTCCATAGGGATGAAAGCCATATTAAATTTTTTATGATGCCATTTAAATTGCAGTAGATTTTTTAAAAAAGATTTATTTTGAAAGAGTTACAGAAAAAGAAGGAGAGCGAGAAACACAGAGAGAGATCTTCCGTCCACTGGTTCACTCCCCAGATGGCTCCAAGAGCCAGTGCTGGGCTAAGCCAAGGCCAGGAGCCAGAAGCTTCATTTGGTTCTCCCATGTGGGTGACATGAGGCCAAGCACTTGGATCATCTTCTTCTGGTTTTCCCAGGATGTTAGCAGGGAGCTCAATAGGAAGCGGAGCTACTGGAACACAAATCAGCAACCACATGGTATCGCAGGTGATGGCTTTACCTGCTATGTCACAATGCTGCCCCCTACAGTGGATTTTAATGCATGATAAAATCAAAACCAAGGTAAATTTTATTGGAAGAGCAAGACTGTCAGATGAAAGAAAGCAAAACTAACCAAAAGAAAGCTGGAGTGGCTGTATTAATATCAGGAAAATATAAGGCTAAAAGCATTAATGAAAATAATGTCACCACATTTTAAATAATTGAAAATGAAAATAATTGTCACCATAAATATAGAAAAAAATTGATCTGGTTGATAGAATTATGGGGATGAATTAATATATCTATATCAATACATATATATGTCGATATAGTGAAATATTAACACATTTCTTCTTGTATTTGGTTGGTCAAGCAGAGAAAAAACAATGAAGGCAAAAAGATTTAAATAAATAAGCTTAGTTTGATGAACATATAACAGAATATTATACCAAAAAATTAGAAAAGGTACAAATATTTTTTTCTCAGGTACAGATGGAACATGTTTAACAATTGATTTCACAGTAGGCCATAAGACCATACTCAATGTATTATAAATAATTGGTATCACAAAGACTATCTTCTCTGACCATTATGTGTTAAATTAGAAGTCAACAATGGAAATGAGTTATACAAACTGCCAATATTTCCAAAAATGATACTTCTCAGTAACTTATGGTTCTAAGAGGAAATCATAAGTGGACATTCACAGGTAGTTTGACTTAAAAACTTGAAAATTTTAAAACAAGTGGTATATTTCTTTTTTTTTTTTTAAGATTTATTTTATTTATTTGAAAGAATGACAGAGAGAGGTAGAAACAGAGGGAGAGGTCTTCCATCCGCTGGTTAACTCCCCAGTTGGCTGCACCAGCCAAAGCCAGGAGCCAAGAGCTTCTTCCAGGACTCCCAAGTGGGTGCAAGGGCCCAAGGACTTGGGCCATATTCTACTGCTATCCCAGGCCATAGCAGAGAGCTGGATTGGAAGAGGAGCAGCCAGGACTAGAACTGGCACCCATATGGGATGCTGGCGCTTCAGGCCAGGGCTTTAACCCACTGCACCACAGTGCTGGCCCCACAAATGGTATATTTCTAAGATGATATTTAGGCAAATGTTATAGTCCCAGTGGTTTTATTAAAGAATAATTAAAGATGAAAATTAGTGTGCTAAGTTAGGGAAGAGAGTCCATAATGTATTTTTTAAAATATTTATTTATTTATTTGAAAGGTAGAGTTACAGAGAGGCAGAAGCAGAGAGAAAAGGAGAAAAAAAGAGAGAGAGAGAGAGAGAGAGAGAAAGAGAGAGAGAGAGAAGAAAGGTCTTCCGCCTGCTGGTTCATTCCTCAAATGGCCACAATGGCCAGAGCTGCCTTGATCTGAAGCCAGGAGCCAGGAGCTTCTTCCGGGTCTCCCATGTGAGTGCAGGGGCCCAAGGATTTGGGCCATCTCCTACTGCTTTCCCAGGCCATAGCAGAGAGCAGGATTGGAAGTGGAGCAGCTGGGACTCGAGCCATCACCCATATGGGATGCTGGCACTGCAAGTGGGGGCTTTACCCACTATGCCACAGTGCCAGCCCCACAATAATTTTGAAGAAGGTAGAGGAAGGAAGTTTATAATAAAGAAAATAGAACTGTACAGCAAATATGTAGTGACAAGATAAGCAAAGCCAAAAGCTAGTTGCTGGAAAGACCAATTTCTGAAGTGATTGCTGAAGATAAATGGGATGTGAATAAATTATGTTCAATTGCAAATAGGTTCATTAGAAATCTTAACAAGATGAAATATTATAATTTCATCAAAAATGGAAAATATGCAATAGATGATTTTTTAAAAAACACATGTAACTTATCAAAACAGAACAAAGAAGAAATAGTCCACTGTGCCTAAACAATTAAAGAGATTGTATCAGGCATTAAAATTTTTCCTATAAAGGAAACTTCAGCCCCAGATGGTTCTTGCTAACTGTTGAAGGGCAGATCTACAAACATTTCCACAATAGAAGTACACTGTCCTATCTTTTGTGTATGGTGAATAAGTAAGGAAAGCAGGAAATGAGAGGTCAATATAATTTATGACTTAAGTGTAAAACTTTAGGGAACATATTAGTGAACTAAATCAGCTGTATGTAAAAACAGTGCGCCATGATCAATACATTTATCAGAGCAACTTATAATATTAAATTAAAAGATAGTAAAGAAGATGCAGTACAGAAGAGATATGCCTTCTGTTCAAATGCACAATAGAAATTCATTGCTACTGGAAAAAAACCTATGTAGTGTGTTTTTTTTTTTTTTTTTTTGAGATCAAACTGGATCTCAAAATATATACCTATGTTAGACCCCAAAATAACCATGGCATTTTTCAAGAAACATTAGCAGTTTAGGGCCTGTCCTGTTGGATATCAAGAGTTGTCATAAAACTGTAATTAAGACCGTGGAATTGCTACACAAATAGACAAGTAGATAAGTGACACATAATGCAGAGCCAGAGATGGACCCATTGGGATTTTAGATTTGGGACAGGGGAGGAGTAGCTCTGCAGATAACTAGGAAGAGGAGAGACTGCCAAATATGGTGCTGGTGCACCTGGTTTCTCATGCAGAGAGAAAGGTCTTCCATCTACTGGTTCACTCCTCAGATGGCTGCAATGGCTGGAACTGGGTATATCTGAAGCCTGGAGCCAACAGCTTCTTCTGAGTCTTCCACATGTGTAGGGGCCCAAGCACTTGGGCCATCTTCCACCGCTATCCCAGGCCATAGCAGAGAGCTGGATCAGAAGAGGAGCAGCTGGGACTAAAACCGGTGCCCATATAGGAAGCTGGCACCACAGATGGAGGCTTAGCTTACTAGGCCACAGCGCTGCCCCATACCTCACGGTTTTTACCTTCCAGTTTTTATGTTTGATAGCTAATTGATTAGGGCTTGCCAGAGTGTTGAGAGCACTCTTTGGTGAGCTCTCTCTTTGTAATCTCTGGATCCATGTTTACCTAGATGAATTACCTGGCAAGACAGTAAAATGCTTTCTGCCATTTCCAACAACCTTTACCTATAAGTGGGATTTAACATTTAATAAGAATATTAAGCTGGAAGAGTAACCACCATTCTGCACAATGGTCAACGGTGATATTTCATTCACCAACTTTGTTTTGTTCTTTAATCGTGTTTAAAATTTTTCAGCATTGATGCTGACGGGACAATGACGGTGGATTGGAATGAATGGAGAGACTACTTCTTATTCAACCCTGTCGCAGACATTGAGGAAATCATCCGGTTCTGGAAACACTCTACTGTAAGCACACTTCATGTCTGTGTCCTGATAGGTGAACTCACTTGGAGCTGGAAGCCATGGGTACAGATTTCACCCCCAGACCCTCCAACGCTTGAGGGGCAGGGTGCCTAGGTGTGGGTAGCTCCTTGTAGCATTCTGATCATTCTGTGGGTTGTAGATTTAGAGTATCTTAACCCCCAGACTGCATAAAACACAGCTGTTCTCAAAACTTGGAAGAAATAGCGCCCAGATCAATGGGCCGCCTGGCTTTTGTTGGCATTTCAGCGTTCGGCTTTTTACTTTTATTGGTCCTGTGTTGTCTGAATTATCTCCACGTCTCCTGATTGCTGCGGGTTTATTTCCTTGGCCGTTGATGATAGGACCAAAGTTCCCTTCTGAAACTTTAGCTTGTTTAGTGAGACTGCCTGGCAGTCTCGGGCATGAAGCATTTATAATAATCATTTACTGAATCTTTTTGATTATGCTGCCCAGCTCTTCACACCGGTTTGTATTGCACAGAATATCCAAGTTGGATTGTCTCATTAATACTCTTCCAAAATGCACTGGTGAAAATAAAGTACCGTGACTGTGCAGTCTGCCCCGGGAAAGCGCTGGGAACTTTCCATAGGGATGGTATTTTCTTAGTGAGCCTCTCTTCTCCACACATTCAGGGATTTCTGTAAATTTACTATGCACTAAATGAAGCCAGGGGTTCATATTGCTACTGGTAACCATACCCGCCAGCTTCCATGGATTACTAATAATCGCTGATTTGAATGCCTTTTCAATCATGAGTATAAATTATCTTGTATTTGTATTCCAGTTGCCTGGAAAAACGTGAAGTTTTATTTACATGATTTTTATTGTATCTTTGGAGGCAGTTGATAACAGTTGAGGCTACCATGTCCATTTTATTAATAACGAAATGAAGGGTGAGAGGGGAGCTACCAGAGCATAACTCCTTACCTGTACACTCTTGCCTATAAAACCTTTTATGCTAAAATCATTTAGGTAAAAATGTTAGAAAACCATTATCATTGAGGCTCTTTGTTCCTCTCCAGCCATAGTCATGTTCAGAATAGATTGGTGGAGTGATGCTTTCCAACAGTACTTTCTCCTTTTTTTTTTTTTTTTTTAATTTGACAGAGTTAGACAGTGAGAGAGAGAGAGAGAGAGAGAGAGAGAGAGAAAGGTCTTCCTTCTGTTGGTTCACCCCCCAAATGGCCACTACAGCTGGCACGCTGCGCTGATCTGAAGCCAGGAGCCAGGTGCTTCTTCCTGGTCTCCCATGCAGGTGCAGGAGCCCAAGCACTTGGGCCATCCTCCATTGCCTTCCCAGGCCACAGCAGAGAGCTGGCACCCATATGGGATGCTGGAGCTGCAGGCGGAAGATTAACCAAGTGAGCCATGGCGCATCCCCTCCAACAGTACCTTCCTGTTAGCTAAATTTTTTGTGGAATCCATTGCATGCTTTAAGTGACAAGTCAGATTCATTAGAAAATATTTAGAGTCAACATAGGAAATGAGTTTAGGGAAATTCACATTTATAGTATTTTTAGTTTTATCTACATATTTACAATGTGTATCATGGTATGAGGAATATACTTTTTAGATAAAGAGAATATCTCTGAAGAAATGACAAGCTAATTCCTTTAAAGATGCCCTCACCAGTTAGCTGTGGCTTTCTGGCATTATGAAAAGTGCTAACAAAAAAGGGTTCACTATGCCTGGTCAAATGCTGGCCTCTCATTCTGACCTTGACAAAGAGGAGAAAAGTTACTCTGCATCTATGAAGGAAGCTGTAGTTGTTACTGTTAGTTTTGTACATGTGCAGTTGCTGTGGAATTTCCTCTCGTGAGCTGATACTACGTTTTGTTTAGCATTGAGTAGACGTCTCATAGTCTTCTATCTGCTGAAGCTGGTTGGCATAAATCCCAAGGAGTAAAGTTGATCTCAACCATACAATATGTGTTCTTCTCTGGAATTAAAAACTTCTATGAGTATCAGTTTTTAATTGAAGGTGCACTGCATCTTTTTTTTTCCCCCCACTTTAATAGGGAATCGACATAGGAGATAGTTTAACTATTCCGGATGAATTCACAGAAGAGGAGAGAAAGTCCGGGCAGTGGTGGAGGCAGCTTCTGGCCGGAGGGATTGCCGGGGCTGTGTCACGAACCAGCACTGCCCCCCTGGATCGCCTGAAAGTCATGATGCAGGTGAGCTCCGTGTCTGTGTCTGAGCTTGTCCCAGGGATTCCGAAGCAGGGAGAAATGTGGTACTTTGAAGAAGAAGTTTTAAAATTTCTCAGTCATGGTCTTTGATATCTTAAAAGAAAAAAAAAATGACTATTTTATTGTCATTACTTCTAAATTCAGCTCATGGAAGTGTTGCAGTATTCTGCCAGACCTTAAATTGTTGGTGTGTGTGTGCAAGAAACTTTTCATCTTTGCCATTGTGTGACTATTCAATGTTTAATAAGAGTCTCTTGTTATTGTATTGTTCTCTTTAAATTATTTCAATTTTATTTCTCTTTTAGGTTCTTTATCAAAAATGAGACTTTTCTGAAATCTGGGATCTTGTGATTTATAAAAAATTACATCCTTGTGTAATTAAAAATTTTGTTTTAAGATTTATTTATTTATTTGAAAAGCAGAGTTACACAGAGAGACAGAGAGAGGGATCTTCCATCCACTGCTTCATTCCCCAAATGGCTGCCATGGCCAGGACTGGAACAGGCTGAAGACAGGAGCTGGAACTCCATCAGAATCTCCCACGTGGGTGGCAGGGGCCTGTGGACCATCTTCCGCTGCTTTCCCAGGCACATCCAGCAGGGGCCGGGATTGGAAGTGAAGCAGAGGGGGCTCAAACCAGCGCCCATATGGGATGCTGACATTGTAGGTGGCGGCCTAACCTGCAGTGCCACAACGCTGGTCCCAATTTTTAAATTTTTTAATTATTCTGAAGCTGAAGTTAGCAGATAAAGACCTAGATTTACAGGTTGACTGTAGCTGCCCAAAGTGGATAATAACCAAATAATTATTTGGTTCTCATTGCGGTAACCCATTCAGTCCTCACAGGAGCCCAGGAAAGCAGACACTGTATCTTCATTTTATCAGTAGGGAAACTGAGGCCCAGAGAATGAAGTAACTTTTCCCTTGCAGCAGATTGGCCAAGCAATGTAGTATCTGTGCCAGTGAAGTTCGTGGTTCTCACACACATGGAACCATGGAGGCTTCCTTCTCCTTCATTCTGAGTGAGAATCTCCAAAAAGGATGCTCATGAGAATTAGACAATTTGCTTGTGAGTCAGGTCTGTGAAAATGCCAGATACACAGAACCACCTGTTGGAACACAGCAGTTGATTAAAAAATACTTTTAAGAGTTGTGTTTGTTATGCCTATGGGCAGCATTACTTAATGCTTGAACTTAAGTTTCTGTACAAAAATATTTCTGGCAATATTTTAAGCTCTCACCCATTCAAAAATGCATCTAAATACTCTCATTTATTTAGGGGCAAAGATAGTGCTTTCAAGAAAAGAGGGGAGGGAGTTGGTGTACGTGTTTTTCTTTAGGAAAAATAGTGGAGTGTCTGAGAGAACTTGAGTAAGCCTCCTTTCCTTTCTCATATTTTACTGTGAAATTGGTTTATTTAAAATAAAATGATTTTTGCTGGATTCTAGTTTCTGTAAGAGTGGGGGTTCCCAAACCCACCTGTAGGTTTGAGACACCACGAAGACTCACTGAACTCATGGAAAGCTGTTATACTCGTGGTCAGGGTTCATTACAGGGAAAAGATACCGATTAGAGTCAGCCAAGTAGTGAAGTGCACTGCGCTGAGTTTGGGGAACTGGCAACGCATGGCTTCTGCTGCCTGCCCTGTGGGGTCTCCACAAACAACTTTCCCGGCATTGCCATGGCGTGGTGTGTGCAGACTTCTGCAGACCCCGTTGGGGCTCAATCACGTGTTGGCCACAAGGGATTTAGCATGGTCATGAGGGGGTTTAGTCTTTAACGCCTTCCAGCTTGTTTTGCTGGTTTGTTTATTTTTACATGGTAGTCATTCATTTTGTGCATGCTGAAACAGAAGGCTGGGTGATTTCTTGAATTATTTGTGGCTTCTTTCATTGGTTTTTAATCTACTATCAGTCCTAAGGGCCAGTAGATGTGAATGATCACCACCTCTGTGGCAGACATTAAGTAATTCATGAGTCCTCACTGGGTTGGGCAGTTAGTATCCTATCTAGACATGTCACGGAAGGTACGGTGTTTGAGTCTGGCTTCAGGCTGTGCACACTGTGTCTGGACTCTGACGTACATAGTATCTAAATCATTTTCAGGCTCATTGTGTAGTTAGGTCTGTACAATGGGGGTGGGGGGAGTGGGAGAGTGGGGACGAAATACATCACCTGCAATATACTTTTGTTTGAAGTCTCTCTTAAAATGTTTGCTTACATTTCCAAGGAATTTCATAGCCATAGTCCACATTTTCGTATGAATGTCATTGTTCATATTAATTTAAATTTTAATCATGTCTTTGCTTTCCCACACTGTGGACAGTAGTTATTCTGGATTTAGATTCAGAGCCAGGCATCTAAAATGGTGGTGATAGTCCCTCCCATCATTATGTGTTTCTCAACCTTCTGTATTTCATTTTCAAATACATTTCCTTGGTGTCGTAAACAGTATTCGAAATTGATTTATGGTCACATTAGGAACAGTGACAGTAGTATGTCCCAAGTGTTTCTATATCATTTTGTTCTTGTTTTTAGGTGCATGGCTCAAAATCAATGAACATATTTGGCGGCTTTCGACAGATGATAAAGGAAGGAGGTGTCCGCTCCCTGTGGAGAGGAAATGGGACAAATGTCATTAAGATTGCTCCTGAGACAGCCGTGAAGTTCTGGGCCTATGAGCAGGTAATTGATGTCCCCTGGGGAATCTGTTCACAAGGAAGAGTTAGTCGGCTGATTCACTAAAAAGTAGTGCACAGTGCATTTGGGATTCTTAATGCGTGATGCATTGTCACATGTGCCCTCTGAGGAGTTTCTCAAAGGAGATAAACTCAGTGAGTCCTCGTGATGCAATTCTTGGAATCTGCATTTCATGACTTGATTATTTATAAGGAAAGACTTTTGTGTTCCTTTCTAAGTAGCTCTTCAAGGAAAGGTGGATTTTTATTGCATTCATTTTGAATCCCGAATAGAAGCAGCACAGTAATGTTAGGTTGGTGGAATGATCCCCCTCTACACTCTGGAGGGAGCACTTTGAAGCTGAAGTCTCGTGTAATTTGCATTGCCTGGAAACAGAGCTGAACGTGGAGTGAAAGCCCCCAGAGGGCAGAGCTCGGTTTCGTCCCAGTGTGTCCCAGTCCCGGGACTGAGCCTGGCGTGTGGGAAGTGCCCAGGCGGTGCTGGCTGAATGCCATTTGCCTCTGAGTCAACTTGCCTCTGGGGTTGGTTAACTTAGAATGCTTAGGGTATCGCTACAGCCTCCCCCGGTGTTAGGAGGGGATACGGTAGTGAGTTTCAGAAGGGTGTCTCTTTATGGTCATTGGCAGACCTGTCCAGTTGAGCAGCCACACGTCTATTTTTCCCCTTGTTTATTCCATTATTGTTTATCACAGACCCTAAGGACCTTGAACTTTTATCCATATTTTTGTGTTGTTTTAAATCCGTTTTAGATTATTCTGGAGGGAATTTTGTTCTTGAGCAGCAGAACACTCTTGAGAAGACTGCAAGTGTAGTGGTGTCCTTTTCTTGGCCGAGGAAATAGAGAGGCAAATAGAAGGTTGGAGAAAATCTAGTTGCCAGGACCTTACGAGAATCTGTCCTTGGGAAGGATGCTTTCCTTAGCTGAATGAGCATTCAAGTAACAACTACTAAAGGCTCGTGGTTTAGATGCCTTAAGGTTTTATTCACCACATACTTAGATTTTGTGTTAGGAAAGCCGAAGCTGGCTTAAAGGAAATAAATATTCAAGCATATGCCTTTCTTTCAATCTGCAGGGAGTTTAGTTTTAAGTCCATGGTTATTGTGTATTAGAACACTTTGATGCCACTTGTTGAATTCTTACCCTGGAAACAAACAGGCATCCTCTGCTTCTGTCTATCCAGGCTCCTTTCTGAGCCCTCTTTGCAATATTCTGATTTCTGCAAACTAACTTTCCCTAGACACCGAGAGAAAGCTCACTGCATAGTGTGATGTAGTGTTCTCATGGTCTCTGGGGCCTATCATGGTTCTGTTGTGCCCCCTCCTGCTGAAGGCCCATTCATCCCTTAGGACTCTCTTCTGGCCACCTGTCTTTTCCAAGCTTCCCAAGTATGGCTAGTGCCTGAGGGGCGCAGCCTCCTTGAAGAGTAAAATTGCAGACCATCTCATTTCCCATTGGCTAATGGAAAAATCCATTGTTTTCCAAGTGAATTCCAAATAACTTCAGGGTAAATATCATGCCAAATGTATTCTCAAATTTCCTTGAGTACTTAGCAAACTCACTTCAGATAGGTTCTGTTCACTGAATAGCTAGTAGCTTAGAGAACTGAAAAAAGGGTATTTTCATCTTGGCCTGTAGTTCGCTCAGACACCTCATCAGTTAGGGATAAGGCTGTGCTCTCATTGACAGGGTGTGTGTATAGTGCAGGGGTTTCAGCTTCCACCTGTGTACCAGGTGCCCACCATTTGAACACCCTTCCTCTCATCTCTACAGCTCTATCTCTGCTTGCATATCCCAGAGTTATGTCAAACTCAGCTCAGAACATCCATAGAGCAACAGTCATCCTTCGACTACCCTACCCCCATCGCCTTCCTGCACCAGCAACACACACACACACACACACCATTCCTCTGGGTGTCATGTGGTGGTGACTGTCCTTCAAGACTGCATTCAGAAGTTATTTGCAACAGGAGACTTCCTGCATTGTTACGGATAGCTCTGTTTCCTTCTGTTAGGAGATCTACCACTGAATTTTGATGTTCCCAGTTCTTACCCTCCCCTCTGTGGCACCGGAGCTTCCTTAGGCAGCAGCTATTTCTTTCCAGGTTTCTATTCCCAGCACCTTGCCCAGTGCCATTAAATCCTTGTGGAATGAATGGAAAGACACAACTACTGGAACTGGAATTTGAACCCAAGCCTGCTCAAGTCTCAAGGCCATTGAGATGAAGGGAAGGATGGTTTTGTAAGCAGAAGCAGCAGTATGTGGTGAGAAACGTAGGAAAGAGTGCGGTGGGGTGCATCTCTGAAGATGAAACCAAAGAAGGCTGCACAGACAGGCAGAGCCAAGCGGAACAGGAGTCTCCATTTCGTCCTGAATGTTGGGGGTGGATATTGAAACATTTTGTACAGAGAAGTGAAATGAGTACAGTTACTTTTCTTAAAGATTTATTTATTTATTTATTTGAAAGTCAGAGTTACAGAGTGAGAGGGAGAGACAGAGATCTTCCATCTGCTGATTCACTCTCCAGATGGCCACAATGGCTGGCCATCTTCTACTGCTTTCCCAGGCTATCAGCAGCGAGATGGTTGGGAACAGGAGCAGCTGGGGCTGGAACACAGATGAGTCACAGGCAGCGGCTTAACCCACTCCGGGCTCCAGCACAGTTACTTTTCATTAGATCAACCTGGAAAATAAATGGAGAAGGTGATAGGGGAGAGTGAGGCTGGACCAGAGGTAGAGAGACTCTCTAAGGACACATGCCAATAATCCAGTTATGAAATGGTGATCCCCTATGTGAGGTGATGTCTATAGGGGAGTAGAGAAGAAAGGAATGAACTGAAAAATATTTAGGGAATTGAATCAGCAGTACTCACGGACTGATTGGATGTGGAGGCGAGGAAGAGAAGACTCAAGGGTGATACTCTGGTTCCTGAACAAGCATAGGCACAGGGCATATCATCTGCAGCTCCATGATGGGCGTGCTGTGTTGGAGTTGCCTCTCTGACATGTAGGGGAAATCTGTCCAATGTGCAAGTGGATGTATCATCTACAAATAAGAGCAAGATCTTTGATGGAGAGATTATTATCCAGCTGAAGTCATTGCAATGGGGAAGATAGTTGAGAAGTGCTTGTGGAATGGGAAATATTTGGGGAAGAAGCTCAAAGGGAGCAGTAGGAAGAGAACATTGACAGGAGACTGAGAGGAATGGCCACAGGGACAGGAGGCAATGCAGAGAGTGTTGGCCCAGAAATTACTGGAAGAGAAGGGTTTCATGATGGCCAAGTGCTGTAGGATAGTGAACACAATAAGGAAATTGTCTTTTAAGACTTGTTAACCCAGAGATGGGTAAGTTTAGGGTAACTGTTTCAATGGGGTGAACCAGTGGATGGAAGATCTATTTGTCCAGGTCTCTCTGCTTTTCAAACAAAGTGAACATAAATCCATATTTAAACTTAAAAAAAGTACATAGGTAAGAGATGCTGATTAATGTAGCAGCTGAGGAAATGTGTTTGAGGGGGGAGGGGAAGAGGGTAGGAAGGGCCCGGGAGAGAAATAAGCACCATCCAGAAAGTGCCAGAAGGATGAGCCCTTGACTGCAGAAGGGCTCTTCTTGTGCCTGCCTGGAAGGAAAGAGATGTAAGCAGTCGTGGGTAATCTGGGGGGAGGAGCTGAGGCAGGAAGACCGCACTGCCTGCCTGGTGGGCTTCCTATTCTTAAAGCACAGGAAAAAGATGGAAGAGGTGTTGCTGCAGGCTCCCAACCAAGGGGAGCAAGAACTGAGATGGGCAGGATCTCAGGAGGCTCTGAGAGCCCATTTATATCTCCCTTGAGAAAATCTAAGCCTGCGGTGCTGGCAGACTACTGAAAGTCTCTGGGACAGTCAGCCCCTCCCTTCCCTGAGAGGGGATGAAGCTTGGTGACGCTAAGTGCCTGGCTCTCTGCCCTCAGCTCTTCCCTCTGAGTCTGGGCACGGGAGTCCCAGACTCTCCATCCTTTAAATATTTAATCTTCACCAGTCACTATATATGCACTGAGAACTTCTGATAGGTGCTGCGGTGGGTCCGGTGTAAAAGATGCCGTCATGGCTCCTGTCAACATGCAGGTTTTGGGTTTTATTGTGGTTTAACAGAGGGTGTTCAGTGGTTGTGACAGTCTGACATGCAGGAGAATCAGGAGGGCCTGTGCAGAGAGGAGTGCTATGTAGCATTCTGGTGGTCCAGGAATCACGGCCTCGGAAGTCCTGGTCTCTCTCTCTCTCTCTCTCTCTTTTTTTTTTTTTCTTGACAGGCAGAGTGGACAGTGAGAGAGACAGAGAAAAAGGTCTTCCTTTTCTGTTGGTTCACCCCCCAATGGCTGCTACGGCCAGTGCACCGCGCTGATCCGAAGCCAGGAGCCAGGTGCCTCTCCTGGTCTCCCATATGGGTGCAGGGCCCAAGGACCTGGGCCATCCTCCACTGCCCTCCCAGGCCACAGCAGAGAGCTGGACTGGAAGAGGGGCAACCGGGACAGAATCTGGTGCCCCGACTGGGACTAGAACCCAGTGTGCCAGCGCCGCAAGGCGGAGGATTAGCCTAGTTGAGCCACAGCGCCGGCAGTCCTGGTCTCTTTTAGGGGTGGCAGGATACCTGTTCTTTCAGGACCTTCATGAAATAACAGAATTTATTTATCTCACGAGCAGAAAGGCACAGCCCTGCCTGGAGGAAGTCAGCCTGTAGTGTGGCACTGGGCTCCAAAGGTCCTAAGGAATAGCAGGTGGCCCGCCCAGCAGGGGGTCACTGCACTGCGGGGCTGTGTGCGGATGTAAGGGAGGGATCCTCAGGGAAGTGGTGCCTCCCTGACCTTCTCTTCTCCATGCCCATGTCTGCCCCGCCCCGCTGACCTGTCTGTTTCTCCGTCACGAGTTGGGAGCGCCTTGCCTCTCCAGACCCACCTCACCTTTCTGCAAGAAGGAATCTGGCTTGCCTGGCTGATTCCTATAGTCCTGTGTCTGGGCAGAACTTTCCTCTCCACGTTGTATAAGGATAGGATAACAACAACAACAACAACAACAACAACAACAATGCTGATAGCGTCTAAATACATGAAAAAGTGTTCAAGACCACTAGCTTCCAGGGAGATGCAAATCCAAACCACAATGCAGTATCATCTCACTCCAGTTAGAATGGCTATTATCGAAAAGACAAAAACTCACAAATGCTGCATGCGGAGAAAAGAGAACACTTATGTACTGTTGGTGGGAGTGCAATAATGCAAATTAGTATGGCCATTATGGCAATTCCTTAGAAAACTAAAAATGGATTGACTATGTGACCCAGTTATCTCACTTCTGGTTATATATTTAGAGGCAATGAAATCAGCATATGAAAGAAATGCCTGCACTCCCCTGTTCATTGCAGCACTGTTCACAATAGCCCAGGTATGGAATCAACCTGGGTGTCCACTGATGGATGAATGGATAAAGGAAATGTGGTACATAAACACACTTGAATATCATTCAGTGGGAAGGAAGAATGAAATCCTGACATTGCACTGAAATGGATGGGACTGGATTCACCGTGGTATAGGAAATAAACCAGATAAGACAAATACCATATGTTCTCTCTCCTATGTGGAAGTTAAAGAAAATTAGTGTGTTTGAAACTGAAAATAATTATTACCAGAGGCTGGGAAGGGTGAGGGGAGAGAGGGAAGGAGAGAGGTTGGATAACAGGTACCAAAACACAGACAGAAGTAACAAGTCCAAGTGTTCCACAGGACAGGGGGGCAACTGTCGTTCCCAGTAGTGCATTATATGCTGTTTACAGAACTGGAAGAGAGGAGCTGGTAGGCTGTAAACACAAAGAAAACGTAAGGAAACAGATAAGCCTAATTGCCTGGGTTGATCAATTGATTCTGTACCCTATACACGCTAATCAAAAAATTAATTTAGGACGGTGGCGGCGGAGGCGGGCGGGTGTCTGCGCGCGGCGTGGGCCATGGGGTGGAGGGCATGGGGCTGGTGGCTCCCACAGCAGTCGCAAGCCGAGGCTGGGGCAGACTGCGCCGAGGGCAGCGGGCAGCGCTGCGATGCGGGCTGGGAAGGCGGCTACCCCGAGATCATCAAGGAGAACAAGCTGTTCAAGCTCTACTACGAGGAGCTCCGCGTTGTGCCCGAGCCCGATGGGAGCCATGGGCGCGCTCAGGGAGCCACTGCCCGCCACGCTGAGGATCACGGGGTACAAGAGCCACGCAAAAGAGATCCTGCATTGCCTGAAGAACAAGTATTTCTAGGAGTTGGAGGCGCTGGAGGTGGATGGCCAGAAAGTGGAAGTTCCGCAGCCCTTGAGCTGGTATCCTGAAGAACTTGCCTGGCATACACATTTAAGTTGAAAAATCTTGAGAAATTCCCCACAGTTGGAAAGATTTCATCAGTTTCTCATTAGCGAAACTGAATCTGGAATTATCAGTCGCCAGGAAGCGGTTAGCATGACCCCCCTGCTGCTGCTCAGCTTCCAGCCCCATCACAAGATCTTAGATATGTGTGCAGCACCTGGATCAAAGACCACACACCTCAGTGAAATGCTCCATGCCGACATGGACGTCCGTTTCCAGAGGGCTTTGTTATCGCAAATGATGTGGACAACAAGCGCTGCTATCTGCTCGTGCACCAGACCAAGAGGCTGAGCAGCCCCTGCATCATGGTGGTCAACCACGATGTGTCCAGCATACCCCGGCTGCAGATGGACGTGGACGGCAGGAAGGAGCTTCTCTTCTACGACCGTATTCTCTGTGACGTCCCCTGCAGTGGAGATGGCACCATGAGAAAAAACATTGATGTTTGGAAAAAGTGGACCACCTTAAACCCCACCTGCAGCTACACGGCTTACAGCTGTGGATTGCAACACAAGGCGCCGAGCAGCTGGCAGAAGGTGGGAGGATGGCGTATTCCACGTGTTCGCTGAACCCCATCGAGGATGAAGCCATCTTCGCGTCGCTGCTGGAAAAAAGTGAAAGTGCTCTGGAACTGGCAGATGTGTCTGCTGAGTTGCCAGGACTAAAGTGGACGCCTGGACTCACACATTGGAAGGTCATGACGAGAGATGGACAGTGGTTTGCGCACTGGGATGACGTTCCCCACAGCAGGCATACCCAGATCCGCCCCACCATGTTCCCGCCCAAGGACCAAGAGAAGCTGCAGGCCATGCACTTGGAGCGGTGCCTTAGAATATTATCACATCATCAGAATACTGGAGGGTTCTTCATGGCAGTATTAGTGAAAAAATCTTCAATTCCATGGAATAAACGTCAGCCAAAGGTGCAAAGTAGGTCTGCAGAGACCAGAGACCCCACGCAGTCCAGCCCTGCAGAGCCTGCAGAAGAGAGACCTGGAGACAGCCCTGAGCTGGATGGTCAGTCAGCCTCTGGGGCTGAGCATCCGGAAGCCATCCAGGCAGCTGAGAACTCGTGAGTCGGTGGGAATAAGAAGGATGGTGTGTGGGGCCTTCCTCCATCAAAGAGAATGAAGTTATTTATTTGGGTTTAAAGAAAACCTCTTTGTGTTTATTCCTGAAGACGATCCGTTATTTCCACCTATTGAAAAGTTTTATGCTCTGGATTCTTCATTCCCAAAGAAGAACTTGTTAACTCAGACCACAGAAGGGAAGAGGCAGCTCTACATGGTCTCCAAGGAGCTGCGCAATGTGCTTCTGAACAATAGTGAGTGCATGAAGGTCATTTTCCCTAATTTTTTTTTTTTGGACAGGCAGAGTAGACAGTGAGAGAGAGAGACAGAGAGAAAGGTCTTCCTTTGCCGTTGGTTCACCCTCCAATGGCCGCCGCGGCCGGCGTGCTGCGGCCGGCGCACCACGCTGATCCGATGGCAGGAGCCAGGTACTTCTCCTGGTCTCCCATGGGGTGCAGGGTCCAAGCACTTGGGCCATCCTCCACTGCACTCCCTGGCCACAGCAGAGAGCTGGCCTGGAAGAGGGGCAACCGGGACAGAATCTGGTGCCCCGACCGGGACTAGAACCTGGTGTGCCGGTGCCGCTAGGCGGAGGATTAGCCTAGTGAGCTGCAGCGCCGGCCGCATGAAGGTCATTAACACAGGGATAAAAGCCTGGTGTCGAAATAACAGTGGTGAAGACTTTGATTGTGCCTTCCGGCTGGCACAGGAAGGAATATATACACTGTATCCATTTATTAATTCAAGGATTATTAGTGTCCCATGAAGATGTTAAGATACTGTTGACCCAGGAAAATTCATTTTTGAGAAAGCTCAGCAGTGAGACCTACGATCAAGCCAAGGGAACCGTAGTGCTGAAGTACGAGCCGGACCCTGAGAAGCCAGAGGCCCTGCAGTGCCCCACTGTGCTGTACAGATAGCAGGGGAAGACCTCCATTCCGACTTTGACTTTCGTGCCCAAGAATGAGTGGCTTCGTTATCTCAGGATGATGGGGCTGGAGGTGCTGGGAGAAAAGAAGAAAGACGGGGTTGCACGAACGAACTAGAGTGCAGCCGGTGGAAGAGGCGGGTGAGGAGCAGAGGATGAAAGAGGCTGATGGCCCAGCAGCCTGCGACCCGGCGGGCCCTAGCCGCCCTGGTGAGGAGACCCAGGGTATATGCCCGTGTGACCTGGCTTCCACCCTGGCCTCTGCTGTCCCAGCTCCAGGAGCGCTTCCTACCTGGAAGGACCTGGTTGTGAACCCAGAAGCTGCTGGGCTGTCGGGCGCGGCGGGAGGAGGCGTCCTGCCTCGGGCTCACAGGAAAGGGGTCTTCTAGCGTCTTAGAAGTGGCTCCCATTACAAAGCTGTGCCTGCTGTTTCCATGTCGGTGTTTCTGTCACCTCCCAGCTCCTCTTCCCTGTGCAGGGATGTCCGTCTCTTCTGCTACCCCCATACTGCTCTTGTGGTCCAGTCTAAGTTATTACTTATAGAGTGAGTCGATAGCTCAGCTCCGTGTGAGTTCTCGGGACCTGTGTGAGCTTCCACGCGTGCACTGAGCCACATACTCTGTGACTCTGCAGTGTGGAAGGGGACCAGCAGGCCTCCGTGACTACTGTGCCTTCTCAGAGCAGGAGCTGTGTCAGAAGGGCTGACACTAGATGAGGGGGTTTATGGGGTGCTTTGCAGTTTTTATTTTTAAATGGGGTTTGGGATCCTAAGAGTGTTTAAATAAAGAGTTATTACTAAAAAAAATTTAGGAGGAAAAACCCATAACAGAAACACAAAAAGGGCAGAGAAACTTCAAAATGTTAGTAACATCTGGGGTCATCACTATGGTGTAGTGGGTAAAGCCGCCTCCTGAAGTGCCAGTATCTCATATGGGCGCCGGTTCTAGACCCGGCTGCTCCTCTTCCGATCCAGCTCTCTGCTGTGGTCTGGGAAAGCAGTAGAGGATGGCCTATGTCCTTGGGCCCCTCCACCCACCTGGGAGACCCAGAGGAAGCTCCTGGCTCCTGATCAGTGCAGCGCTGGCTGTTGCGGCCAATTGGAGTGAACCAGCAGATGGAAGATCTCTCTCTCTCTCTCTCTCTCTCTCTCTCTCTCTCTCTCTCTGCCTCTCTGCCTCTCTTTCTCTCTCTCTGTGTAACTTTGACTTTCAAACTTAAAAAAAATGTTAGTAACATCTACTGGATACTTGCCTTGTGCCCAGCCTGTGCTAACACTGTTAGGTGCATTATTTCACATACTCCTTTCACCCGCCTCGTGAGATTGGTGCTGTTATCACAGTCAAGGACACTGCAGCTTGGCCATATGCTTGCACTTGCTCAGGGCCATGTGGCTCTGATTGCAGCCCAGCTTTGTCGGAATCTGGAGCTCGTGGTATCAACATCCCAATATTTTGGCCACATTTAGGTTATATTTCCACCCTTGGTTGGGCTGCTTTAGTACTAGTGGATCTGGGAGGCGCTGCGGTTGATGTGTTAGGATAATTATATGTGTGATTTACAAAAGCTAGTTTTCTAAGTCGTTTGGTTGATATATAATTGTTGCTTAATGGTTTTATTCATAGTAGTAAAAATAAGTGCATTTTTAACAACTTTATGGGGGAAGTGTCTGAAGGTTGTCAAAGCTTTGTTAACCCTTTATTTTTCTGTGCGTTGGGAAAGAATGCCCTTATTCTGTCTTAGCAAAGGAGCAGCTATGCCTGATCTTTGGAATGTGTATCCTTGGAAGTCCAACTTGGAAACCACTGTGCAGTAAACTGAACGTGTTGGTCTCCACGCCTTGCCTTTCTGCCGTTATTAATGCAGTGTGTGGATTTTGAGACACATCATTGCATTGTTAGTGAATTAGCCTCTAGGAGCTGATTTGCTTTTTGGTATTGTCCTAATTAACTCAGCCTTCCATGACAAAATACCACAGACTGGCTTAAAAAGCAGGAGACGTTTATTTCTCAAAGTTCTGGAAGCTGGGAAGCCTGGGAGCAAGGCCCAGTCATTGGTTCCTAGTGAGGCCTCTTATCCTGACTTGCAGGAGGCCGTCCCCTCAATGTGTACATGCAGGGTGTTTGCCCAGTGCCAATGTAAGGGGGAGAGAGAGAGAGACAGCCAGATGACAGCTGTTGGGTGTCTCCTCTGAGAGGGGCACTCCTGTCAAGAGGACCCCCACCCTTCTGACCTCCATAAAACCAGAGCACTTCCTCAGGCCCCCGCCTCCTAATACCATCATGTTGGGGTAAATCCCTAAGTACATTCTGAATTGGGGGGGCACAGCTCAGTCTGCAGCAGATACTAATGTGCATTTAATGCTTTATTCATGCAGTACAAGAAGTTGCTTACTGAGGAAGGACAAAAAATAGGAACCTTTGAGAGATTTATTTCGGGTTCGATGGCCGGAGCCACCGCACAGACGTTCATTTATCCCATGGAGGTGAGTACCCCCGTGACGCCTGCCAGCCTTGTGTCTGTTCATTCTCTGAGGTTGTGTAACAGCTCATACCAGAACCAGCAGTTCCAATAAATAAGCATTTACTTTCTCACAGTTTCTATAGGAATCTGGGGGCAGCTTCACTGGGTGCTTCTGGCTCAGGGCTTTTTAGAGCCTGCAGTCAAGGTGCTGGCCAGGGCTGCAGTCAACTCACGACTCATCTGGGCATGGTGTGTTTGCAAGCTTACCCAGGTGTGGGTGTTACAGGCCTCATGGGCTACTGGCTGGTGATATCAGTTCCTCACCACGTGGACCTTTCTGTAGGCTGCCTGAGTATCCTCTCAGCATGGGAGCCAGCTCTCCCTACAGCCAGTGATGAGAGAGCAAGGTCCCACAATCCAACCTTGGCAGAGTGTGGGGGGACCACACAGGGTGCAAATACCAGGATCCAGAGGTTATTGGGGGCCATATGAAAGGCTAAGTACCACTATGTTGTTGAGAAATTGTGACTCCTGTTCCCTCTGAGGAGTTTCTGTGCCATGAATTTCATAAGGGATCCTCAGGATTTTGTTAGAATGATGGTGATCCTAACTAGACCTTCTTCCATTGGAGCATGGGTTGGCGGCTATGGTCCTCCTTGTTGCACACAGCCTCTTGAGATAAGAATGGTTATGTGTTTAAAAGGCAAGTAGTGGAGCTGGTGCTGTGGTTTAGTGGGTTAAAACCCCAGCCTGCAGTGCTGGCATCCCATATGGGCACCGGTTTGAGTCCCGGCTGCTCTACTTCCAATCCAGCTCTCTGCTATGGTCTGGGAAAGCAGCAGTAGATGGTCCAACTCCTTGGGCCCCTGCACCCACGTAGGAGACCTGGAAGAAGCTCCTGGCTCCTGGCTTTGGATGAGCTCAGCTGTGGCCATTGCAGTCATTTGGGGAGTGAACCAGCGGAATGGAAGACCTCTCTCTCTCTGGTTCTACCTCTTTCTGTATCTCTGTCTTTCAAATAAATAAAATAATTCTTAAAAAAAAAAAAAGGTAGGTAGGGGCAGGCATTTGACAGGCATATTGGACTGCTTGGCTTTCAGTTTCACTTCTGCTTCTGATCCAGCTTCCTGCTAATGTGCACCCTGGGAGGTAGTAGTAATGGCTCAAGTGCTGGGGTCTCTGCCATCCATGTGGGAGACCTGGATTGGATTCCAGGCTCCAGGGTTTGACCTGGCTCAGCCCTGGCTGCTGTGGACATTTGGGAAGTGAACCAGCAGGTGAAATCTCTCTCTCTTTTTGTCTCTATCTCTGCCTTTCAAATAAATGGAAACAATTTTTTAAAGGAGGGTAAACAAAACATAAGAAAGCAAAGGATATATAACAGACCTCATCTTTTAAGCCTGCAAAAACTAAAATATTTATTGTTTGACTTTTACAGGAAAAGTTTGCCAACTCCTGCTTTAGAGCAAAAAAAAAAAAAAGTAGATGTTGATATCTTTGATATATCAAAGAACTTTTTTCCCTCAAAAACCTTTTATTTAAGGTATACAAACTTGATGCATTTTAGGAACTTAATGATTCTTCCCACCATAGCAGCTCTCCCACCCTTCTTCCTCCTCTGTCTCCTATTCCCATTCTTATTTTTTACTGAAACCTATTCTCAATTAACTTTATACAAAGAAGATTAACTCTATACTAAGTAAAGAGTTCAACAAATACTATATTAAAAAAAACCCTGCTCCTCAACAGTTTGTTGATTTCTATTTTGATTTCTTCTCTGACCTACTGTTCATTCAGGAGCATGTTGTTCAATCTCCATGTGTTTGCATATGTTCTAGAGATTCTTGAGTTATTGATTTCCAGTTTCATTCCATTGTGGTCTGAGACTATGTATGGTTATGATTTCATTTTTTTGAATTTTCTGCTTTATGGCCTAGCCTTTGATCCATCCTAGAGAAAGTTCCATGCACTGGTGAGAAGAATGTGTATTCTGCAACTGTAGGATGAGAAACTCTGTAGATATCCATTAGGTCCATTTGGTCTGTAATGTTGATTAACTGTTTTTTACTTGCTGATTTTCTGCTGGTTGATCTGTCCTTTCCTGAAAGTGGGGTAGTGAAGTCCCCCATTACTATTTGTATTGTAGTCTACATCTCCCTTCAGATACATTAACATTACTTTTAAATAGCCGGGTGCCCTGTAATTAAGTACATATATGTTTATTATAGTCACATCTTCCTATTGAATTGATCCCTTAATCATTGTATAGTGCCCTTCTTTGTCTCTTTTAACAGTTTTTGTGTTAAAGTTTTTTTCTGTCTGATATTAGGATGGTTATACCTGACCTTTTTTGGTTTATGTCAGCATGGAATATCTTTTTCCTTCCTTTCACTTTGTTGTGTATCTTTGTTGGTGAGATGTGTTTCTTGTAGGCAGCAAATAGATGGGTTTTGTGTTTAATCCATTCAGCCAGTCTGTATCTTTTAACTGGAGAGTTAAAGCCATTTATATGCTAGGTGACTATTGATAAGTAAAGACTTGGCCTTGCCATTTTCCCATAAATATTCCCATTGTTTATTTTGGATTTCCTTTGTTATTTTACTAGGAGATTTTCTGCCTTCACCTTCTTTCATAGTGATGACCATGTTTCTGTGTTTCTGTGTATAGCACATCTGTAGGCATCTTTTGTATGGCTGGACAAGTGGTGACAAACTCAATACCTGTTATAGAAGGTCTGTATTTCACCTTCATTCATAAATGAGAGCTTTGCAGGTTATGGTATTTTGGGTTTATTGTTTTTTTTTTTCTCTTAAGATCTGGAATATATATCGCTATTCTCTCCTAGTCTGTATGGTTTCTGATGAGAATTCAGCTGTGAGTCTATTTGGAGATCCTCTGAAAGTGATCTAGTGTTTCTCTCGTACACATTTTAGAATCTTTTCTTTATGTTTTACTGTGGAGAGTCTGGCTACAATGTATCATGGTAAGGATCTTTTCTGGTCATGTCTATTAGGAGTTCTGTGTGCTTCCTGTACTTGGATGTTCCTTTCTTTTACCAAATTATAGAAGTTTTCTGTAATTATTTCACTAAAAAGGCCTTATAATCCATTCTCTCCATGCCTTCAGGAACTCCTAAGATCCTGTATGTTGGGTCCATTGATAGTATCCCACAAATCTCCAACACTGTTTTTTAGTTTCCTAATTATTTCTTCTCCTCTTTCTCTCCCTCTCCCTCCTCCCTCTCCCCCTCCTCCATTGCAGTCCTTGGTGTAAGCATGGATCCTATAGCAGTGACCCTCACCAGGGATTCAGGGAGCCCCGAGTGTGTGGGGCTGCCCACAGTAACTACCCTAAGACCCAGCCACACCGTGCACCCTCCCATGCATGCTTTAACAGTCTCAGCACACAAGGGTCCCACAGTTATGAGCACCCAGCCTCCTGTCAATTCTCCTAGCCAGAGTTAGGCATCTCCTCTCTTCTGGTTGCTGGGCATACAGACATGAGCTGGTGCAGCTGTTACATATGTCCAAAATGGCACCTGCCCTCTCTTGACTAGTTAGTTATAGGATGCTGGTGCTGGGTAGTCAGGGAGAAAGAAACGTGCCCCCCCCCCCCTTTCCCCTAATGTTGGCAGGTGTACTGTCTACCCACAGGCTTCCAAGCTGGACCCATGCCAGGCTCTTTCTGCAGCTTTATCTCCAGTGGCTTGGGCTGCTGCAGTCTGGTCTCACCTCATTCTCCAAAACTGGTGCTGAGCCTCTCGGCTGCTGGGGTTCTGAGTTGTGTGCGTCTACACCCTCCACGTAGGTCCATGGTGTCCCTCTAATTTGCATGGAGTTTCTTCTGCCATTTTCTCCCTAACTCTTGCCTGAGATTGCACTCTCTCCACATTTTTAAAACTATATTCCCCTAGACTAGAGCAGTAGCTCTCTCCTTATTATGCCATCTTGGTCTCTCTCTCAAAGAATTTTTAATAACTGAAAAGATCTAAGATACACTCTTTAATTTCTACTGCTTTGTGGTATGCATGTTATCATAGCTTTGCAAGCATCACAATGCAATTGTTCCTATTGCTCCATACACTCGTCAGAAAAGTCTCCTAACTCAATACTTGACTTCCTCTTACATCCTTCATCTCAATAGCATTACTTCCCATTCCCTTCTGTCCCCATCCTGTGTGCAAGCCAAAACACTGGAGTGTTTCCATCACTGGCTACCAAATCGACCAACAGTCAGTTTTGTTCCTCTGTCACTACCCTCATTCAAATCCTCTTTGCAATAAGTAAGTCTTCCTGGCTCCTATCTTACCTCCTCAGTAGAGCTAATATGCTAGGGAGAATCTATCAACCAGTTTTATAACCATTTGAGTTACAATATGTGTGGGTATTTGTTCCTTGTAAAATTTCTTATTTTGAATTTCATGATGATAGAGTTAATATGAAGAATAATGTTTTATCATGTTTTTTCATATCCAGGTTATGAAAACCAGACTGGCTGTAGGCAAAACTGGACAATACTCTGGAATATATGACTGTGCCAAGAAGATTTTGAAATATGAAGGTTTTGGAGCTTTTTACAAAGGTTATGTTCCAAATTTATTAGGCATCATACCTTATGCAGGCATAGACCTTGCTGTGTATGAGGTGAGTGAGCAGCAGTGTCTTGATTCTGAAAATGGGTTTAAATAGCTCTTATTGTTAGAATTTCTCTATAAAGAGGTGGATGTATACCAGAAAACAGTAAGTGACCAAAGTTGGCTCAAGAATGCATTCTTTGATCTTTCTTTTCAAGTACTTTGAGTACTTGAGGACAAGTGCATGGAGTCCCTTTTGTGTTAGATTTCTTTCTGATGTATTTTGGTTAATGAAGAGAGTAGACTCAAATTCAGGTATAGCTGTTCAGCTTAGAAGATGGTGCTAGGAATCTTTGTGGTGGGAGACAAAATAAGCAAAAATGTCACATTTTCTTTGGTTTGTCAAAATCTGTCAGTGGCAAAGCCAGCAAGTGACTCATGTGGGTAACTCAAATTCTATCTTTGTGTTGAGTGGACAGCTCAGTACGAATCTTGGGTCAACCTTGTCATTGCCATCACTTAATAATTGATCAATCTGACAAACATTGATTGCATACTGTGTAACAGCCACTGAGTTAGATACTGAATCTTGGGATTGAAATAAGAATGCAGTGTCTGCCTTTAAGAAACTGAAGGTTTGGTGGGAGATGGAGAAGTCCACAGCTAGGGCCCAGTGTGGTAGTTGTGCTGTGGAAGGCGTCTGCCAGGGCACAGGTTAGCAGGGCCCCATCCTGAGGTGGAGGGGTTGCTGGGATGTGTACGGGGAGCTTTCTTAGAGGAATTTACTATTTATATTGAAATTAAAAAAAAAAAACTTTATTGAGCTACAGCTCCTATACCACTTGCATTTGATCTACTTAGTGTACAGTCCAATGGTTTTGGTATATTGATATTATCAATTTTTTAAAAATTATGACAAAATATAAAGTTTGCCATTTTAATCATTTCTAAATGTACAATTCAGTGCAGTAATTGCACTCACAATGTTGTGTAACTTTCAGCACAAAATATTTCTTAAACATTTTCATCACTCCAGAACAGGACCTTTTTAACTGTTAAGCTGTAACTCCCTACCCCTACTTCCCCCAACCCCTGATAACTCCCCTAGCTACTTTGTATGAATTTGTATATTCTAGATGCTTCATAAGTGAAGTCATGCAATATTTGTATTTCCGTATCTTGTTGAATTTTTTGTAGTGACATGTTCAACTCCCTTCTCATTTGTGTATATTCTATAGACATTATAGCTTTGTCATTACTCTTGCAAATATATAAAACATATTGAAGTTATAAAAGCCTGTTTAATACTGATTACATCACTCACACGTAAAAACTCCCCTCCTTTATATCTTTGACCTCCCCTTTCCTGTGTTATTGATGGTACAAATTACTTCTTTCTCTGCTGTGTTTCTATTCATATGCATTCACAGTTACTTCTTATGATTTTGTTTTGAAATCTAGTATGTATTTTAGAAAAGTTATTTATCAGCTCCATTACAATGCTGTAGGATTTTAGTTTTCTATATATTGCCTTCCCCATGGTATTTATATTGTCATGTGGTTTTTTGCTGCTGTTTGTGGTCTTTTATTTTCAACTTGAAGGGTTCCCTTTAGTGTTTCTTGTAGGACAGCTCTGGTGGTGATGAACTCTGTTGATTTTTGTTTTCCTGAGATGGTCTGAATTTCTCATTCATTTTTGAAAGACAGTTTTATTGGTTGGCAGCTTATTTCAGTGCTTGGAATATAGCATGCAAGACTTCCGTCAAGTGATCCTCCAATCTTATGGGATTAAAAAATATAAACATTTGGACTAGGTATAATTTTTTACCTATTAGCATTTTTATACTTAACATATTTTATGTTTAAGAAGTTAAGCTGTAGATAATGTAATTTCTCCCAACAGCTGCCTTCTAGTGAACTACAGGGACCTAGGATAACAGAGAAGAGCCTGGCCTATGGGTCAGCACATCTGACTCTTGTTAGAACACTCCACAGAGACTCATTTTCTTCATTTATGAAGTCAGGGATAATGCATCTGTGTCCAAGTTTTTCTAAGGCCCAAATGAAAGAATGTGCAAAGTGGAAAATGAGATACAGGAAGTAGTAGTATATTATTTTGTTAGTACTCGTGTAAGAAATGTGCTTTAGATCTCACGACATTGGTGTACTGTTGACTTTCATGCTTGCTTAGAAGACAGTGAGCAACCACTGTAGGTGCCTATGTTGACCCTCCAGTGGCCTGTACCTCTCAACAGCACCTGCTGCTCCTATCCATCTCTCATAAGGATGAGAATAGCTGTGCAAATGTTCACCTCGAGTGAAAGCAGTCGTACACTTTGCCGTTCATTCTCTTCTTTTTTCTCTTTCTCTGGCAGCTCTTGAAGTCCCACTGGCTAGATAATTTTGCAAAAGACTCTGTCAACCCTGGAGTTCTGGTATTGCTGGGGTGTGGTGCCTTATCCAGCACCTGTGGCCAGTTGGCCAGCTATCCCTTGGCTTTGGTGAGAACACGCATGCAGGCTCAAGGTGAGTTTTTGATCAGAGAAATGAAGATAGTAAAAGGGCAGTGTCAGTAATGTGCTCTGGAACTTCAAGTTCTACTGAGGCAGCACAGTGTCATCTAAGACGGCATCTCTCCACCCATTCTGTTTCTCCATGTTTTGTTGTTGTTATTGCCTCCTTAAGGGACCTTTACAGAAATTCTTTTGCTAATCTCTCCCTGCTCATGAAATTGTAATGCCACAGCTACAATGCCTGTGCCCTGTAAGCAGGATGTATGTTTTACATATAAGCAAAATAAGACATTTCTTTTGGTACTTTGAATGCATGCGTTTGGGTGAATTTGGGTTCAGAACACTGCCCCAGAACTCTCGAGTTTTCATTTTCCCACCTGTGAATGGGAATGAGAATTGTGCAGTGTGGTAAGAATTAACAGCAGCATAGGTAAAACCTGGCACTTGTTAAATTCCTGGTGAATGGAGTTGCTTATTATTAGTGCTGCGTGGACCCTACAGCTGCTCAACCCTGATTCCTCCTCACTGTGACTCTCTCATGGGGTTTGATCACACTGTCCCCTCCTGGTTCTTCTGCCAGATCACTGGTTATTCACTTCTTACTCTTTGCTGGCGGCCAGTATGCCACCTACTCTATCATAAAGTATGCATTCTGTGCTTGTTTTTCCTTCTTGTTGCCTGGACAGTATCATGTACCATATTTCTTTAAATAGTACACCCTCAGTATCTGCAGCTCCATCTCTAACCCCTCTCCCAACCACTCCTCCCGCAAGCTGTCCATCATTAGATGACTCATACTTTCTGAGCCATTGTCAGATAGACACTGGCAGGTGCTGGGGTTAGAGCAGTCAGCAACTCAGATGTGGTTCTGCCATTTTAGAGGGGAAATGACATCCATCCAGCCTCTCCTTGGTTAGTGCAGCACAGAGCAAGGGACTGTAACCTAACTTGGGAGCTGGAGAATGCAGCCATCTTTTTTTTTTTTTTTTTTAAAGATTTATTTATTTGAAAGAGTTACAGAGAGAGGTGGAGATAGAGAAGTCTTCCATCTGCTGGTTAACTCCCCAGATGGCTGCAATAGCCGGAGCTGCGCTGATCCGAAGCCAGGAGCCAGGAGCCAGGAGCTTCCTCTGGGTCTCCCACGTGGGTGCAGGGGCCCAAGAACCTGGACCATCTTCTACTGCTTTCCTGGGCCATAGCAGAGAGCTGGATCGGAAGTGGAGCAGCCAGGACTCAAACCGGCGCCCATATGGGATGCCAGCACTTCAGGTTAGGGCTTTAACCCACTGCACCACAGCACTGGCCCCAAATGCAGCCATTTTTTTAAAAAAAGATTTTATTTATTTATTTATCTGAAAGGCAGAGTACAGAGAGGGAGAGAGAGAGATGAAGAGAGAGGCCTTCCATCAGCTGGTTCATTCCCCAGATGAGCACAACAGCCTGGGCTGGGCCAGACCGAAGCCAGGAGCCAAGAACTTCCTCCAGGTCTCCCACATGGATGACAGGGGCTTAAGGACTTGGGCCATCTTCCACTGCTTTCCCAGGCACACTAGTAGGAAGTTGGACCAGAAGTGGAGCAGCCAGAACTGGAACCGGCACCCATATGGGATGCCTGCGTCACAGGAGGCGGCCCAGTCTGCTGTCCTCAACACAGCCCTGAGGAACGCAGCCGTGTGTGCTGAGATGGAAAGGCAGGTGGGGCTGCTGAGCTCAAGCAGGTGCAGTGGGGTGGGAGAGGGCTTTCTAGCCTGAGAAAAATCTCATGTGAAGGCACCGGGGCAGGAAGAAGCATGGCACAGTGGAGGGGCTGAGAGACAGTCATGTGGCTACACAGAAACTCGTGAGGAGTAAAGGCCCTGTTTCTTGTTTGTTGTCTCTGTAGCCATCGTGGTCATCTTAAGAGACTGACACTCTTATTATCCCCGTTTTTCAGATGAGTAACTGGGGCGGAGAGAGATTAAGGAACTTCCACCAGGTTATGCTTTTGGTGAACAGTGGAGCTAGAATTCAAACCCAGGCTTCCCAGTGAGCCCTCCAGGGTGCCAGCTGCAATCGGGAGCTGTGTAGGGCGGCTAGACCTGCCGTTTCTAATGTCAAAGTCTAATCATTTACACGTGCTCAGATGTCTTTGCAATTGTTCGGTCTTTTCAGAGTGAAGTCCAGGCAGGCGCTGAGGGAATTTCAAAGCCTTTAATACTCTGGCCCACCTTTACTTTTTCACTTCGTCTCCACATCCCCATCCCTAACCCGCCCACCTCTAACCTGCAGCTGCCAGTGTGATAACCACATCCTGCAACACACACACACCTGGTCCTGCCCTTGTCTTTGTTATACTGTACTACACTCCTTCCTTATACCTATACTCCTTCCTTTTTTGCCTGCTAATGTTATAGGCCCAGGTCCTCTATACTTTGCCTAAGCTCTCCAAAGGTTTCCCATCTTCTGCCTACTGTTCTCTCTTCTGCACCTGACTCAAGAGGAGGAATGAGAGAGGCCCGGGTGGTGCGGTTGGAAGTGAATGGATATTGGAGGCAGACCATGTGAATTTTGCTCTACCACTTCCTGTCTTGGGGTTACAGGTCAAGCTTCTCCACCCTTCCACATCTCCCAATTCCTCATTTACAAAATGGGTATAGCAGTTACCTTGCACAATTGATGTGGAAGAAACTAACCCAGTACCTAGCCTGCAGTCATTTCTCAATAATAGTTGCTACTACCAACATTATCATCAGGGCACTCACTTATTAGATGCTGTACAAAGAGAATTATATAAAGAGATATTTTCTCAGAACCCTTAGAATAAATGTTAACCTTTCATTATATCATAGAATATCATTCTGAATCCTATTTATTGTAATTCTAACAAAACTTGCTTCAATTAAGCTGTTGCAAATTTTCTCTTTTCTAGCCATGCTGGAAGGAGCCCCACAGCTGAACATGGTGGGCCTCTTTAGAAGAATAATTTCCAAAGAAGGACTCCCAGGACTTTACAGAGGCATCACCCCAAACTTCATGAAGGTGCTCCCTGCTGTAGGCATCAGCTACGTGGTCTATGAAAATATGAAGCAAACCTTAGGAGTAACCCAGAAGTGATAGGTTGAGGCTTGTGATCCAGCATAATTATTGAAATCTTCAACCATCTCTGGAGAGAATGTTTCTCCTAAAATTGCAACAAGTCTGTGGCAAAAAAAATCCAAACCAAAACAAAAAAGTCTACTTTTTTTTTTTTTCCCACCAGAGGGAAGAACATATCAACAATCACTTCAAACATTTGAGTTCAGTTTTCCATACACAGAAATTCAAGGTCATAGTTTTAATAAGTTTTGGAAAGCCACAAAATTGTACTGTATCTTCTTGTATTACTCCTTTTGCAAATCTCTAACTTTAGTCCTCAATCTCAAAATGTATTTGCTGGAACTAAATTTGTTTTGTGTGGTAGAATTATAAATCTTTATTTTGATTGATTTAGATATATGCCAGTTCTTTTATATTTGTATGTCTTTTTAAAAGCAAAATGATCAGAAACCTCGATATAGATATATTTTGAATATATCTATAGACATCTTCGCACTTCCATTTAAAATCATAAACAGAAAATCACTGCACTTAAAATATGTCTTAAATTAGTCCAATAAGAATAGAGTTTATATCTTCACCTTTCTTTAAGTGGAACAGGAATGCACATAGGTAGTGGAATTTATAAGAAGGAGTGATAAACTATTTATTTCGGTAGGCACCTTTCCATTTTGCTTGCACTGTTATTTGATTCCTTATATTATATACTGATTGTCAGATGTCACCATTATCAACCAAGACAGTGGTAAATAAACAAAAACCAAAAGCCAAACCCTTATACTTTGTTTCCTACTTTTCAAATCAGAAAAGTCTTCCTTAGTCAGGAAGACTTCCTGGGACCACTCTTAGTGATGTGAAATTTCTCTGCTACTCACATGAAGTAGATTAATCATAAGTGGATGACATGCTCAATTTATCCTCACTGCATAATTGTTTTGAACCTGCCATTCTTAATTTGGAAGCACAAAGCTAAAGAATGGTATTAATTAATACTATTAATATAATTAATGAAGCTAAAAATATATTAATAGTAGTATGTGTTAATCTTATATATTAGATACCTACTTTAAATGAAAGACCCAATTTTTAAACATATACATTCATATTCTCTCTTGCCCCAAGTTTGATGAATGTGGTATGATTTGGAAACTTTAGTTTATAATATTGGTAGCATTTTTTTAATTTTACCAAAGCCAGTTTTGTAGTCAAGTATATTTTCTGATTTGTGCAATTAGAACCTAGAAAAATATTTATTAGTTGAAGATATTATATAGTTCCTAAAGCTCATTTGAGTTCAATTTCTCATAATTTTTTTAAGCTGCCAACATTTAAATGAAAACCTGTGACCTAGTCGGCATTTACTTTATTTGAACCTACCTCTTTCATTTTCTGAACCAAAGGGAAAAGATGGACTGTGATTGTGAAACATAAAATATAATTTCATCTATATTAGTTATGCCTGGTAAATATCTCAGTATTTTTGTAGTATGTATAATAAGCACGGGCACTATCTTTAGGGTTATTTGTACATTTGAGTAAGACATAAAATGACTATTAAGGTACATGATTTGCTCTATTTTTTAGTCATAAAAATTATGGGAATGAACAATTTTGCTAACATTTTTGTAATTCCAAACTGGTGAAGCATATGAAAATATTCACTGTTCATTATGAATTTAAATTGTTCTCTGACTTTTTCAGGTGTGAATGTGATTTATCTGTGCATCTTGTATCTTTTGAAAAAAGAGATCTTTCATCTTTTGGAGAAAAGCCCAGGGCTTAAGATACTTTATTTCTGGTGTTACTGCCTATTTTCTGTCCATTTATATTAAAAAAGAAAGTTTGTTTTTAAAATGACTGTTTCCTGATTTTTTTTAAAAAAAGTAGAAATAATAAAGCAACAATTAACTGTCATACAGCTTATATCACTGGTGATGGTTTGAACAATGCTTTGCATATCAGATTCCACAGTGTCTTTCCCGTATTTTGACCTGTCCTGAGCAGCCAGAGAAGTTATTTTTCATATCATGCATTTTGGCCTGAGATGATGTTTCTTATGACAGGTGAATTCCACATTTGCCAGCTGGGGATCACAGAGCCAGGAAAATCCAAAGCTACAGCACCATCTTTGCATGTTTCCCTGTCGACTCCCAGGTTGTCTTGGAATTCTGGCATTTGCCAGTAAGTAGTTTAAAAAGTTGCAATGCAGATGACAAGATTTGACTTCGAACCAAAACAAATCATGAGACTAGAGAGAAATCCTACATTCCCACTGCAGAAATGAGCCACTCCCCTCCACTCCCGAGGATCGTTTGTTTGATAAACAGATGCCACGGACTTGCTTCTTGCCCATTTGCCTTGGCTGCTGCTTGAGAATGAGCTTCCTGCAAATAACGGCTGTGTTCTCCTAGCTCCAGCATTAGGTCGTAGGTTTCAGTGTGGTGCGGTCTCCTTGTCCCCAGACAGAAATTTTGCAGCACTCTTGTTCTTGGGGGATTTCCTTTTTCTGAGAAGGGCTCCCAAGGAGCAATGGTGTTGGAGAGGAGCATGCAGCAACCCCTCCTGGCCCTCCTGTTCCGGGTTCCCTCGAGGGATGAGAGTGGCGTGGTCTGTGCTCTCTGAGCCCAGCGATGCAACGTCCATCTTTACGCGGAGACCGAAGCTGTGCTGAGTCTAAGCACTCAGCTGTGGCTGCCCAGCTCTGCCAGCCGCTGAGGGGTCAGAAGCAGTGTGGCCTCCAGTTGTCCTGCTTGGCCACAGCCACACTGCTGTGACAGCAGAAGTGCCTCAAGCCCGTGCCACCTCGGGGGATGGGAGGGTGGAGAGAGAGAGAGAGAGAGAGAGGTTTTCATCTGGGGGTTCACTCCCCAAATGGCAGCTTGAAGCCAGGAGCCCGGAGCTCCATCTGGATTTCCCACATGGGTGGCAGGGGCCCAAGTACTTAAGTTGTCTCCTGCTGCTTTCCCAGGCTCATTAGCAAGGAGCTGGTGTTCAGGCACAAGTGTTCATTTAATCCACTGGGCCACAAGGCCACTCCACCCCAGGGAGTACTTGTTAAGCACCACTGTAGGAACTAGGGACACAGCTCTGGGCAAAAATCTCAGTACCTGGGGCTGGTGCTATGGTGCAGTAGGCTAAGTCTCCACCTGTGGTGCTGGCATCACATATGGGTGCAGGTTCGTGTCCAGCTGCTCTTCGTCTAATCCTGCACTCTGCTTATGGTCTGGGAAAGCAGAAGATGGCCCGTGTTGGGGGGCCTCTGCATCCACGTGGGAAACCCAGAAGAAGCTCCTGGCTCTTGGCTTCGGATTGGCCCAGCTCTGGCTGCTGCAGACATCTGAGGGGTGAACCAGCAGATAAGATACCTTTCTCTCTGTATGTCCCTCTCTGTTTGTAACTCTTTCAAATAAATAAGTAAAATCTTAAAAATAAAATCTCAGTACCTGTAGTCTGAGCCTAGCTCCTGGGGAATGACAGTAAGCAAAGGTGTCATTTGTCAGATGGTGCCAAGTGCCGATGCTATTCAAAGAGGGTGCAGGGCTGGGCCTTCTCCATGTCTGGGAGCAGCATCCGGGCAGAGAGCATCAGGTGCCATGGGTGCGGGTGGCAGAACACGGAGGAGGAAGCTGGCCTGGCTGGAGCGGAGTGAGCCCCAGAGAGCCTGCCTGGGGTGCTTTTCTCCCTTTTACACTTTCTAGTTCGACAATAGTGACGGTTTGTTGGAGATGTTCCCTAATCAGGGTTCAAGGTCTCTCCTCGAGGGGTGGGAGTTTCAGTATTGGGATGCTCCCAGTTTCCGGGACTCCTTTCTGTCACAGTGGACTGGTGTTCTCCCCAGTGCTGCCCCAGCACAGAGGCCCCGTGCAGGCAGCACCCTGAGCTGCTCCCTCTGCAGGGAGGACTTGACTTTTTACAAAGAGAGTTGGCTTTGAGCCCTTAACGCCTGGCAATCTTCCTAAGAATTGCAGAGAACTTTCATCTTAGCAAACCAAGGGGGCTCTGTGGGTCCTCACTGCCTCCTCTGCCCACTTTGTCTCTGCCCACGGTTTGTTTATTTGCTTTTAATTTATACAAGCTTTACAGTGTTGGAAATGAGGCTTTCCTTGATTTAGTTTGTGTTCGTTGATATTGTCTTGTTTCGGATTCACTTCTATAATGTCAACAGTAACAAACAAGAGATGGGTATTTTATAACACCCGAGAGAGGGGCTGGTCTATCCACGGTTTTCACAATGTCCTGAAGGAGCCCGCGGCTCTTCCCTGACTTCTCTATCAGCCAGGTTTTCCAAGAGTTCACAATTCACCTCTTTAAGCAGGTTCCACCATGCGTTCTTGGCCACCAGCTCAGCATGGCTTAGCCTGAGTCCCAGCACCTGTAATCCATGTCCCCTGCAGAGGTGCATCAGCCACTCTCTCACTCCAGTCTTTGCCATTCAGAAAGGGATCCCTGCGTGAATCTTAGTGCACCAACAGCAACGTGCAAGACATGGCACTTCCTTTTCTTTAAATCAACCTGAATCCAGTTGGAAGTTCTTGCCCCACTCCAGGTTGTGCTGGTGACCTGGGGTCCACACCAGCCCCTGCCACGGGGCCCTTTGACACAGCCTGCCTGATCGCTGGCCCAGTGGCTGCACCATGCTTGGCTGAGCAAGCCACTGAATCTTTTCAGGCCTTTGGTTTCCTCTTCTTTAAAAACAACTATAAGCTACCAATTCATACTTGTTAGTATGACTGCCATCAAAAAGTCAAAAGATAAATGTTAGTGAGCGTGTGTAGAAAAGGCAAGAACACTGGTAGTGTTGGGGGAACAAGAGGAGGTGGAGGTGTGCAGGCTTCTTGCTTATCTTGCCTGCCCATACGCCTGGCCTTGACTGTGGCTGTCCCCAGGGGCCCTGGGTCTGCTTGCCAGCATCCATGTCTCTTTGCATTGAGGTGTCTCTGGAGGTGGCAGCTTGTTTACTGCCTACATGACAGCAACAGCCTCAAACCAGTGAGTACGGACCCTGTTATACACCTGCTCTCTCTGCACACCAGCACCTGGTTCCAGGTGCCCACGGCTGTCACTGGTTGGGTGATTCACTCTTTGCTGCCTGCCTTCTCAACTTCCCCATCCTGTCCTTAAATCCTTACCTCCAGCTCTCCTTCTGGGAAACTTCAAACCAAGGCAGCCCACCTTGGACAGATCTGCAAACAGCAGCCTCTGCCATTCCATTGGAAGATTCTGCAGGAAACCACAAAAGAAGCCACTGACAACTGCAAGTGGTCAGCTCTGGGGAGCACGACCAGATGGAAGTGGGAGGAGCAGAACTGGGGATGTGCCTTCAGATACAGACGTGCGCATTCCATATCAACATCAACGGAAAACAATCCTTTAATTTGTAAAGCAAACCGGATGGAAGTGACAAATGGAATCAAAAGAAGATACCACTAATACAGCTGAGTGGCCTGGTCTGGCCTGTGGTTCCTATTCTTTAGTTTTTCCTGCAACCATTTTCCAAAAACCACCATAAACTGAGGTTATTTCCTGGATCTGAACAGATGGAAAATGTTCTCCACACAGAAATTTCTAGAATATGACTTTAGTCCTTGCACTGAGGGCTGTGTCTTTGCCATTGTATAAAGGTCTTCAAAGTTTGTGGGAAATGCATATTACAAAAAAAATTATGCATGGATTTAAAAGTATTTTTGCACCAAAATTAGCTTGCCTTTTAGTCCTATTTTCCAAGAACATGTTGAAGTTTCTTCAAGTAGGAAGGAGGACCCAAAATACATCGATTGATCTCTGTGGAAATGAGAAGGGACTGGCTACATAAGACCCCTAGCGCTTTACCTGCCACCGCTGAAGGAAGGGGCAGTGTACAGGCCACTCTGCGTAACTAACTAATTTATAGAGAGGAACACTGTGTGCCTTGTGTTTGCTGTTGGTTGCTGCGGAATAGTCCCCCATGTGTCCACCACGTCTGCAGCGGAAGCTGTGGCCCGTGACCACAAGCACCCTGTTTGTACATGGACTTATTTTTAAATTTTAATTGACCCATGTAATGTTTGATTCTTGTCTTGAAGTGCTTAGTCTTTAGATTTATTTATGTAAAGATGAGAGATTACTTGTATTTCATATACGCAGTTTTAAGAACATAACGGTACTTCCCACCCTCCGTCCCTCTTACCCTCACTCCTTCTTCCTTTCTTATTTTTCTTTTAATTTTTGAAATAACATACTTTAAAAATTCATTGATATAAGGAGAACAGATTTTACGTATTTCATAGATACAATTCTAAGAAGATAAACGTACTTTCTTCCTCCCCTCCCTTCCTCAATCCCCCCTCCCTCGTTCCTTCCTTTCTTTCTTTTCCTTTCATCTTTGCAATAAGATGCTTTCAACTTACCTTATAATCACAGGATTAAGGTATCACTAACCGTAATGTTCAACAAATAAAAAGTAGAAAGACCACCATTCCACAGGAACATAGACAAGGGCTCTAAACAATACTCAAATCTTAAGATGTCAGTTTCATTCTCATACATTATTTTTGCATTCTATATTAACTTCCACATATCAGATAAAGCATACGAACATGTGATATTTGTCTTTTTGGAACTGGTTCATTTCACTAAGCATAAAGGTCTCCAGTTGCATTCATTTTGTTGCGAAATGATGCCAGTAAGGACCTGCAGGTCTCAAACTATTACAAGTTGCTGTCAGTGGCTTAAATGTTCCACTAGATGGCAGACTTCTCCCAGCTACCTGGCGCACTTCGGTTACTTGGGAGAGGCTCAGGAAGCCGCATAGCGATGGTGCCTTCCTTTCTTTGACCTGGAAAATCACTAGGCTACAAGGGAGGCCAGCTTTAGGTTTCCTGCACACACCACCATTGCCTTGTTTGGAGGAGTTGGGGTGGGCCTGTGGCCATTCCAGGAAAGAAGGTACACAGAAGGTCCTTTATGTGTAAACACTGAAGAGAAGGGCTTGTTGTGATTTTTTTAGACATCATTTGAAAATAGAAAAATTGCATGTTTGACAAGTCAAATTAGAAATGATTGAAAGACAAGTCTTACTGTTCACATTCAGAGTCATTGGGAATGTTCAGATGTGAAAATTGTGACCGTAGAAAATATTTTGGGACATTTGTTGTCACAACATAATGAGTGTTTTTTTTCATTTGCTTAAAATCATTTGAGAAGGCCAGTCATAATTCAAGCTTGCAGTGCAAGAGTGGTAGAGTAGGAAAAAAACAAGTCATAAAACACTCACAGAATCTAGTTTATTCCCTTCCTGTTAGGGAGTTTTTTTGTTTTTATTTATTATTTTTTCCAGAGTTATTTTCAATGATTTACATGGTGCTTCGGTTGGCATGTTTTAAAGAAACAGAATTTGGGTTTCAGGTGAACACAAACTTGCTCAGTTTTATCCATGGAATAATAGCATGAGAGGAAGAATTTAATCAGAGAAGCAGGCTGTTCAACCTGTATTTTTGGATTAACCTGGAATGCCTTTTGTGCCAGTGAACAGGCAGAAATAGAAATTTTGATCAGAGGAAAATAGAAATCAGGATGTGGGAGGGAAATGTGGGGTTCTGATGTCCAGGCATGCTGGGGACTGCCCTCCACGGTCCCCCGCTCTTGGTGGTTTTCCAGACTTCCTCGAAGGGTGGGGGCTGAGACGTGCCCCATCCCAGCCCCTGGCCTCCTCTCTGCTCCTTCTCCTGCCCACCATCCACAGGGTGCTTGTGACGCCACTGTTTATTTCCCCATCAGCTCTTTCTTCTCTGTTAACTTATCATTAACAACGGCTATGTGGTCATCCATGAAAATAGTACAGTCTGAATACATTTGGAAGAAAAATGCAACAAAATCAAGTTGGCAGAACTGGTCCTATCAAATCGTTGGATTGCTTTAACCCTGCCAAAAATGGAGATGAGCTTTATGGCTCATTTCTTCCAAAACTCACAGAAAAAAATTACTGGGCTTAGAAACAAAACTTAGAGAGGACCCGGAACTGAGGTCTGGTGATCTCCTGTCCAATTTGTAGGCCATGGGAGGATTTTCTCACCAAGAGATCAGTGTACAAAACTAATAAATTTTTTTTATCAAAATGAGAAATTAAAGATTTTTTTAAAAGATCAGAAAGATAAGGTTCAATTAAAAAAGAGAGGAGTATACTTACATAGCTACCCATTCTCAGTTATTACTGTATGTTTTAATATTTGGGATATTGTTTTTAGTACATACCAAAACCTGACATTTAAACACTGATGAATATTAATGACTTTCAGCAGCTCTTTTAAAAATTTTTTTTAAAAAAATATTTGTTTTCTACTTGAAAGGCAGAGAGAGAGAGAGAGAGAGAGAGAGAGAGAGATCTCTTCCATTCCCTTGTTCACCTTACAGATGCCACTGCAGCCAGGCTAGGCCAAAGCCAGGAGCCAGGAACTGCATCCAGCTCTCTCATGTGGGCAGCAGGAGCCCACGCACTTGAGCCATAATCTGCTGCCCTTCAGGGCGCATTAACTGAAACTGTATCCGGAGCAACTTGAACCAGGCTCTCGGATATGGATGTGGGCTTCCCAAGCAGTGGCTAACCCACTGCACCACAGGGCTCACCTTTCTCCCTCCTCCCCTCCTTGCTTCCTGCCTGCCTTTCTTCTGTGAAACATTTGGACCACCTGGGTGGGGGCTGGGTTGCCTTTTAAACATCTTATGTTACACCCAGACTAATTAAGTCAGACCCATTGGAGGTGGGACACAGGGGCTAGTAGTTTTTATTTATTTATTTTTTGAGCATTACAGAGAGACTGAGAGGAGAGATGCAGAGAGAGGTCCCTTCATCTGCTGATTTACTCCCCAAATGGCCGCAACAGCCAGAACTGGGCCGGTCCAAAGAAGGAGCCAGGAGCTTCCTGTGGGTCTCCTATGCGGGTACAGGGGCCCAAGCACCTGGGTCATCCTCCACTGCATTCCCAGGCCGGATCAGAAGTGGAGCAGATGGAACTGCAACCAGTGCTCATATGGGATGCTGGCATCGCAGGCAGCGGCTTAACAGGCCATACCACAGCGCCAACCCTAGGTGCTAATAGTTTTTAAAGACCATCCCAGGGCTGGTGCTGTGGTGCAGTGGATTAAAGCCCCAGCCTGCAACACCAGCATCCCAAATGGGCACCACTTCGAGTCCTGGCTGCTCCACTTCTGATCCAGCTTTCGGCTACGGCTCGGGAAAGCAGTGAAGATGGCCCAAGTCCTTGGATCCTTGCACTGTGTGGGAGACCTGGAAGCAGCTCCTGGCTCCTGGCTTTGGATTGGCTCAGCACTAGCCATTGTGGCCATTTGGGGAGTGAACCAGCGGATGGAAGACCTTTCTCTCTCTCTGGCTCTCTCTCTCTCTCTCTCTCTCTGTCTCTGGCTCTCTGTAACTCTGTCTTTCAAATAAAAAAAATTAAAAAATAAGAAAAATAAATAAATAAAATAAAAAAGACCATCCCATGCCCAAACTTGCCCCTAAGAGATGCTAATGTGCTGAGAATCACTGCGAACTCTTTTCATCCATTCAAATAATGTCATCAATGGTATGAATGAATTGACTATATATGAAGAATAATATTTTCTGTCATCTTGCTACGTAGAGGAGACCAGGAGGGAGAGAGCTGATCCAGGTTATCAAGCAGTCAGATAAAAGTTTGTTTAAAAGACATCTATGGGTCCGGGATGACCCTAAGTTTTTGACCTGAGAAAGACTGAATGTGCAGTTGCCTGTTGCTGAGATGGGAAGGCAGCATGCATGGCAGGGTGGGCAGAGCAGGGAGATGCAGAATTGGGTTTTGGACGCATGGACTTTCAGATGCTCATGAAGTATCCAGGTGAAAAAGTCAGGTGGGCAGTTTTGGACTTCAGGGGCCAGGTGTGGGTCACACCCAGGCAATAAAGTCCACGCGTACAATGATCTTCAAACAGGGTCACGAAAAATGCATATTACAAAAAGCTATGCACAGGCTTCATTTTTTTTTTTTTTGCACAAAACCAAACATGCTTTAATCTTATTTTCTGCTAGCCTTTTGAGGTCTTAGCATCTGTCCTTCAAGCCATGGTGCGAGACGACTACCTAAGGAGCGAGTCTACCTAAGAAGAGCGAAGAACATTGGGTCCTCCAGTGAGACGTTAGGGAGCGAGGAGCAAGAGTGAGGGCCGTGGGGAGGAGCAGCCGGGCTGTAGGCGGAAGCCTGAAGAAAGGGGTGTGTTGGAAGCCGCCCCAGGGGGGATGAGGGCTAAGACTCAGTCCTCGCCTTCCACGCCCTGCACGTCCCTGGGAGAAGGAGAGGAAGTGAAGAAACGAGGGGCAGGAAGGAAACTGTTGCTCACCCGCTCTTGATCCTCTCCAGCAGAATGAACGTCCGCAGGGTGAGCAGAGAGAGCAGGTTGATTCCCCAGGGTGTCACTGGCCGTGTGATTATAAAGAAACCTGAAAGTATGTCATTAATCACCATTAAAACTTAAGAAAACAAGGAGGGGGGTGGGGAGATGGGAGGGCGGGAGGATGGGGTGGGAAGTATCGTGCTCTTAAAACTGTATATATGAAATTTGCTCTCTCTATACAAATTTAAAATAAGTTAAAAAAAAAAAAAGTGCTGAGGGGAAAAGGAACTGAGAACCCTGGGGAGGGACTTTGAAGCCAGGGCATTGAACCTACAAAGTAGAGGAAAGGGAAGGAGATGGAAGCCTGGAAAAATATGTGGCTCCGTGGACAGGCAAGCCCCAAGAATTTGATGAACAAAAGAGGTGGGAGATTGGCTGATAAATTGGAAGGAGAGAGTGCTGGGCCAGACAGAGCCTTTGAGTGCAAATCTGACAGAAACAGTGGGGCTGGTGGCGACTGCTACTGACCCAGCTACCTAATGTCTCTGATGAATGACAGGGAGTGACCAGGAAACTGGGGGTTAAATGTTGACAACAGTGGGGAATAAGTCATCAGCTGGCAGGACTTTTGGCAGAACAGGGGCCTAACAAGAGGGTTTATGTGGGGGAAAGGTCTTGAGGAACACGCGGATGGTGGGGAGCACCCATGCCCCACCTCCACCCTGCAGAAGGCAAGGGTTGTCCTCAGAGATGTGGACCCTAGTAGGAAAGGGGACTGGGAGGGCGGCCCAGGGGTACAGAAGATTTGAGGGCCGCTGCTGAGGGGAGAGTGTGTAGCGTCTGAAGGGCTGATGACAGCAGGAATAGGAGGCAGTGGCCACCCCGGCCAGGTGGGGGCTCTCTGAGGCTGTGCTCCTGGCACTGGTTCTGTGGCGCCAGGCAGGGCACTGCTGGTCAGCGGGCACTGGGCCAGCAGCAAGAAGGCACTAGAAGTTCCACGCTGGAGGGCTGCCAAGCTCAGCTGGTCAGCACATCCAAATGGAAGCGCCCGTCTATGAGACTGAGAGAGCACGGGGGGCCACGGGACAAACCCTGACCTGGAGAGTGGGGGGGGGGATCCAGAGAGCGGAGGGACAGACCTGGCGGGCCTGGCAGACAGGAGGGTCCAGGAGCGTTCTGGAGGCAGGGCAGTGGCCTGCATTGCTATGTGGTGACTTTTTAATTCGATCTCAATGAAGTCTAATGTGAGTGGGCGTGGTTCACTTCAAAGGGCAGGAATGGGAGGAGCCAAAGGCCTAGTTCTTAAAAGAGGGCACTGTGGTCATCACTACACAATCACCAGGCTGGGAAGCATGAAAGGAAATGAAACCTTGTGTCATCGGGAGCCTGTGCCTGGCAAATCAAGAGTAGCCAATTAAGCTGCTTTGTTATTGCAATATCTCATTCATTAGTCATTGAATTACCCCTGGCTGTATGTACTGTTTCTGTCAACTTAATTTTTATTCTATTATGAAGGAATAAATCAAATCCTGTGAAAAGGAATCTGGCCTCATTGCTAGCTGCAGGAGGCACTAGAACCAGAAGTCGTCTTTGGTGTAATATTTTTGGTTTCAGCATAATAAAGAAGAGGAGGTGGAGGGATAAGAAAAGAGGTCAGGTTTTATCTTTTCCACTTGAAGTACATAAATAGCATAGAGAGAAGCAGTGAGATGTAGACAATTGGCAAGAACATGAAATCAACCCAGAAAATATCGCATGTTGGTGGGGACATACAAAGCAAGTGTTTCTAGCACTGCTGAAAATGTAGTAATCGACTCAACATGTTCTTTTCCACACCTTCTAACTGTATCAGTGTACTTCAGAAAGCTTATGCGAAAGTGGAATTAAAAAATAAATGTATTCTGGTGCTGAAAAGTTTTGAAATCCATGCAATAGCGTTTTCATGATCCATGCTCTCCATGAACTTTTTGAAGACTCCTTGCATACAGATTAGTATGAAGAGTCTTCCTGCCAGGAAAAAGCTGTGCATGGGTGTCAACGTTTCTCTGCACCGAAATAAACTTTGAATTCCATGTTTACTATGAATTTTTTTAAAATGTTCCCATTCGTTGTTTTGCTCTTTGAGTTCTCAGTCTGCTAGAAAGGCTGGGGTGAAGAAAACTCTGGGAGTGTTCAGTGAGTTATGGCAATGCTGGCAGGGGTGTCGACAAGGCGTGGGAAGGGAGAGGAACTATTCGCTGTTTTTGAAGGCTGTGGACCACGCGGAATTAAGTAAAGGGCGTTCTGGAGAGACAGCACAGCAGATGGAAAGGCGGGAGGCATGAAAAGATGCTTTGGGAGAAATCCAAAAGTCGTTGCGTGTGGTTGGAGCACTCGGTGGGGGGACGGTGGGAGCTTTGGTTAAGGGTTGATTAGTGCCTATTAGACGCCTTGCCAAGGACTTGGGCTCACTAAGAGAACCCCTGGAGGAGTCTGGTGAGAAGAATGATATGAACAGCTGTGTCCTTTCAAGTCACGGGTGGGTTTTGGGGACTGGGTTGGAGGCGGGGAGAGACTGAAGGCGGAGGCCATGCCCCTATCCTTCCTATCTGTGTCCCCAGTGCGTCTTGCAGATCCTGCAGCACACAGTTGGTGCTGAGTGAATAAATGAAGGAAGTAAAGCCAAGATTGGCGAGCAGAGTGGTGGATGCAGCACACTGGGGGTGGGGGTGGGGTGCAGGGGCACATCTGAGGATGACTGTGCCCCTTCTGCGCCTCGCCAGATTAGTTACCTGTGCCTCAGGACTCTGCTGCCCAAAAACCCCAGTGACAATCAGGGTGGCTGAGAACAGAGGAAACACCTAAGAGCCGGCACTGGTAGAGTTTCAAGAGGGAAGGCACGGTCAACACCAACCCATGAAGTAGAGACATCCAGAAAGGACTTGGGCTTTGCCAGGCTTTGGTCTTGAGTGGCTTTCCAAGAGAAGAGTTCACTGGAGTGGCAGCAGCAGGCTCCTGACAGTGGTGGGGTGAGGAACAAATAGGGGGCAACAGGGGGGATCTTCCATAAAGTTTGGCAATGAAGGGAAGAAGAGGAGAGGTAGCTTAAGGGGAAGGAATGATCAAGGGAATGCCCTTTGGGGCCCTCAGTGTGGTGCAGTGTGTTAAGCTGCTGCCTGAATCCCATAGGGGTTCAAGCCCCGGCTGCTCCACTTCCAATCCAGCTCGCTGCTAATATACCTGGGAAAGCAGTGGGTGTTGGCCCAAGTGCCTGGGCCCTGCCACCCATGTTGGAGACCTGGGTCAAATTCTAGGCCCCCAGCTTCAGCCTGACCAAGCCTCAGCTGTTGTGATCATTTGGGGAGTGAATTGGGAGATATTCCCTTTCTCTCTCAATCTCCCTTTATAACTCTTCCTCTAAAATAAATATAATAATAATAATATATAATATATAAATAATATATAAAAAGAAACATATCTAAATACATAAAATATATCTAAATATAGAATACATAATAATATAATAAAAGGGTGCCTTTTATTACAAGGTGATAATTTATGAACTTGAGAAAAAACAGTGGAGGAAAGAGGATTAAATCAGTAGGTAAATAAATAGGAGAGGTGGGGAGAGAGGTAGGTGTTTGGCTTAATGGTTAAGACATCCATGCTCCATATAGGTTCAGTTCCTGGCCCAGGCTCCTGAGTCCGTCTTCCTGGCAATGCAGACTCTGAGGCAGTGGTGATGACTCAAGCTGTTGGGCCCCTGCCACCCATGTGGGAGACCTGGTTTGAATTCCTGCTCTGGCTCCAGCTTGTAGGCATTTGGAGAATGAACCAATGAATGGGAACTCTCCTTGCCTGCCCGTCTCTCTGCGTCTTGAATAATATTTTTTTAAAGATTTATTTTATTTATTTGAAAGACTAAGAGAGAGAGAGACAGAGAGAGAGATAGAGAGAGAGATTGACAGAGAGAAAGAGGTCCTCCCTGTGCTGGTTCATCCCCCAAATGGCCTCAAAGCCAGGACCAGGAACCAGGAACTTCGGAACTTCATCTGGATCTCCCCCCGTGGGTGCTGGGGCCCAGGGACTTGGGCCATCTTCTACTACTCTCCCAGGTGCATTAGTCAGGAGCTGGATTGGAAGTAGAGCAGCTGGGACTCGAATAGGCACCCATATGGGATGCTGGCTTTGTAGGTGGTGGCTTAACCTGTTATGCTACATCACAGGCCCCAAATAAATAATTTTTTAAAAAAGAATAAAAGATACAATCAAAAATTACATACACTTTTTAGTTTTAAATTTGAAATGTGATTTTTAAAAGAATGACTAAATGACAGTAAGCAGGCATGGACTGGGTGAGCGAATGCTGAGTCCAGGAGCGGGAGACCTCAGTTCTGGTCCCTGTGCTGCTATCAGTCCACTGTGTGAGTGTCACCCAGTTACTGATCCACTTTGAGCCTTGGTCATCTCACCTCTCAGCCAAGTGAAGTTCTGTGGAATGGCGTCTATGGACAATGAAATTCTATGATTTGAAGTGTTGTAAGTTTGGCAAGGCATACAAATAAAAATAAGATTCTTCCCATAGTATGATTTGCCTCAAGTGTAACTTGGGTATTCTGTTTTTTTTTTTTTTTTTAACTTTGGCTTTATTTATATTATCTTTAAGAATAAACCAGAGTATGTGAGCGAGAACTCAGAAAACCTAGGAAGGAAGCAAAACCATCTGAAAGCCACATTTCCAGTTATTAATAATCATGCTAATATTCTTGACCTAGAGACTGCACGTGTTTTCCCTATTTTGTATATATTACCCCAGAATATGAAATCTTAGCAGAAGGGGAACCAAAATCAAATTAGCTCCTTATCTAAAGCTTTTAGATGTCCTGGTACAAACCTCTCAAGGATAATAAACTAATCATTTCCCTGTGGATGGTGAAATTATGGTTTGCATAATTATTTCCTCCTGATTTAATTGAAAATATTAGAGATTATGCACAGAGATGCCAGGGTCTCTAATACGGGACAACACACTTCCATCCTTCCTCTCTGTAGCACCTGTGGCCTGTGAAGCTGAAATAAAAATGCTGGTAAAAGCCACAGTGAGTTCCGACCGGTGGGGAGTCGGGAGCCCAGGCCATTCTAGGGCACATTTAAGTACTGGTCATTGGCTCGAAAGGTGGATGCCCTTTTCCTCTGTACGGAGAGCAGAGGCCAGCGATTGCCTCTCCCCACCTCTAACTCCTTCCTAATCCTACCCGTCTGATTCACCCCACAGGATCTGGCTGTGCCACCCCACAGGATCTGACTGTGTCACCCATGCATTGACCCCCTCAGACTTGGCAGCACGGGGACTGGCCGGCTTCCTACCACATTGGTCTCATGAACAGATGCACAGCATGGCTCTCTCCTCTACCCGTCAGAGGTGAAAAGGTCACATCCACCAGGAACCTGACCGCACCTCCTCTTCTTTCTTCCCCTATGCCCAGTGGATCATCGATTGCTCTGGGTTTTCCCACCTAAACGGCCTCTCTTCTGGGTCCCTGTTGCTCTGACTGTGCTCCTCCCCTCCCCCCGCCCACTCCCCAGCATACTCTCTTCACATCGATGGAGTGCTGCCAGGCTGAAGCTCTGGAACGTGACATTGCAAGCCCTTCTGTGTTAGGCCTCTGATGCTTCTGGACTCTTACCTCTGTCACTCCTGCTTTCACGGCTGGGTTCCAGGGTACAGCCTTGGGTCCCTGTTTCATTTCTTTGCACCTGCCTTCATGGGCTGCCCTGTTCACTAGAGCATATGTTTACCTTCCTTTTGAGACCTTCCTAGTCCAATCTCTCCAACCTACTGTGGAGGAATTGCTAATCTCATTGTCCTGCTCCTCTGGTTGCGTGGATGAGAGTTTCTGCACCATGTAAATAGTGTACCAGTTCTGGTGAGGGAATAATGATAAGGGGAAAGTCTGTGCCTGTTCAGGACAGATGCAAATCTTCTTTCCAAATATTTATCTGCAGCTCACTGGACTCATGGAGGCAAACCCTCAGGATAAGGAGGGCTGACTGTAATAAAGGCATCCTTTTTATTCTATTCTAGTACTTCAACAATTTATTGCTAAAAAATTTAGATCTTGGGGCTGGTGTTGTGGCACAGTGGGTTAAGCTGCTGAGATGCCTGAGACGCTGGTATCCTAGAAGGGCGCAGGCTCGAGTCGCAGCTGCACCACTTCAAATGTGGCTCTCTGCTGATGTGCCTGGGAGACAGCGAAGGATGGTATAATTGCTTGGGTCTCTGCACCCACATGAGAGATCCAGATGGAGTTCCAGGCTCCTGGCTTTGGCCTAGCCCAGCCCTGGCTGTTGTGGTTATCTGGAGAGTAAACCAGTGGATGGAAGATTTCTGTCTCTCTCTCTCTCTCTCAAAGAAATAAAATTAATTTTAACAAAATTAGGCCTTTAATGCTCTGGAATTTATTTTGTATGAAAGGGAGGTGAAGCTGTGTAGCAGAGCCAGTGTGTGCACCACCCGCGATCGTCCTGGTTCTGCCTGCTCCACTGCACCCAGCACCCTTGCCTCGCTTCCTGGCCAGAGGGATCCTGGCTGTAGCTTGGTTTGTTTGCATGCTTGTGAATTCATAGCTCCTGGTGTCGCAGGTGGAGTACTGACTGACAAGAAGAGTTGGCCATCCCTACGCTCTGGCTAGATGGAACTTGTAGGGGCTCTGGGTTTTCCACGGGCTGCCTGAAGCGGCAGGTGGGATGTGACCTGGAAGTACAAGGAAGTTAAAGCCTAGCAGGTGGACTTCTGCCAGTAACAGGAGAGAGAGGAAGGGAAAAGCCAGCACTCAGATAGCCTGGCTTTCTCCTCCCCCAGTGCTGACGCAACACTGATGTCATGTGGTCACATGACCTGGAGAGTGCTGGGAGACTGATCAGTGAGCTCTGTTGGTGTGGTTTGGGTGTCCCCCAAAGGTCCATGTTTGAAAGGCTTGGTTTATGAGGGAGGTGCTATTGGGAGGTGGTGGAACCTGTAGGAGGTGGGGCTAGGGCATTGGGATTGTACACTTAGATCATTCTCCAGTGACCCTTTGGACTCTCATGAGAGGAGAGAGTAGTTACAGAAGCCTGAATTGGGCCCAGTCTCTCTCTGCTCATGGCTCACCAAGGAAGCCTCTTCTACATCTACTTTGCCATTACCATGTGCTGCCTCATCAGATGCCAAATCAGTAGGGCTACCTGATCTTGGACTTGAAACTCCAAAACTATGAGCTAAGTAGATTTATTTGCCTTCCTAAATTTTTAGCCTCAAGTGCTTTGTTATAGTAACAGAAAGCTGGCTAAGACAGTGTAAAGCTATGGCAGGCTGTGGAACTCACCTCCCTGTATTTGCTCTCCCTTCTTCCTGCCATAATAAATTAGCGCACAGGCTCCTCCTCAGGCCCATTCTAAAGTTAGAATCCCATTCTAACTTTCATCTTATATGGATAATCAATGTCCCTAAAACCTTTTATTGAACTCACCAGTTCTTTATTTTTTTCCCATCCTGAGGAAGATTTTGGCTGAAAGTAACAAAAACTGCAACTGAAATTTGCAGGGCCAAGACCAGGGTGATGTGCCTGAAGGACTCATTTTGGGAGAAATATGGAGTAGGGGGAGGGATCCAAAAAACTTGGCCACACAGACAAAGATTTCAATGCAATACTTTTAAAAAAGGAAAACTAATGCAAAAAATCCAGGATGAACAATAACATAAACATTTCAAATGCAGACAAGATTGAATCTTTCTCTTGCTCAGCTCTGCCTCATGCACCTCACCTTAATCTTGGCCCCACTGAGGAGCTTAATCAATAAAAAATTATTAGGTCATGTCATAAGGAACTCACAGGAAGGACAGCTCAGGCCCCAGGCATGTTACTGTCCTCAGCCCAATGATACCATCAAGGATCAGATTCCTTTCATCTTCCATTTTGCCATCCTCAGTATTGACTTCCTTCTGAGGCTGGTTCTCCCTGGGACGGAAGCTTGCTGGGCCGGTCCCAGGAATCACGTCCGGAGGCGGTGGCATCCGCAGGATAAAGGGGGACACACTTTCTGGGTCTCGTTTTCAGGATGACGATCTTTCCCAGAGGCGTCCATCACACTCTTCCTCATGCCTCATTAGAAAAAAACAAATGCCCACCCTAAACAGATCTCTGGCAAGGAGAATGGGGCTCCCATGAGTCCAGCCAGTCCTCATGCTGGCTGGGCATAGGCTGGGGCCAGCCGTGTAATTTGCAGGGTATAGCGCAAAATGGAAATGCAGAGCCTTTAGTTGTTCAGGATTTCACCACGGGGACTGCAGAGCATTCGCCACGGGTGAAGCCCCTTGGAGCCTGGGGCCCTGAGTGAATGGGCAGGTCGCTTGTCCATGAAGCTGGCCCTGACCCAGGGTGTCCCTCCTTGGTTAGACAGAGGCTTCTTAACAAGAACCAGGAGGTGGGTGTGGAGTGCTTCCATTTTTTCCTTAATGACTTGAGATTTGTGTCCATCAGATATTGAATTCTTACATAGACCTGAGTCTGTTTTAAGACTTTCTTTTCTGTGATGTTGACTTATTTGTTTATTCCTGGCTAATACCATACAATTTTGATAGCTAGTCAGTGTACTGAAGTTCTTTGAAAGATTTTTTAGCGTTGAATTATCTTGGCACTTTGGGAATAAACTATATCTCATTTTGGTGTAATATTGTTAAGCTTTTGGTTATAAAATAAAGTGAAAGTATGACATTGTAAAAACTAAAAGAAGGGTTGGCACTGTGGCAGTGCTGGCTTTATTTTGTTTCTGACTATTGTAGTTGATGCCATTTTCTACTTCTGGGGCTAATTTTGGTAAATTTTATCTTACAAATGTTGGGGTGTACATTTGGTGCAGCAGTTAAGCCCATGTTTGTTGTCTGCATTCCATATTGGAGTTCCTTCTTTGAGTTCTGACTCTGCTCTTGATTCCAGCTTCCTGCGAATGTACATCGTAGAAGGCAGCAGGTGATGGCTCCAGTACTTCAGTCCCTGGTACCCACATAAGAGATCTAGATGGAGTTCCAAGCTCCTGGTTTTGGCCTGGACCAGCCATGGCTGTTGCAGGTATTTGAGGAGTGGATCAGTGAATGAGCGATCTCTGTCTCTCTGCTCACAGCCTTCTTAAAGATCTCTACTTTTGGCGTTCCTTTCCTTTAAATTTGGTTTTTGTCTTTATCATTTCCTTCTTTAGATGATAGGGGGGTAGATAATAGATAGATATGACAAACACACATAGTAACTTGATACTACGGAGATATTGCACTGAACAAGCAGAGAATATACATGCACACAAAAATTTGACCTTGTTCTGGCTCCAAAAACAAATCTCAGTAAATTCTAAAAGCTGTTCAATTCACCAGCCACAATACAATAAAATTGGAATCTAAAAAGGTAACAGCTCCTCTCCCATTTATTAGGAAATTAAAAGATAAAGACTAAACTAAGCTTTCAATTTAAGAAGTTAGAAAAATAACAGAGACAAACCGGAAGAACATCTGAAGAAGGAATGATAAAGTCGGGAATAAATGGGGCCATTGATGGGGCCAGTGCTTAGGATTGCCACAGTGTCTTCAAGAAGAGCCTTACTGTTCTAAGGCAGAACTGATGTGCAAGGAAGAAGGGCCATGCGGAATCTTCTAAAGGGATCTTTACATTTATGCACTTGCTTACTCATCTATTCATTTATTCAACACATGTTTATTGAGTATCTACTAGTGAAATGCATGAGGTCAGATGCTAAAGATACAGAGGGAGGGGCACAGATTGGGTCACTTTCTAATCTGTAAAATGGGCTAATGAATGTTTTATCCCATGCTGAAAGGATCATGACGCAACACCTGGAAGCATACTTGGTGCTATAAGGAATTCAGATTTCTTGACCCTCTGTTTCATTCCAGGTTACTTCATCTATTCTCATTTTTTAAACCTAGATGCACAAGAAGTGGGCATCACCCTAATTTTAAATGTGAGGAAACAGAAGCTCTAAATAATGTGCACTTTCTATCCAAAGTCTGACAGCTATTGAAGCCTAGACTCTGTTGGATTTCAAATTTCATGCTTTCTACAGCACTGCAGTGTGCAGACACTCAGGGGTTACCTCCAGCTGTGTGGTCCACTGATGCTGGGACGTGGGTCGAGTGCGCCTAGAGGTAGTGGCTTAACCTCAGAGAGCAGAGGAAGGAAGCAGGTGCTGGGCTCAGAAGGAAGCAGAATGGACTCAAGGAGAGTCCATTTGCTGATTAATCAGAAGGAAGAGCAAGAATAAATGGAATGGAACAGAGGTGCTTTTCTGGAATGCCTGTTCCCAGGCAGGATTCCACCCTGCCCAGGAGTTTCGGTTTGACAGGTGTACTTGCTCTCAAGTTGTAACATAGGATGATGCCATTGGTGGGGGCACGTCTATGGCTGTGGTTGGTTAGGGCAGTGCAATGGGACTTCAGAGATAAAGGCTAAGGCAGGCACACAGGAAGCTGTGTCTAATTGTTTTGCAGAGAAGTTATCTGGGTCCACAAGTGGTCTTTTCTCTTACTCATTTCAGGGGGAGTACATATTATACCTAAGGGCTAAGGTAAAGGCCCCATCTACTCCCCTGGTAAATGCTAAATTATGTCTGGGGTAAAAAAAGGGTAACATTCTTGTAAGTTAATTCAACAAAATGTTTTCTTCCTGGTATCTAGTCAAGCTTCCTTGCGGGAGATTGAGCTTTGGGACTCTGAGTTATGATGTAGAAAATGGAAACTTATTTTTGTGATTTTGAGGTCAATTCAGAGGAGGCAGGTTTGGGTGAGTCCCGGGAAGCCACAGAAAATGACGAACAAGAGCACTGGGAACTTTGGGTTGGAGGATAGATGTCAGAAGGAAGAATGAGAGGGTGATAACAAGAGAAGGAGGCTTTGTAATGAGTGCTCCCCTCACCCTCAGGGACTTTTTGATGCGTTCTACTTCTGGACAAGCTCACATTGTGATTGGACATTCCAGTGTGCCCAGTCTCTCCCCTGCTCCAGAGTGTGTGTGTGTGTATGTGCCTGCACATACTTGCACATTTGTGCTCAAGCATGCTTCAGGGTGCCCTTCTGTCTCTGATGGCATTGTGGGACAACTGGCTTCATTCACAACCCCAGACCTTCACTCTCCCTGTTCCCTGCAAGGACAGGCTGAGCAGGTCTAGAGGGCCCTCTTTTGGTCCCATGTCACACTGAGGGTAGGCTGAACATCATAACCTGTTTGAGGATCATCTTTCCCTCGTTCATTGCTGATCTGAACAAGCCCAGGTCTTTCCAATGGGAAATGATGAGTCTTCTCCCATTGGTCTAAGAGCAGAGTTTGGCACAAGGGTGTGTGAGTAGCTTTTGTCACGGCCCCATGTTTCCCATGTGGAAAGACTTCAACTTGTTTGACACTTCTGGCCTAGTTCTTAGCCAATGGCTCAGCGCATTACTCCCCATATATGGAGGTGGGCGGAGGCAACTTGTCTGGCTTTGGAAGGAGTTGAGCATGCATGGCTCAGCTAGGTCTGCTCTCCTTTTTACTCTCTTTTGAGCCACCTGTTCACAGAACAGGCTTAATTTGATCTGCTTTCTGGCCTATACAAAACAGCTCGACCACTAGGGACTTTTCTGTTGTGCAG